>NC_090442.1:584225471-584546471 GCF_031143425.1 Pleurodeles waltl
TATCTTGTGATTGCCTTGTGCCTTTTTTTGGTCTTTTCTCCGCTTGTTTTCGCCCCTTGGGCGCTCCCCCCTCACCACTTTCCCCCTACCCGCTGCCTCCCTGCGGCCCGCCCCCCTCGCGCCCCCCATTCGCCGCTCCCTCCCACCTCCCGCCTCCCAGCTGCTCCTCCCTCCCCCCTCCCTTCTTAATGGCTGGCGCTGCGCGTCGAGGGTGAGAGACCTTTGACCTGTTTTTGGTCTGGAGCTCGCCCCCCACATCCGCAGCACCACCCTGCTGTCTCCGTGTCCCTGACCCCCCGCCCCACGCTGCTGCTAGCGTGTTCGAGGCCCTCCTCCACCCGCAGGCCTCCTCCTGCGCCTCATCCCTGGTGTCTAGTGGGCTTCTGGTAAGCGTCGCTAGACTTGTGTGCATTGTGCCGTTTTCGTCGTATCTTTTAACTGTATCGTTTAACTGTATTCTGTATTCTGCCTTCTGCTCCTTGCTCCCAGCGCTTCTGCCCCATTTGTGCCATTCTTAACTGCTGTATTCCGCTTGTGTTGTGCCGTTTAGCGTATTTGTGACTGTACTGTGTAGCTTGTGATTGCCTTGTGCCTTTTTTAACTTTTTTGTGCTTTTCTCCGCTTGTTTTCGCCCCTTGGGCGCTCCCCCTCGCGCCACTTTCCCCTGCCGCTGCCTCCCTGTGGCCCGCCCCCCTCGCGCCCCCCATTCGCCGCTCCCTCCCGCCTCCCAGCTGCTCCTCCCTCCCCCCTCCCTTCTTAATGGCTGGCGCTGCGCGTCGAGGGTGAGCGACCTCTGACCTGTTTTTGGTCTGGAGCTCGCCCCCCACGTCCGCAGCACCACCCTGCTGTCTCCGTGTCCCCTGACCCCCCGCCCACGCTGCTGCTAGTGTGTTCGAGGCCCTCCTCCCACCCGCAGGCCTCCTCCTGCGCCTCATCCCTGGTGTCTAGTGGGCTTCTGGTAAGCGTCGCTAGACTTGTGTGCATTGTACCGTTTTCGCCGTGTCTTTTAACTGTATCGTTTAACTGTATTCTGTATTCTGCTTTCTGCGCCTTGCTCCCAGCGCTTCTGCCCCATTTGTGCCATTCTTAACTGCTGTATTCCGCTTGTGTTGTGCCGTTTAGCGTATTTATGACTGTACTGTGTATCTTGTGATTGCCTTGTGCCTTTTTTCACTTTGTTGTGCTTTTCTCCGCTTGTTTTCGCCCCTTGGGCGCTCCCCCCTCGCCACTTTCCCCCTGCCGCTGCCTCCCTGCGGCCCGCCCCCCTCGCTCTCCCATTCGCCGCTCCATCCCGCCTCCCAGCTGCTCCTCCCTCCCCCCTCCCTTCTTAATGGCTGGCGCTGCGCGTCGAGGGTGAGCGACCTCTGACCTGTTTTTGGTCTGGAGCTCGCCCCCCCACGTCCGCAGCACCACCCTGCTGTCTCGGTGTCCCTGACCCCCACCCACGCTGCTGCTAGCGTGTTCGAGGCCCTCCTCCACCCGCAGGCCTCCTCCTGCGCCTCATCCCTGGTGTCTAGTGGGCTTCTGGTAAGCGTCGCTAGACTTGTGTGCATTGTGCCGTTTTCGCCGTATCTTTTAACTGTATCGTTTAACTGTATTCTGTATTCTGCTTTCTGCGCCTTGCTCCCAGCGCTTCTGCCCCATTTGTGCCATTCTTAACTGCTGTATTACGCTTGTGTTGTGCCGTTTAGCGTATTTGTGACTGTACTGTGTATCTTGTGATTGCCTTGTGCCTTTTTTCACTTTTTTGTGCTTTTCTCCGCTTGTTTTCTCCCCTTGGGCGCTCCCCAACGCCACTTTCCACTGCTGCTGCCTCCCTGCGGCCCCGCCCCCCTCGCGCCCCCATTCGCCGCTCCCTCCCGCCTCCCGCCTCCCAGCTGCTCCTCCCTCCCCCCTCCCTTCTTAATGGCTGGCGCTGCACGTCGAGGGTGAGCGACCTCTGACCTGTTTTTGGTCTGGAGCTTGCCCCCCACGTCCGCAGCACCACCCTGCTGTCTCCGTGTCCCTGACCCCCACCCACGCTGCTGCTAGCGTGTTCGAGGCCCTCCTCCACCCGCAGGCCTCCTCCTGCGCCTCATCCCTGGTGTCTAGTGGGCTTCTGGTAAGCGTCGCTAGACTTGTGTGCATTTTGCCGTTTTCGCCGTATCTTTTAACTGTATCGTTTAACTGTATTCTGTATTCTGCTTTCTGCGCCTTGCTCCCAGCGCTTCTGCCCCATTTGTGCCATTCTTAACTGCTGTATTCCGCTTGTGTTGTGCCGTTTAGCGTATTTGTGACTGTACTGTGTATCTTGTGATTGCCTTGTGCCTTTTTTCACTTTGTTGTGCTTTTCTCCGCTTGTTTTCGCCCCTTGGGCGCTCCCCCTCGCCACTTTCCCCTGCCGCTGCCTCCCTGCGGCCCGCCCCCCTCGCGCCCCCATTCGCCGCTCCCCTCCCGCCTACCAGCTGCTCCTCCCTCCCCCTCCCTTCTTAATGGCTGGCGCTGCGCGTCGAGGGTGAGCGACCTCTGACCTGTTTTTGGTCTGGAGCTCACCCCCCACGTCCGCAGCACCACCCTGCTGTCTCCGTGTCCCTGACCCCCACCCACGCTGCTGCTAGCGTGTTCGAGGCCCTCCTCCACCCGCAGGCCTCCTCCTGCGCCTCATCCCTGGTGTCTAGTGGGCTTCTGGTAAGCGTCGCTAGACTTGTGTGCATTGTGCCGTTTTCGCCGTATCTTTTAACTGTATCGTTTAACTGTATTCTGTATTCCGCTTTCTGCTCCTTGCTCCCAGCGCTTCTGCCCCATTTGTGCCATTCTTAAATGCTGTATTCCGCTTGTATTGTGCCGTTTAGCGTATTTGTGACTGTACTGTGTATCTTGTGATTGCCTTGTGCCTTTTTTAACTTTTTTGTGCTTTTCTCCGCTTGTTTTCGCCCCTTGGGCGCTCCCCCTCGCCACTTTCCCCTGCCGCTGCTTCCCTGCGGCCCGCCCCCCTCGCGCCCCCATTCGCCGCTCAATCCCGCCTCCGAGCTGCTCCTCCCTCCCACCTCCCTTCTTAATGGCTGGCGCTGCGCGTCGAGGGTGAGCGACCTCTGACCTGTTTTTGGTATGGAGCTCGCCCCCCACGTCCGCAGCACCACCTTGCTGTCTCCGTGTCCCTGACCCCCGCCCACGCTGCTGCTAGCGTGTTCGAGGCCCTCCTCCACCCGCAGGCCTCCTCCTGCGCCTCATCCCTGGTGTCTAGTGGGCTTCTGGTAAGCATCGCTAGACTTGTGTGCATTGTGCCGTTTTCGCCGTGTCTTTTAACTGTATCGTTTAACTGTATTCTGTATTCTGCTTTCTGCGCCTTGCTCCCAGCGCTTCTGCCCCATTTGTGCCATTCTTAACTGCTGTATTCCGCTTGTGTTGTGCCGTTTAGCGTATTTGTGACTGTACTGTGTATCTTGTGATTGCCTTGTGCCTTTTTTCACTTTTTTGTGCTTTTCTCCGCTTGTTTTCTCCCCTTGGGCGCTCCCCAACGCCACTTTCCACTGCTGCTGCCTCCCTGCGGCCCCGCCCCCCTCGCGCCCCCATTCGCCGCTCCCTCCCGCCTCCCGCCTCCCAGCTGCTCCTCCCTCCCCCCTCCCTTCTTAATGGCTGGCGCTGCACGTCGAGGGTGAGCGACCTCTGACCTGTTTTTGGTCTGGAGCTTGCCCCCCACGTCCGCAGCACCACCCTGCTGTCTCCGTGTCCCTGACCCCCACCCACGCTGCTGCTAGCGTGTTCGAGGCCCTCCTCCACCCGCAGGCCTCCTCCTGCGCCTCATCCCTGGTGTCTAGTGGGCTTCTGGTAAGCGTCGCTAGACTTGTGTGCATTTTGCCGTTTTCGCCGTATCTTTTAACTGTATCGTTTAACTGTATTCTGTATTCTGCTTTCTGCGCCTTGCTCCCAGCGCTTCTGCCCCATTTGTGCCATTCTTAACTGCTGTATTCCGCTTGTGTTGTGCCGTTTAGCGTATTTGTGACTGTACTGTGTATCTTGTGATTGCCTTGTGCCTTTTTTCACTTTGTTGTGCTTTTCTCCGCTTGTTTTCACCCCTTGGGCGCTCCCCCTCGCCACTTTCCCCTGCCGCTGCCTCCCTGCGGCCCGCCCCCCTCGCGCCCCCATTCGCCTCTCCCTCCCGCCTACCAGCTGCTCCTCCCTCCCCCTCCCTTCTTAATGGCTGGCGCTGCGCGTCGAGGGTGAGCGACCTCTGACCTGTTTTTGGTCTGGAGCTCGCCCCCCACGTCCACAGCACCACCCTGCTGTCTCCGTGTCCCTGACCCCCGCCCACGCTGCTGCTAGCGTGTTCGAGGCCCTCCTCCACCCGCAGGCCTCCTCCTGCGCCTCATCCCTGGTGTCTAGTGGGCTTCTGGTAAGCGTCGCTAGACTTGTGTGCATTGTACCGTTTTCGCCGTGTCTTTTAACTGTATCGTTTAACTGTATTCTGTATTCTGCTTTCTGCGCCTTGCTCCCAGCGCTTCTGCCCCATTTGTGCCATTCTTAACTGCTGTATTCCGCTTGTGTTGTGCCGTTTAGCGTATTTATGACTGTACTGTGTATCTTGTGATTGCCTTGTGCCTTTTTTCACTTTTTTGTGCTTTTCTCCACTTGTTTTCGCCTCTTGGGCGCTCCCCCTCGCCACTTTCCCCTGCCGCTGCCTCCCTGCGGCCCCACCCCCCTCGCTCTCCCATTCGCCGCTCCCTCCCGCCTCCCAGCTGCTCCTCTTTCCCCCCTCCCTTCTTAATGGCTGGTGCTCCTCGTCGAGGGTGAGCGACCTCTGACCTGTTTTTGGTCTGGAGCTCGCCCCCCATGTCCGCTGCACCACCCTGCTGTCTCCATGTCCCTGACCCCCGCCCACGCTGCTGCTAGCGTGTTCGAGGACCTCCTCCACCTGCAGGCCTCCTCCTGCACCTCATCACTGGTGTCTAGTGGGCTTCTGGTAAGCGTCGCTACACTTGTGTGCATTGTGCCGTTTTCGCCGTATCTTTTAACTGTATCGTTTAACTGTATTCTGTATTCTGCTTTCTGCGCCTTGCTCCCAGCGCTTCTGCCCCATTTGTGCCATTCTTAACTGCTGTATTCCACTTGTGTTGTGCCGTTTAGCGTATTTGTGACTGTACTGTGTATCTTGTGATTGCCTTGTGCCTTTTTTCACTTTTTTGTGCTTTTCACCGCTTGTTTTCGCCCCTTGGGTGCTCCCCCTCGCCACTTTCCCCTGCCGCTGCCTCCCTGCGGCCCCTCCCCCCTCACGCCCCCATTCGCCGCTCCCTCCCACCTCCCAACTGCTCCTCTCTTCCCCCTCCCTTCTTAATGGCTGGCGCTGCGCGTCGAGGGTGAGCGACCTCTGACCTGTTTTTGGTCTGGAGCTTGCGCCCCACGTCCGCAGCACCACCCTGCTTTCTCCGTGTCCCTGACCCCCGCCCACGCTGCTGCTAGCATGTTCAAGGCCCTCCTCCACCCGCAGGCCTCCTCCTGCGCCTCATCCCTGGTGTCTAGTGGGTTTCTGGTAAGCGTCGCTAGACTTGTGTGCATTGTGCCGTTTTGGCCGTATCTTTTGACTGTATCGTTTAACTGTATTCTGCATTCTGCTTTCTGCGCCTTGCTCCCAGCGCTTCTACCCCATTTGTTCCATTTTTAACTGCTGTATTCCGCTTGTGTTGTGCCGTTTAGCGTATTTGTGACTGTACTGTGTATCTTGTGATTGCCTTGTGCCTTTTTTCACTTTTTTGTGCTTTTCTCCGCTTGTTTTCGCCCCTTGGGCGCTCCCCCTCGCCACTTTCCCCTGCCGCTGCCTCCCTGCGGCCGCGCCCCCATTCGCCGCTCCCTCCCGCCTCCCGCCTCCCAGCTGCTCCTCTCTCCCCCCTCCGTTCTTAATGGCTGGCGCTGCGCGTCGAGGGCGAGCGACCTCTGACCTGTTTTTGGTCTGGAGCTACCCCCCACGTCCGCAGCACCACCCTGCTGTCTCCGTGTCCCTGACCCCCACCCACGCTGCTGCTAGCGTGTTCGAAGCCCTCCTCCACCCGCAGGCCTCCTCCTGCGCCTCATCCCTGGTGTCTAGTGGGCTTCTGGTAAGCGTCGCTAGACTTGTGTGCATTGTGCCGTTTTCGCCGTATCTTTTAACTGTATCGTTTAACTGTATTCTGTATTCTGCTTTCTGCGCCTTGCTCCCAGCGCTTCTGCCCCATTTGTGCCATTCTTAACTGCTGTATTCCGCTTGTGTTGTGCCGTTTAGCGTATTTGTGACTGTACTGTGTATCTTGTGATTGCCTTGTGCCTTTTTTCACTTTGTTGTGCTTTTCTCCGCTTGTTTTCGCCCCTTGGACGCTCCCCCTCGCCACTTTCCCCTGCCGCTGCCTCCCTGCGGCCCGCCCCCCTCGCGCCCCCATTTGCCGCTCCCTCCCGCCTACCAGCTGCTCCTCCCTCCCCCTCCCTTCTTAATGGCTGGCGCTGCGCGTCGAGGGTGAGCGACCTCTGACCTGTTTTTGGTCTGGAGCTCGCCCCCCACGTCCGCAGCACCACCCTGCTGTGTCCGTGTCCCTGACCCCCGCCCACGCTGCTGCTAGCGTGTTCGAGGCCCTCCTCCACCCGCAGGCCTCCTCCTGCGCCTCATCCCTGGTGTCTAGTGGGCTTCTGGTAAGCGTCGCTAGACTTGTGTGCATTGTACCGTTTTCGCCGTGTCTTTTAACTGTATCGTTTAACTGTATTCTGTATTCTGCTTTCTGCGCCTTGCTCCCAGCGCTTCTGCCCCATTTGTGCCATTCTTAACTGCTGTATTCCGCTTGTGTTGTGCCGTTTAGCGTATTTATGACTGTACTGTGTATCTTGTGATTGCCTTGTGCCTTTTTTCACTTTTTTGTGCTTTTCTCCACTTGTTTTCGCCTCTTGGGCGCTCCCCCTCGCCACTTTCCCCTGCCGCTGCCTCCCTGCGGCCCCACCCCCCTCGCTCTCCCATTCGCCGCTCCCTCCCGCCTCCCAGCTGCTCCTCTTTCCCCCCTCCCTTCTTAATGGCTGGTGCTGCTCGTCGAGGGTGAGCGACCTCTGACCTGTTTTTGGTCTGGAGCTCGCCCCCCATGTCCGCAGCACCACCCTGCTGTCTCCATGTCCCTGACCCCCGCCCACGCTGCTGCTAGCGTGTTCGAGGACCTCCTCCACCTGCAGGCCTCCTCCTGCACCTCATCACTGGTGTCTAGTGGGCTTCTGGTAAGCGTCGCTACACTTGTGTGCATTGTGCCGTTTTCGCCGTATCTTTTAACTGTATCGTTTAACTGTATTCTGTATTCTGCTTTCTGCGCCTTGCTCCCAGCGCTTCTGCCCCATTTGTGCCATTCTTAACTGCTGTATTCCACTTGTGTTGTGCCGTTTAGCGTATTTGTGACTGTACTGTGTATCTTGTGATTGCCTTGTGCCTTTTTTCACTTTTTTGTGCTTTTCAACACTTGTTTTCGCCCCTTGGGTGCTCCCCCTCGCCACTTTCCCCTGCCGCTGCCTCCCTGCGGCCCCTCCCCCCTCACGCCCCCATTCGCCGCTCCCTCCCACCTCCCAACTGCTCCTCTCTTCCCCCTCCCTTCTTAATGGCTGGCGCTGCGCGTCGAGGGTGAGCGACCTCTGACCTGTTTTTGGTCTGGAGCTTGCGCCCCACGTCCGCAGCACCACCCTGCTTTCTCCGTGTCCCTGACCCCCGCCCACGCTGCTGCTAGCATGTTCAAGGCCCTCCTCCACCCGCAGGCCTCCTCCTGCGCCTCATCCCTGGTGTCTAGTGGGTTTCTGGTAAGCGTCGCTAGACTTGTGTGCATTGTGCCGTTTTCGCCGTATCTTTTGACTGTATCGTTTAACTGTATTCTGTATTCTGCTTTCTGCGCCTTGCTCCCAGCACTTCTGCCCCATTTGTTCCATTTTTAACTGCTGTATTCCGCTTGTGTTGTGCCGTTTAGCGTATTTGTGACTGTACTGTGTATCTTGTGATTGCCTTGTGCCTTTTTTCACTTTTTTGTGCTTTTCTCCGCTTGTTTTCGCCCCTTGGGCGCTCCCCCTCGCCACTTTCCCCTGCCGCTGCCTCCCTGCGGCCGCGCCCCCATTCGCCGCTCCCTCCCGCCTCCCGCCTCCCAGCTGCTCCTCTCTCCCCCCTCCGTTCTTAATGGCTGGCGCTGCGCGTCGAGGGCGAGCGACCTCTGACCTGTTTTTGGTCTGGAGCTACCCCCCACGTCCGCAGCACCACCCTGCTGTCTCCGTGTCCCTGACCCCCGCCCACGCTGCTGCTAGCGTGTTCGATGCCCTCCTCCACCCGGAGGCCTCCTCCTGCGCCTCATCCCTGGTGTCTAGTGGGCTTCTGGTAAGCGTCGCTAGACTTGTGTGCATTGTGCCGTTTTCGCCGTATCTTTTAACTGTATCGTTTAACTGTATTCTGTATTCTGCTTTCTGCGCCTTGCTCCAAGCGCTTCTGCCCCATTTGTGCCATTCTTAACTGCTGTATTCCGCTTGTGTTGTGCCGTTTAGCGTATTTGTGACTGTACTGTGTATCTTGTGATTGCCTTGTGCCTTTTTTCACTTTGTTGTGCTTTTCTCCGCTTGTTTTCGCCCCTTGGGTGCTCCCCCTCGCCACTTTCCCCTGCCGCTGCCTCCCTGCGGCCCGCCCCCCTCGCGCCCCCATTCGCCGCTCCCTCCCGCCTCCCAGCTGCTCCTCCCTCCCCCCTCCCTTCTTAATGGCTGGCGCTGCGCGTCGAGGGTGAGCGACCTCTGACCTGTTTTTGGTCTGGAGCTCGCCCCCCACGTCCGCAGCACCACCCTGCTTTCTCGGTGTCGCTGACCCCCGCCCACGCTGCTGCTAGCGTGTTCGAGGCCCTCCTCCACCCGCAGGCCTCCTCCTGCGCCTCATCCCTGGTGTCTAGTGGGCTTCTGGTAAGCGTCGCTAGACTTGTGTGCATTGTGCCGTTTTCGCTGTATCTTTTAACTGTATCGTTTAACTGTATTCTGTATTCTGCTTTCTGCGCCTTGCTCCCAGCGCTTCTGCCCCATTTGTGCCATTCTTAACTGCTGTATTCCGCTTGTGTTGTGCCGTTTAGCGTATTTGTGACTGTACTGTGTATCTTGTGATTGCCTTGTGCCTTTTTTAACTTTTTTGTGCTTTTCTCCGCTTGTTTTCGCCCCTTGGGCGCTCCCCCTCGCCACTTTCCCCTGCCGCTGCCTCCCTGCGGCCCGCCCCCCTCGCGCCCCGATTCGCCGCTCCATCCCGCCTCCGAGCTGCTCCTCCCTCCCCCCTCCCTTCTTAATGGCTGGCGCTGCGCGTCGAGGGCGAGCGACCTCTGACCTGTTTTTGGTCTGGAGCTACCCCCCACGTCCGCAGCACCACCCTGCTGTCTCCGTGTCCCTGACCCCCGCCCACGCTGCTGCTAGCGTGTTCGATGCCCTCCTCCACCCGGAGGCCTCCTCCTGCGCCTCATCCCTGGTGTCTAGTGGGCTTCTGGTAAGCGTCGCTAGACTTGTGTGCATTGTGCCGTTTTCGCCGTATCTTTTAACTGTATCGTTTAACTGTATTCTGTATTCTGCTTTCTGCGCCTTGCTCCAAGCGCTTCTGCCCCATTTGTGCCATTCTTAACTGCTGTATTCCGCTTGTGTTGTGCCGTTTAGCGTATTTGTGACTGTACTGTGTATCTTGTGATTGCCTTGTGCCTTTTTTCACTTTGTTGTGCTTTTCTCCGCTTGTTTTCGCCCCTTGGGTGCTCCCCCTCGCCACTTTCCCCTGCCGCTGCCTCCCTGCGGCCCGCCCCCCTCGCGCCCCCATTCGCCGCTCCCTCCCGCCTCCCAGCTGCTCCTCCCTCCCCCCTCCCTTCTTAATGGCTGGCGCTGCGCGTCGAGGGTGAGCGACCTCTGACCTGTTTTTGGTCTGGAGCTCGCCCCCCACGTCCGCAGCACCACCCTGCTTTCTCGGTGTCGCTGACCCCCGCCCACGCTGCTGCTAGCGTGTTCGAGGCCCTCCTCCACCCGCAGGCCTCCTCCTGCGCCTCATCCCTGGTGTCTAGTGGGCTTCTGGTAAGCGTCGCTAGACTTGTGTGCATTGTGCCGTTTTCGCTGTATCTTTTAACTGTATCGTTTAACTGTATTCTGTATTCTGCTTTCTGCGCCTTGCTCCCAGCGCTTCTGCCCCATTTGTGCCATTCTTAACTGCTGTATTCCGCTTGTGTTGTGCCGTTTAGCGTATTTGTGACTGTACTGTGTATCTTGTGATTGCCTTGTGCCTTTTTTAACTTTTTTGTGCTTTTCTCCGCTTGTTTTCGCCCCTTGGGCGCTCCCCCTCGCCACTTTCCCCTGCCGCTGCCTCCCTGCGGCCCGCCCCCCTCGCGCCCCGATTCGCCGCTCCATCCCGCCTCCGAGCTGCTCCTCCCTCCCCCCTCCCTTCTTAATGGCTGGCGCTGCGCGTCGAGGGTGAGCGACCTCTGACCTGTTTTTGGTATGGAGCTCGCCCCCCACGTCCGCAGCACCACCTTGCTGTCTCCGTGTCCCTGACCCCCGCCCACGCTGCTGCTAGCGTGTTCGAGGCCCTCCTCCACCCGCAGGCCTCCTCCTGCGCCTCATCCCTGGTGTCTAGTGGGCTTCTGGTAAGCATCGCTAGACTTGTGTGCATTGTGCCGTTTTCGCCGTGTCTTTTAACTGTATCGTTTAACTGTATTCTGTATTCTGCTTTCTGCGCCTTGCTCCCAGCGCTTCTGCCCCATTTGTGCCATTCTTAACTGCTGTATTCCGCTTGTGTTGTGCCGTTTAGCGTATTTGTGACTGTACTGTGTATCTTGTGATTGCCTTGTGCCTTTTTTCACTTTTTTGTGCTTTTCTCCGCTTGTTTTCGCCCCTTGGGCGCTCCCCAACGCCACTTTCCCCTGCCGCTGCCTCCCTGCGGCCCGCCCCCCCTCGCGCCCCCATTCGCCGCTCCCTCCCGCCTCCCGCCTCCCAGCTGCTCCTCCCTCCCCCCTCCCTTCTTAATGGCTGGCGCTGCACGTCGAGGGTGAGCGACCTCTGACCTGTTTTTGGTCTGGAGCTTGCCCCCCACGTCCGCAGCACCACCCTGCTGTCTCCGTGTCCCTGACCCCCACCCACGCTGCTGCTAGCGTGTTCGAGGCCCTCCTCCACCCGCAGGCCTCCTCCTGCGCCTCATCCCTGGTGTCTAGTGGGCTTCTGGTAAGCGTCGCTAGACTTGTGTGCATTGTGCCGTTTTCGCCGTATCTTTTAACTGTATCGTTTAACTGTATTCTGTATTCTGCTTTCTGCGCCTTGCTCCCAGCGCTTCTGCCCCATTTGTGCCATTCTTAACTGCTGTATTCCGCTTGTGTTGTGCCGTTTAGCGTATTTGTGACTGTACTGTGTATCTTGTGATTGCCTTGTGCCTTTTTTCACTTTGTTGTGCTTTTCTCCGCTTGTTTTCGCCCCTTGGGCGCTCCCCCTCGCCACTTTCCCCTGCCGCTGCCTCCCTGCGGCCCGCCCCCCTCGCACCCCCATTCGCCGCTCCCTCCCGCCTCCCAGCTGCTCCTCCCTCCCCCTCCCTTCTTAATGGCTGGCGCTGCGCATCGAGGGTGAGCGACCTCTGACCTGTTTTTGGTCTGGAGCTCGCCCCCCACGTCCGCAGCACCACCCTGCTGTCTCCGTGTCCCTGACCCCCGCCCACGCTGCTGCTAGCATGTTCGAGGCCCTCCTCCACCCGCAGGCCTCCTCCTGCGCCTCATCCCTGGTGTCTAGTGGGCTTCTGGTAAGCGTCGCTAGACTTGTGTGCATTGTACCGTTTTCCGCCGTGTCTTTTAACTGTATCGTTTAACTGTATTCTGTATTCTGCTTTCTGCGCCTTGCTCCCAGCGCTTCTGCCCCATTTGTGCCATTCTTAACTGCTGTATTCCGCTTGTGTTGTGCCGTTTAGCGTATTTATGACTGTACTGTGTATCTTGTGATTGCCTTGTGCCTTTTTTCACTTTTTTGTGCTTTTCTCCACTTGTTTTCGCCTCTTGGGCGCTCCCCCTCGCCACTTTCCCCTGCCGCTGCCTCCCTGCGGCCCCACCCCCCCTCGCTCTCCCATTCGCCGCTCCCTCCCGCCTCCCGCCTCCCAGCTGCTCCTCTTTCCCCCCTCCCTTCTTAATGGCTGGTGCTGCTCGTCGAGGGTGAGCGACCTCTGACCTGTTTTTGGTCTGGAGCTCGCCCCCCATGTCCGCAGCACCACCCTGCTGTCTCCGTGTCCCTGACCCCCGCCCACGCTGCTGCTAGCGTGTTCGAGGCCCTCCTCCACCTGCAGGCCTCCTCCTGCACCTCATCACTGGTGTCTAGTGGGCTTCTGGTAAGCGTCGCTACACTTGTGTGCATTGTGCCGTTTTCGCCGTATCTTTTAACTGTATCGTTTAACTGTATTCTGTATTCTGCTTTCTGCGCCTTGCTCCCAGCGCTTCTGCCCCATTTGTGCCATTCTTAACTGCTGTATTCCGCTTGTGTTGTGCCGTTTAGCATATTTGTGACTGTACTGTGTATCTTGTGATTGCCTTGTGCCTTTTTTCACTTTGTTATGCTTTTCTCCGCTTGTTTTTGTCCCTTGGGTGCTCCCCCTCGCCACTTTCCCCTGCCGCTGCCTCCCTACGGCCCGCCCCCCTCGCGCCCCCATTCGCCGCTCCCTCCCGCCTCCCAGCTGCTCCTCCCTCCCCCCTCACTTCTTAATGGCTGGCGCTGCGCATCGAGGGTGAGCGACCTCTGACCTGTTTTGGTCTGGAGCTCGCCCCCCACGTCCGCAGCACCACCCTGCTGTCTCCGTGTCCCTGACCCCCCGCCCACGCTGCTGCCAGCGTGTTCGAGGCCCTCCTCCACGCGCAGGCCTCCTCCTGCGCCTCATCCCTGGTGTCCAGTGGGCTTCTGGTAAGCGTCGCTACACTTGTGTGCATTGTGCCATTTTCGCCGTATCTTTTAACTGTATCGTTTAACTGTATTCTGTATTCTGCTTTCTGCGCCTTGCTCCCAGCGCTTCTGCCCCATTTGTGCCATTCTTAACTGCTGTATTCCGCTTGTGTCGTGCCGTTTAGCGTATTTGTGACTGTACTGTGTATCTTGTGATTGTCTTGTGCCTTTTTTCACTTTTTTGTGCTTTTCACTGCTTGTTTTCGCCCCTTGGGTGCTCCCCCTCGCCACTTTCCCCTGCCGCTGCCTCCCTGCGGCCCCTCGCGCCCCCATTCGCCGCTCCCTCCCACCTCCCAGCTGCTCCTCTCTCCCCCCTCCCTTCTTAATGGCTGGCGCTGCGCGTCGAGGGTGAGCGACCTCTGACCTGTTTTTGGTCTGGAGCTCGCGCCCCACGTCCGCAGCACACCCTGCTTTCTCCGTGTCCCTGATCCCCGCCCACGCTGCTGCTAGCATGTTCAAGGCCCTCCTTCACCCGCAGGCCTCCTCCTGCGCCTCATCCCTGGTGTCTAGTGGGCTTCTGGTAAGCGTTGCTAGACTTGTGTGCATTGTGCCGTTTTCGGCGTATCTTTTGACTGTATCGTTTAACTGTATTCTGTATTCTGCTTTCTGCGCCTTGCTCCCAGCGCATCTGCCCCATTTGTTCCATTTTTAACTGCTGTTTTCCGCTTGTGTTGTGCCGTTTAGCTTATTTGTGACTGTACCGTGTATCTTGTGATTGCCTTGTGCCTTTTTTCACTTTTTTCTGCTTTTCTCCGCTTGTTTTCGCCCCTTGGGCGCTCCCCCTCGCCACTTTCCCCTGCCGCAGCTTCCCTGCGGCCGCGCCCCCATTCGCCGCTCCCTCCCACCTCCCGCCTCCCAGCTGCTCCTCTCTCCCCCCTCCGTTCTTAATGGCTGGCGCTGCGCGTCGAGGGCGAGCGACCTCTGACCTGTTTTTGGTCTGGAGCTAGCCCCCCACGTCCGCAGCACCACCCTGCTGTCTCCGTGTACCTGACCCCCGCCCACGCTGCTGCTAGCGTGTTCGATGCCCTCCTCCACCTGCAGGCCTCCTCCTGCGCCTCATCCCTGGTGTCTAGTGGGCTTCTGGTAAGCGTCGCTAGACTTAAGTGCATTGTGCCGTTTTCGCCGTATCTTTTAACTGTATCGTTTAACTGTATTCTGTATTCTGCTTTCTGCGCCTTGCTCCCAGCGCTTCTGCCCCATTTGTGCCATTCTTAACTGCTGTATTCCGCTTGTGTTGTGCCGTTTAGCATATTTGTGACTGTACTGTGTATCTTGTGATTGCCTTGTGCCTTTTTTCACTTTGTTGTGCTTTTCTCCGCTTGTTTTCGCCCCTTGGGCGCTCCCCCTCGCCACTTTCCCCTGCCGCTGCCTCCCTGCGGCCCGCCCCCCTCGCATCCCCATTCGCCGCTCCCTCCCGCCTCCCAGCTGCTCCTCCCTCCCCCTCCCTTCTTAATGGCTGGCGCTGCGCATCGAGGGTGAGCGACCTCTGACCTGTTTTTGGTCTGGAGCTCGCCCCCCACGTCCGCAGCACCACCCTGCTGTCTCCGTGTCCCTGACCCCCGCCCACGCTGCTGCTAGCATGTTCGAGGCCCTCCTCCACCCGCAGGCCTCCTCCTGCGCCTCATCCCTGGTGTCTAGTGGGCTTCTGGTAAGCGTCGCTAGACTTGTGTGCATTGTACCGTTTTCGCCGTGTCTTTTAACTGTATCGTTTAACTGTATTCTGTATTCTGCTTTCTGCGCCTTGCTCCCAGCGCTTCTGCCCCATTTGTGCCATTCTTAACTGCTGTATTCCGCTTGTGTTGTGCCGTTTAGCGTATTTATGACTGTACTGTGTATCTTGTGATTGCCTTGTGCCTTTTTTCACTTTTTTGTGCTTTTCTCCACTTGTTTTCGCCTCTTGGGCGCTCCCCCTCGCCACTTTCCCCTGCCGCTGCCTCCCTGCGGCCCCACCCCCCTCGCTCTCCCATTCGCCGCTCCCTCCCGCCTCCCGCCTCCCAGCTGCTCCTCTTTCCCCCCTCCCTTCTTAATGGCTGGTGCTGCTCGTCGAGGGTGAGCGACCTCTGACCTGTTTTTGGTCTGGAGCTCGCCCCCCATGTCCGCAGCACCACCCTGCTGTCTCCGTGTCCCTGACCCCCGCCCACGCTGCTGCTAGCGTGTTCGAGGCCCTCCTCCACCTGCAGGCCTCCTCCTGCACCTCATCACTGGTGTCTAGTGGGCTTCTGGTAAGCGTCGCTACACTTGTGTGCATTGTGCCGTTTTCGCCGTATCTTTTAACTGTATCGTTTAACTGTATTCTGTATTCTGCTTTCTGCGCCTTGCTCCCAGCGCTTCTGCCCCATTTGTGCCATTCTTAACTGCTGTATTCCGCTTGTGTTGTGCCGTTTAGCATATTTGTGACTGTACTGTGTATCTTGTGATTGCCTTGTGCCTTTTTTCACTTTGTTGTGCTTTTCTCCGCTTGTTTTTGTCCCTTGGGTGCTCCCCCTCGCCACTTTCCCCTGCCGCCGCCTCCCTACGGCCCGCCCCCCTCGCGCCCCCATTCGCCGCTCCCTCCCGCCTCCCGCCTCCCAGCTGCTCCTCCCTCCCCCCTCACTTCTTAATGGCTGGCGCTGCGCATCGAGGGTGAGCGACCTCTGACCTGTTTTGGTCTGGAGCTCGCCCCCCACGTCCGCAGCACCACCCTGCTGTCTCCGTGTCCCTGACCCCGCCCACGCTGCTGCCAGCGTGTTCGAGGCCCTCCTCCACGCGCAGGCCTCCTCCTGCGCCTCATCCCTGGTGTCCAGTGGGCTTCTGGTAAGCGTCGCTACACTTGTGTGCATTGTGCCATTTTCGCCGTATCTTTTAACTGTATCGTTTAACTGTATTCTGTATTCTGCTTTCTGCGCCTTGCTCCCAGCGCTTCTGCCCCATTTGTGCCATTCTTAACTGCTGTATTCCGCTTGTGTCGTGCCGTTTAGCGTATTTGTGACTGTACTGTGTATCTTGTGATTGTCTTGTGCCTTTTTTCACTTTTTTGTGCTTTTCACTGCTTGTTTTCGCCCCTTGGGTGCTCCCCCTCGCCACTTTCCCCTGCCGCTGCCTCCCTGCGGCCCCTCCCCCCTCGCGCCCCCATTCGCCTCTCCCTCCCGCCTCCCAGCTGCTCCTCTCTCCCCCCTCCCTTCTTAATGGCTGGCGCTGCGCGTCGAGGGTGAGCGACCTCTGACCTGTTTTTGGTCTGGAGCTCGCGCCCCACGTCCGCAGCACACCCTGCTTTCTCCGTGTCCCTGATCCCCGCCCACGCTGCTGCTAGCATGTTCAAGGCCCTCCTCCACCCGCAGGCCTCCTCCTGCGCCTCATCCCTGGTGTCTAGTGGGCTTCTGGTAAGCGTTGCTAGACTTGTGTGCATTGTGCCGTTTTCGCCGTATCTTTTGACTGTATCGTTTAACTGTATTCTGTATTCTGCTTTCTGCGCCTTGCTCCCAGCGCATCTGCCCCATTTGTTCCATTTTTAACTGCTGTTTTCCGCTTGTGTTGTGCCGTTTAGCTTATTTGTGACTGTACCGTGTATCTTGTGATTGCCTTGTGCCTTTTTTCACTTTTTTCTGCTTTTCTCCGCTTGTTTTCGCCCCTTGGGCGCTCCCCCTCGCCACTTTCCCCTGCCGCAGCTTCCCTGCGGCCGCGCCCCCATTCGCCGCTCCCTCCCACCTCCCGCCTCCCAGCTGCTCCTCTCTCCCCCCTCCGTTCTTAATGGCTGGCGCTGCGCGTCGAGGGCGAGCGACCTCTGACCTGTTTTTGGTCTGGAGCTAGCCCCCCACGTCCGCAGCACCACCCTGCTGTCTCCGTGTACCTGACCCCCGCCCACGCTGCTGCTAGCGTGTTCGATGCCCTCCTCCACCTGCAGGCCTCCTCCTGCGCCTCATCCCTGGTGTCTAGTGGGCTTCTGGTAAGCGTCGCTAGACTTGTGTGCATTGTGCCGTATTCGCCGTATCTTTTAACTGTATCGTTTAACTGTATTCTGTATTCTGCTTTCTGCGCCTTGCTCCAAGCGCTTCTGCCCCATTTGTGCCATTCTTAACTGCGGTATTCCGTTTGTGTTGTGCCATTTAGCATATTTGTGACTGTACTGTGTATCTTGTGATTGCCTTGTGCCTTTTTTCACTTTTTTGTGCTTTTCTCCGCTTGTTTTCACCCCTTTGGCGCTCCCCCTCGCCACATTCCCCTGCCGCTGCCTCACCCCCATTCGCCGCTCCCTCCCGCCTCCCAGCTGCTCCTCCCTCCCCCCTCGCTTCTTAATGGCTGGTGCTGCGCGTCGAGGGTGAGCGACCTCTGACCTGTTTTTGGTCTGAAGCTCACCCCCACGTCCGCAGCACCACCCTGCTGTCTCCGTGTCCCTGACCCCCGCCCACGCTGCTGCTAGCGTGTTCGAGGCCCTCCTCCACCCGCAGGCCTCCTCCTGCGCCTCATCCCTGGTGTCCAGTGGGCTTCTGGTAAGCGTCGCTAGACTTGTGTGCATTGTGCCGTTTTCGCCGTATCTTTTAACTGTATTGTTTAACTGTATTCTGTATTCTGCTTTCTGCGCCTTGCTCCCAGCGCTTCTGCCCCATTTGTGCCATTCTTAACTGCTGTATTCCGCTTGTGTTGTGCCTTTTAGCGTATTTGTGACTGTACTGTGTATCTTGTGATTGCCTTGTGCCTTTTTGAACTTTTTTGTGCTTTTCTCCGCTTGTTTTCGCCCCTTGGGCGCTCCCCCTCGCCACTTTCCCCAGCCGCTGCCTCCCTGCGGCCCGCCCCCCTCGCGCCCCCATTCGCCGCTCCCTCCCGCCTCCGAGCTGCTCCTCCCTCCCCCCTCCCTTCTTAATGGCTGGCTCTGCGCGTCGAGGTGAGCGACCTCTGACCTGTTTTTGGTCTGGAGCTCGCCCCACACGTCCGCAGCACCACCCTGCTGTCTCCGTGTCCCTGAGCCCCGCCCACGCTGCTGCTAGCGTGTTCGAGGCCCTCCTCCACCCGCAGGCCTCCTCCTGCGCCTCATCCCTGGTGTCTAGTGGGCTTCTGGTAAGCGTCGCTAGACTTGTGTGCATTGTGCCGTTTTCGCTGTATCTTTTAACTGTATCGTTTAACTGTATTCTGTATTCTGCCTTCTGCGCCTTGCTCCCAGTGCTTCTGCCCCATTTGTGCCATTCTTAACTGCTGTATTCCGCTTGTGTTGTGCCGTTTAGCGTATTTGTGACTGTACTCTGTATCTTGTGATTGCCTTGTGCCTTTTTTCACTTTTTTGTGCTTTTCACTGCTTGTTTTCGCCCCTTGGGTACTCCCCCTCGCCACTTTCCCCTGCCGCTGCCTCCCTGCTGCCCCTCCCCCCTCGCGCCCCCATTCGCCGCTCCCTCCCGCCTCCCAGCTGCTCCTCTCTTCCCCCTCCCTTCTTAATGGCTGGCGCTGCGCGTCGAGGGTGAGCGACCTCTGACCTGTTTTTGGTCTGGAGCTTGCGCCCCACGTCCGCAGCACCACCCTGCTTTCTCCGTGTCCCTGACCCCCGCCCACGCTGCTGCTAGCATGTTCAAGGCCCTCCTCCACCCGCAGGCCTCCTCCTGCGCCTCATCCCTGGTGGCTAGTGGGTTTCTGGTAAGCGTCGCTAGACTTGTGTGCATTGTGCCGTTTTTGCCGTATCTTTTGACTGTATCGTTTAACTGTATTCTGTATTCTGCTTTCTGCGCCTTGCTCCCAGCGCTTCTGCCCCATTTGTTCCATTTTTAACTGCTGTATTCCGCTTGTGTTGTGCCGTTTAGCGTATTTGTGACTGTACTGTGTATCTTGTGATTGCCTTGTGCCTTTTTTCACTTTTTTGTGCTTTTCTCTGCTTGTTTTCGCCCCTTGGGCGCTCCCCCTCGCCACTTTCCCCTGCCGCTGCCTCCCTGCGGCCGCGCCCCCATTCGCCGCTCCCTCCCGCCTCCCGCCTCCCTGCTGCTCCTCTCTCCCCCCTCCGTTCTTAATGGCTGGCGCTGCGCGTCGAGGGCGAGCGACCTCTGACCTGTTTTTGGTCTGGAGCTAGCCCCCCACGTCCGCAGCACCACCCTGCTGTCTCCGTGTCCCTGACCCCCGCCCACGCTGCTGCTAGCGTGTTCGATGCCCTCCTCCACCCGCAGGCCTCCTCCTGCGCCTCATCCCTGGTGTCTAGTGGGCTTCTGGTAAGCGTCGCTAGACTTGTGTGCATTGTGCCGTTTTCGCCGTAACTTTTAACTGTATCGTTTAACTGTATTCTGCATTCTGCTTTCTGCGCCTTGCTCCAAGCGCTACTGCCCCATTTGTGCCATTCTTAACTGCGGTATTCCGCTTGTGTTGTGCCATTTAGCATATTTGTGACTGTACTGTGTATCTTGTGATTGCCTTGTGCCTTTTTTCACTTTTTTGTGCTTTTCTCCACTTGTTTTCGCCCCTTGGGCGCTCCCCCTCGCCACATTCCCCTGCCGCTGCCTCCCTGCGGCCCCACCCCCATTCGCCGCTCCCTCCCGCCTCCCAGCTGCTCCTCCCTCCCCCCTCGCTTCTTAATGGCTGGTGCTGCGCGTCGAGGGTGAGCGACCTCTGACCTGTTTTTGGTCTGGAGCTCGCCCCCACGTCCGCAGCACCACCCTGCTGTCTCCGTGTCCCTGACTCCCGCCCACGCTGCTGCTAGCGTGTTCAAGGCCCTCCTCCACCCGCAGGCCTCCTCCTTCGCCTCATCCCTGGTGTCTAGTGGGCTTCTGGTAAGCGTCGCTAGACTTGTGTGCATTGTGCCGTTTTCGCCGTATCTTTTAACTGTATCGTTTAACTGTATTCTGTATTCTGCTTTCTGCACCTTGCTCCCAGCACTTCTGCCCCATTTGTGCCATTCTTAACTGCTGTATTCTGCTTGTGTTGTGCCGTTTAGCATATTTGTGACTGTAATGTGTATCTTGTGATTGCCTTGTGCCTTTTTTCACTTTTTTGTGCTTTTCTCCGCTTGTTTTCGCCTCTTGGGTGCTCCCCCTCACCACTTTCCCCTGCCGCTGCCTCCCTGCAGCCCCGCCCCCCTCGCACCACCATTCGCCGCTCCCTCCTGCCTCCCGCCTCCCAGCTGCTCCTCCCTCCCCCTTCCCTTCTTAATGGCTGGCGCTGTGCGTCAGGGGTAAGCGACGTCTGACCTGTTTTTGGTCTGGAGCTCGCCCCCCACGTCCGCAGCAGCACCCTGCTGTCTCCGTGTCCCTGACCCCCGCCCACGCTGCTGCTAGCGTGTTCGAGGCCCTCCTCCACCCGCAGGCCTCCTCCTGCGCCTCATCCCTGGTGTCCAGTGGGCTTCTGGTAAGCGTCGCTAGACTTGTGTGCATTGTGCCGTTTTCGCCGTATCTTTTAACTGTATTGTTTAACTGTATTCTGTATTCTGCTTTCTGCGCCTTGCTCCCAGCGCTTCTGCCCCATTTGTGCCATTCTTAACTGCTGTATTCCGCTTGTGTTGTGCCGTTTAGCATATTTGTGACTGTAATGTGTATCTTGTGATTGCCTTGTGCCTTTTTTCACTTTTTTGTGCTTTTCTCCGCTTGTTTTCGCCCCTTGGGCGCTCCCCCTCGCCACTTTCCCCTGCCGCTGCCTCCCTGCGGCCCCGCCCCCCTCGCGCCCCCATTCGCCGCTCCCTCCCGCCTCCCGCCTCCCAGCTGCTCCTCCCTCCCACTCCCTTCTTAATGTCTGGCGCTGCGCATCGAGGGTGAGCGACCTCTGACCTGTTTTTGGTCTGGAGCTCGCCCCCCACGTCCGCAGCACCACCCTGCTGTCTCCGTGTCCCTGACCCCCGCCCACGCTGCTGCTGGCATGTTCGAGGCCCTCCTCCACCCGCAGGCCTCCTCCTGCGCCGCATCCCTGGTGTCCAGTGGGCATCTGGTAAGCGTCGCTAGACTTGTGTGCATTGTGCCGTTTTCTCCGTATCTTTTAACTGTATCGTTTAACTGTATTCTGTATTCTGCTTTCTGCGCCTTGCTCCCAGCGCTTCTGCCCCATTTGTGCCATTCTTAACTGCTGTATTCCGCTTGTGTTGTGCCGTTTAGCTTATTTGTGACTGTACTGTGTATCTTGTGATTGCCTTGTGCCTTTTTTTGGTCTTTTCTCCGCTTGTTTTCGCCCCTTGGGCGCTCCCCCTCACCACTTTCCCCTGCCGCTGCCTCCCTGCGGCCCGCCCCCCTCGGGCCCCCATTCGCCGCTCCCTCCCACCTCCCGCCTCCCAGCTGCTCCTCCCTCCCCCCTCCCTTCTTAATGGCTGGCGCTGCGCGTCGAGGGTGAGAGACCTTTGACCTGTTTTTGGTCTGGAGCTCGCCGCCCACATCCGCAGCACCACCCTGCTGTCTCCGTGTCCCTGACCCCCGCCCACGCTGCTGCTAGCGTGTTCGAGGCCCTCCTCCACCCGCAGGCCTCCTCCTGCGCCTCATCCCTGGTGTCTAGTGGGCTTCTGGTAAGCGTCGCTAGACTTGTGTGCATTGTGCCGTTTTCGTCATATTTTTTAACTGTATCGTTTAACTGTATTCTGCCTTCTGCGCCTTGCTTCCAGCGCTTCTGCCCCATTTGTGCCATTCTTAATTGCTGTATTCCGCTTGTGTTGTGCCGTTTAACATATTTGTGACTGTACTGTGTATCTTGTGATTGCCTTGTGCCTTTTTGTCACTTTTTTGTGCTTTTCTCTGCTTGTTTTCGCCCCTTGGGCGCTCCCCCTCGCCACTTTCCCCTGCCGCTGCCTCCCTGCGGCCCCGCCCCCCTCGCGCCCCCATCCGCCGCTCCCTCCTGCCTCCCAGCTGCTCCTCCCTCCCCCCTCCCTTCTTAATGGCTGGCGCTGCACGTCCGTGCCGCGCGCCAGAGGCAAGCCCGTCTGCACCCGTCCACGCCTGGACCACGCCCAGCGCCACCCCCCCCTGGTCTGTGCGTCCCCCGCACCACCAGACTTCGATACTCGGCCAGCGAACTCACCGCCCTCAACCCCGGCTCTTCCACAGCCTGCTTCCAGGCCACACTGAAGCACACCAAAGGACCCTTCTCCTGCCGCGCCTGCAACTTCACCTGCAACAGAACAAGGAAACCTACAACAACCAACACCAACCACCACAACTGCATTCTCCTCAACACACGCTCCGCACGAAAGCACGCCATCGAGCTCTGGGACCTGCTCAACACCTCCGCCCCAGACGTAGCTTTCCTGACCGAAACCTGGTGGAACGACTCCTCGGCCCCAGACATCGCCATCGCCATCCCTGACGGCTACAAGATCACCAGAAGAGATTGTACCAACGGAATTGGAAGGAGGAATAGCCATCATCCACAAATCCACCCTCAAGATCCACACTCACACAGACGACACCCTCAAGACAGCCGAACACCTTCATTTCCGGATCCACATGGACCCCAACTCCACCCTCAGAGGAACTCTCATCTACCGACCACCAGGACCAAGAGCCCCCTTCAGTGACACCAGCGCCGACCTCGCAAGCACCCACGCCCTCGCCTCTATGGACTACATCCTCCTTGGAGACCTCAACTTCCACCTGGAGAACAACAACGACGCCAACACCACATCACTAACCAGCAACCTCTCCAACCTCCGACTCAGACAACTGGTCAACACACCCACCCACATCTCCGGCCACACGCTCGACCCAGTCTTCACCGCAAGCAACCACATCTTCTTCAGCCACACCACCGAACTCCACTGGACTGACCACCACTGCGTCCACTTCACATTCGAGAAACACACCGAGCACCACCGCACCCCACTACCTCCCCACCGCCACTGGAGCATAGTCACCGAAGACCAACTAACCAGCACCCTCGCCCAGAACCCACCTACCGACCCTACTGACCCGGACACCGCCACCATCAACCTCCAACAGTGGATCCTCAACTGCGCCAACACCCTCGCACCACTCAAGAGGCCCACCGTCAACCAAGAAAAGAAAAAAGCAGCCTGGTTCACAGACGAACTCCTCACCTCCAAACGCACCTGCCAGAAACTTAAGAAGAAATGGCTTCTCGAACACACCCGACAGCCTGTCAAACCACAAGGAAGCCACCCGCAAGCACCACCAACTAATCTGACTCGCCAAACGCTCCCACTTCACAGAACGCCTAAACAACAACGCACACGACAGCAAGGAGCTATTCTGCATCGTGAAGGAGCTCTCCAACCCCAGCGCCAACGTCAACGACGTCCCACCATCCCAGAAACTCTGCGACGCGCTCTCCACCTTCTTCTACCAGAAGATCGCCGCCATCCACGACAGTCTTAACACCACACCTCCGCCAGACCCCACCCCCGACAACTCCTCCGACGCCGACCACCTAACCACCTGGACCCACGTAGATGACGCCGAAACTCGAAAGATCATGAACTCCATCCATTCACGATCCTCCTCAGACCCCTGCCCACACCACGTCTACAACAAAGTCGATTCCACCATCGCCACCCAACTTCGAAAGATCATCAACCTATCCTTCGATACCGCGACTTTCCCGGACAGCTGGAAGCACGCCGATATCCAAGCGCTCCTCAAGAAACCCAAGGCTGACCTCAACGACCTCAAAAACTTCCGCCCGATCTCCCTCCTCCCCTTCCCAGCGAAGGTCATCGAGAAGATCGTCAACACCCAGCTCACCCACTACCTCGAAGACAACTCCATCCTGGACCCCTCCCAATCCGGCTTCAGACGCAATCACAGCACCGAGACTGCGCTCCTCGCCGCCACAGATGACATCAGACAGCAAATGGACAACAGCGAAACTTCAGCCCTCATCCTCCTGGACTTCTCCGCTGCCTTCGATACGGTCTGCCACCACACCCTACTAACACACCTCCACGAAGCCGGAATACAAGACAAAGCCCTCAACTGGATTTCCTCATTCCTCTCCGGCAGAACCCAGAGAGTCCGACTCTCACCCTTCCGCTCCGAAGCCACTAACCTCATCTGCGGCGTCCCCCAAGGCTCCTCACTTAGCCCGACGCCGTTCAACGTCTACATGGCACCCCTCGCACAACTGGCCCGTCAGCACAACCTCAGCATCCTCTCCTACGCCGACGACACCCAGCTCATCCTCTCCCTCACCAAAGACCCTCACACCGCCAAAGCCAACCTCCATGAGGGATTGAAATCCATCGCCGAGTGGATGAGAAACAGCTGATGAAATTAAACTCCGACAAGACGGAGGTCCTCATCCTCGGACGCACCCCCTCGGCCTGGGACGACTCCTGGTGGCCCACCGCACTGGGACCCCCCCCCACCCCAGCCAACCGCGCACGCAACCTCGGCTTCATCCTCGACTCCGCTCTCACCATGTTCAAACAGGTCAACGCAGTCTCCTCCTCCTGCTTCAACACCCTCCGCATGCTCCGTAGAATCTACAAGTGGATCCCGACGGAAACCAGAAAAACGGTGACCCAGGCCCTCGTCAGTAGCAGACTAGACTACGGCAACGCACTCTACACAGGCATCCCAGCAAAAGACATCCAACGACTCCAACGCATCCAGAATGCCTCCGCCCGCTTGATCCTCAACGTACCCCGCCGATGCCACATCTCCCACCACCTGAAGGACCTCCACTGGCTCCCCGTAGACAAGAGGATCACCTTTAAACTCCTCACCCACACGCACAAAGCACTCCACAACGCCGGACCCGCATAACTGAACCACAGACTCAACTTCTACATACCCTCCCGCCAACTCCGCTCTGCCAACCTCCCTCGCCATTGTTCCCCAATTCCAACGCAAGACCTCCGGCGGCAGATCCTTCTCCTACCTCGCTGCCAGGACCTGGAACTCCCTCCCTACCCCACTGCGCCAGACCCAGGACCTCCTCACCTTTAGGAGACTCCTCAAGACCTGGCTCTTCGACCAATAGCAGCTCCCCCCCTCCCCTCAGCGCCTTGAAACCCTAACGGGTACGTAGCGCGCTTTAGAAATTTCTGATTGATTGATTGATTGAATAAACCGCTCTGTGTGAGCATTAAGAATGAGGTCCCCAAAGAAGGCGTGGGGGAAGTTGGGTGAGCTCACCAGGCTACAATTCTAACCTTTGGACAGCATTTGGTGTGCATGAAAGGGCTTATAAAAGGACGGTTGCCAGAGCAATTGAATTTCCTTTTGGAACAACAACAGGATATATAAACAATTCACTGCTTAAGACAATGATGTGTGGCTTGTCTGTAAATCAACCACAACTGTTTAAAATTGACACATTCACTGAACAATGGCACCATTCTACTCAGTCAAAGGGCAACACATCTTCATAAGCCTGTGATGGAAACCTTGGAATCATTTGGAAAGACATCACTGGACTAACAAAAGCACTATGAAGCCACACTGGTGGCAGACAATGCCCTATACAAATATGTAAAAGAATAAAGAGGGCGCCCACCCTAGGGAAACACGTTTTTCTCTCTGGCATGAGGTCTTCAGTCCTGTACAGTTCAATACAGTCACATGCTTATACAAGAATGCTTTTCTCTGGACCTGCATATATCCTTGTCCCAAAATTTATGCACAGTTGTGTGGACACTCATGAGGTCTGGTGCATGGGAGAAAATAGTGTTTTTTGTGTAAAGCCAGGTCAGGCGACCAGTAGTTGTCAAAATGAGTGTAGGGGGATGTTTTAGGACAATTTGCCCAGACTTGACTGAGGCCACCGGAAGGCTACTCTTCCTTAAAAGAAAGGGATGCAAGAAACTATCTGAGAGGAACATAGTAGTCTTTGCCATTAAGGATCTGGTTGAATAGGGATGCTCTAGCGGTACGACACAGCTCATCTCGTTCATTTTTCCCCCAAGACGAGCGTCCTGTTGAAGTAAACAGCCAGCTGCATGTGACTAGGGTGACGTAACGGGGAGCCAGGTTAAACGTCTACATTTTTTAAATAAAAAAAGGTCCAGGATAATGTTTGTGGTGTGAAAAGAGAGATGTTATTGGGTTGCGATAGACACATACGTCAGTTTGTTTCTCTGCCTACACATTCATATTTCACACAACCTTTGTTAAAAATTGCACAAACTATACTTTTGGGTGTGGCTGAAGACAAATGTTTACACCATGGTGAAGAGAACTGGCTACCTTAGTCAATAAGTACTCGGATGTTATAAAGTGTATCATATAGACACCTACAGACCCAATCGAGGCACATGAAAAGGAACTGGGAGCACTTTAACTACAATGACAGTAACAGAATATAAGCATTTGCAACGCAACAGGTCTCGCATTTGCTCGAGTTCGAGCAATTAGGTTTGTAAACTCCTAACTGGACTTTTCTTGCCACACAAATAAAATAAAAAAAACACAGCGCGATCGTTCTATGTAAAATGCAGCGCAATCGCGCTGAAATTGAAAACAGAAAAACTGAGCACGATTGTGCTATGTAAACCCCAGTGTGATCGCGCTGCATGGAAAATGAACTGATAAAGTAGTCCGGAAACCACGCTAAAAATATCGAGCCTCGAATGGTTTCAGTAGTTGACCGGTGCTGTATATGTGGGCTAAACACCGGAAAAGGCATGACGTATGCATGCCTTTCACAAATGAAAGCAAGCGGATTTTAAAAGGCAAGCCCACAAACCAATGAATGTGACTGATGTGAAATGGGCGAGGTTAGAACCCACAGAGAGATTACAGCATGGGAAGCAGCGATTTGCGCTCGCCCTTAAAAAGGCTTCTTTCTGGTCCAAAAGCTACCTTTCTGCAAAATATGGTGTAATTCCACCAGCAGTTTGGTCTGTAGTTGTGTTCAAAATCCCTAAGAGAATTAGCACTTTTTTTGACCTCCCGCTTGACGTATCACATCCAAAACTTCCCATGTGTAACAAGACTCGGGCACAGGCTTTTTGGGAAACTGTTGTGAAGATTTGTCATGCAATGTTAAAGATGTAGGCAAGTTAAAAAAAATGCTTTTTCAATGGAAAATAGGCCCAAAATATAACTACCTACTGGTTACCTCTCTCTCTCTCTACATATATATATATATATATATATATATATATATATATATATAAATTTATATATATATATATATACACATATATATATATATATATATATATATATATATATATATATATATATATACCGCATGGGCTGTAGCGTTGTCTAAAGTTCCTATTGAAAAATTAACCGGAAAGCACATCTTGGGACCTCCCTTTTTTCTTAAACCCCGCTCGGTGGATGACCCCAAAACTTTCCGTGCTCACTCTAGGTAATGAATAGTTATTTTTTTTAAAGTTTTGTCGAAATTTGTCAAAAGGTGTTAAAGTTATTTGCAAGACAACACATTTCCTATGGAAACATGATCCTAACTATAACTATCCACTGGGTAATATATTTTATATATATGTATGTGTATAACCTACTGCTGATCGTTAGTAGGTAGTTATAGTTAGGATCTAGTTTCCATAGGCAGAGCATTTTTTATTTTGGCAATAACTTTGGGGCTATTTGACATATCTTCACAAAATTGTTAAAAAGTATTATTTATTTGGTTCTGCTGCTGTCTTGAAAGTTTTGGGGTGATCTGTCAAGCGGGGGCTGAGAAAAATAGGGGTCCCATAATGCATTTTCCCCATGCATTTTCTCTTAGGGAATCTGAACACAACTATAGCCCGAACCGCTGGATGGAATTACACCAAATTTCACCACCTCTCCAGAGCAATTTATTCAATTTAAGGGGAGGCGGCATGGCCCCATGCAGCCCCGGGGACCACCACCTTCGCAGGACTGAAATAAAATAATGAAGGGTGTCTGTAGCAGACCCTCTGCCCCGGGGACCTCCATCACCCTGGGGCCAAGTTGAGCGCTGGAGGGGGGGGTGCTCGTGGCTCCCCTCACGGAGCCAATAATGGCCCTGGGGACTGCCACACCCCAGGGCCGGCTGCTGCTATGTCCTGGGGTACCAACACCTGGAACATAGATGGTTGCTCTGACTTGGAGAGAGCTTTGCTCTCACCACTGGAAGTGAAGGTTTCATCGAAAGAGATGAAACTATTGATCTTGCAAACAGGGAGCTGCCTTTTTAACAGCATACTTGTGTGCAAAAGCAATGCCGGCTCCCCCAGGAGGCAGGGAGCTGGCTTGGACCATGGGATCCTTGAGGCTTCCCCCACAGCCCCATTGCACACGGGATGCCCTAGGGGTACCCAGGAGACATGGGATGGAGTTTTTGGGGCCAAAGTCAGCCCAGGGAGGGAGGCTATGCAGCTTCGTCCCCTAGAGTCCATGGTTCTCCTTTTCAATTGCTAAAGTGTGCAAATGTGCAAATCACCTGGAAGTCCCACCCTCTTGCCCCAGCACCGTCCACCTTAGTAGTAATGCAAAGGTCTTCCTGCTTTTTGCCAGGACAGCTTACCAAGGGACCCCTCAATGTGCTTGTTGCTGATTTTGGTGGTGCATTCTTGATGCCGCGGAATATGAGGCCATCTCCACAAAACAAAGAAGTACTTATATCATAACGATAACAGAAAAGACCCTGGTTTGGTGGAGATTTACGTCTTTGTAACCTTACTCGCTTCTCTATAGGAGGATTTATTGTATCATATATTTCTAGATAATGAAGAACCAAGTACAATCATATTACCAAAATGCACAAAAGGGCAGAGGTGACATTTCTTTGTGCTCCATTATGCAGTTGTAGTGTAGAATACGTAGTGGACATTTGGCCAAGGAGACAGGAAGAACTCCACTTGGTAGATATTTTGCGCAAAACTGTAGACTCTTGTTGGATAAAAGGGCAGGTGAGGATCCTCTGTGGCCAAGTCACTCACACAGCTTCAACCCAGACAGACACTCACAGACCCACTAAGAGATGCACTCAGACACTGACTTACACACTCATGCACTCACTCACAGATCCACTCAGACATTCATGCACCCACTCACTGACCCTCCCAGACATTCATGCACCCACTCACAAACCCACTCAGGCTCACGCACCCACTCACAGACCCACTCAGAGACTCATGCACTCACTCAAACCCACTCATAAACTCATGTACTCATTCACAGATGCAGTCAGAGACTCAGGCACTCACTCACAGTCCCACTCAAAAACTAACAAACCCTCTTGCAGACCCACTCAGATGCTCATGAACCCATTCACACGCCCACTCAGATACTCACACACCTACTCACACACCCACTTGGAAACTCATGTACCCACTCAAAAACCCACTCAGGCATTCACTCATCCACTCACAAACCCACTCAGACTCTCACACACCCACTCACAGACCCAGACGGATACTCACTTACAGAGACACTCTCACACCCACTCTCACACCCAGAGATGCTCTCTCACACCTACTCTCACACCCAGACAGACACTCTCACATCCACTCTTACACCCTCATAGAACCTCTCACACCCACACTCATACCAAGACAGATACTGTGACACCCACTCTCACACCCAGAGACACCCTTTCACACCTATTTGCACATTCAGAAAGACAGGTCCTGCGGCCAAACAGTGGGGTTGGGTGGTTTTGAGGGTTGGCCGCAGGGCCTGACTGGTCAAAGGCTGTGCACGGCGCAGTGTTGGCTGGTTATAGGTGCTTGGCCCTCAGGTAACTATACCTCCTGCCCTCGCCATGCACTGCTAATTACCCCAGATATTACAGCACTCATGAAAACTTTGATAACGTCAATAAAAATATAAATGAAAAATTAGCAGTCAAAATACTGAACAAGAAATTGTGCATGGTGGGGGTTGCAAGTTATAGTTACTTTAGAGCACAAGTTAAAGTTTACTTAAAATAACGATAACTTCTGAATTTCTATGGTTTTGTGTGAGCAAATTCAGTACTTAACTATAACGTCCTTGTAACCTTTGTTTTATTAATAGAAACAATACATATATATATATATATAAAAAGATATAAAATAAAAGTTGAAGAAATTGCATTATTAACATTCAATAATTATCAAAATAATAAAAAAGGTTTTTCAATTAATAACTAACTTTCCATCCAATGCACCTAAAAACTTAGCAGCCTGCAACTAAAATATAATTAGAATGAGTAAGTATTCCATAACATAAATTAAACTTTAAAATTCAATTAAATTATTAATTTACAAATTATAATTAATAGTTAATTAATTATTAGTTAATTAACTTTCCACCCAGTACCCCTACAGATCTAGCATCCTGCAATGAAAATATGAGTAAAATAAATCAATATCCCATACTTTACACAATTAAAAATCAATTAATTAATTAACAACTAATAATAGATTGTTAATTAATAATTACTGAATAAACTTCCTCCAAAAGCCCTACAAACCTAGCAGCACACAACTAAAATATAAGTAAAATAAATAAGTGTTCTATACATTACATAGTTGAATTAATTAATGAATTTACAAAAAAGTATTCATAGTTAATTAATTATTTCTTAATTCACTTCCCATCCTATATGCCGACAGACCTAACAGCTCACAAATAACATCAGTATAACATAATTTACATAATCAAAAACAATCATATAATTAAATAAAATGTATTAACTACATCATAACTAATTAAAACCAAATTAAATGCCCACTCTATCACATTACAAGCCCAACAAGATACTGCAACAGTATAAATTAGTATTAAAAATTAAATACAAAATACTAAGGCCCTCATAACGAACCTGGCTGTCTCATGAATGCTAGGTTAGCGGTGGTGGTTGGACTTCCGCCAATGCGGCGGTCCCAGTGCCATATTACGACCGCGGCCGGTAGTGCGGTCGGACCACCAGCACCACCAGGATTAGTCATCCCGGCGGTCTGGCGGTCCCGGCGGTCTTAATCCACCAGGACAGTGCTGCAAGCCCTGGGGATTACAACTTTGTTTCACAGCCATGAAAAGACTGGTGGAGAATGGGTGCATGAGGCCCCAGGGGAGCCCCTGCACTGCCCATGCACTGCATGGGCAGTGCAGGGTCCCCCTGGCCAGCACTGTTGCAATGTTCACTGTGTGCTTTACAGACAGTGAACATTGTGTGGGTGCTAGTACACCCTGCGAGCTACAGAATTGCCATTGGCTCTATTACGAGCCGGAGACAATGCTGTAGGCTGTTTCCCGCTAGGCCAGCAGGCGGAAACTTAGGTTTCCGCCCACTGACCTAGCGGGAAACTCTTAATGGGTCCGGCGGGGTGGCAGCCACAATGGTGTCAACATCCCTGCCAGAATTTCAGCGGACGGGCTTTTCCGTAATGAGGCCCTAAGTCACTTAGCTTTACATGCTGTTTCCTAAAAATAATAACATTTATATAAGCAATAGTAACACATAAAATTAAAGTATTAACTATAACATTAAAATACTTCACAAACAATACTTTAACCACTACATTACTGAAAACTATACTAAAAACATAATTATTTTTTCAACTGATATTACTCACCTAAAAATAAAAAAAATATATTCTTGTCAATGATATTCTTGCAATTCGATATTTATGTATTTCCGAAAACCTTAGTTTTATTTACCTTAGTAAATATGGGTTTTTGTCAAAGTACATTGTTAGATGCACAGAAATGTCCATCCTCCACTTATGTAACGCCTACCCAATGCAAAGTTCGTAAGGCAATTTGCTGCATTGCATTACTTTTTTTTTTTTTTCTTGAAAGACACTCAAAGCTTCGCAAATCAGGTCTTATGTGCCTTTATAAACTCCAAAATCCAATTTGCATTGAGGCTGTGCCAGAAATGTGGCCCAACCACAACGCAAAATGTTAGTAAATCTGGGCCTTGGTGTATGCCAGTTCTTATAGCGAGTGAGTGCTTGTCACAATCACCTCAGTGAGTTTCAAATGAAGCTAATGTGCTATTGATTAAATATTATTGTTTTGGTTATAGGTATTTTAACATTGTGTATTGCTATCTTAAAATTCTGATGTCTCCCAGACTGACATTGTTAAATGATACAAGCATGTGAATCTGTGAAAGATGGCCATGTTAGGTGAGTAATTTATTTTTTCCCAGCAGGCTCCTTCAAGCAGGAGAACAGTTGTGACATATATGAATCTGCATATGCTTCCCTTTGTCTCAATAATGCATTTATACAGGGAACCTATAGGTTTTCAATGAGCAGCTGGTGCCAAGAGCAACTAAATCAAATGAAGTGCTCACTGTTTCAGAAAAGTCTCAAGCAGGAATAATGAGTTGTGTCTTCTGTGATACTGCTTTACTGTAAGCAAAATCTTAAAATATATATATTTTCAACATCTGCACTGTTCCAACAAACTAGTGGTGGGTAGAAAACAAGCCTGGAGTTGATTGGTTGGTAATGAAAATTTGCACAATATGATAATGCCTTAATGTAATTTCAAATGGCCATTTGGCCAGAGTAAGTTACTGTAATGCACCTTCCTGTCTCCATGTTCCCGAATGTCTTTTATATGTCCTTCAGAATCGTGGAGCAGAGACCTGACTCCGGGCACATTGCCGTTTGAAAGTCCTTCTCCTACGAGGTCCCAGGAGGCCTGAGTATCTCAGGATTTGGATTACACACCTCCATAGGATTTTATTTCTTAAATGGGGAACTAAGTCATACAAAACATTAGCACACGTCTACAGGGCAGTACACACAACTAGATTATGCATTCCTTTTCTTGTCCTGAAGAATTGCCATTGATCATTTGAAGAGCAAAGATTGCAAGAAACCTATTGACCTTATTTTGAATGCGGGGGCCATTAGTATCCAATGCACCTACTGTTTTTAAACTTTACAGAGGGACCTTTGGTGCAAATAGAATGTTGGTGCCTTTAATTCATTTTAATTCTCCACCTTTCAATTCAATATATCATTGTTGCATTACCCCACCCACAGAAAATCGAAGGCTCAGGTCTGATAACTCATTTTGGTGGGCAAGGGCCTCTGCTTCCTATTAATTATGTCTTTATTGACCTGAATTAATCCAATCACCAGAAATGTGTTCATTTGAGTTTTGTCATGGCACTGTACAATTACTTGTGGATATTTATTGCTAGGGAGGACATGTGCTGGACCGGAATTCCTCTCATCTCCTCTTTTTCTATATTACTGTTTTTGGTTCCCCAAGGGAACTGTCAGGAAGTGGATAGATTCATGAAGCAACAGCTACAGATGCTAACTGTCTGGTGAGCACATTACATCCCTGCATGCGTTTTTCGTACATTGTATCATCTGACCCTACCAATTGTACAGACCTCTAGCAATCATTGGGTCAGTGCAGCACCGGATCAAACAATGCTAACATGATCTATGCACTGCCAATGTTGTGCCTGTGGGCACCCACCTCGTTCTCCCTTGCAAGTAATCCCAGGGCCTGATTCACAGAGGTAAACTTACAAGTTTGTGTAAGTTTACAATTGTTTGCTATTCTTAAAGGTATTTTACTCGTAGTATCTTTATGACTGCAGAGTCACCACACATAAAAAAGATAGGTCTATCCTTGATGTAGAAATTCCTTACCTTTACTTTTGTGAATCAGGCAACTTAGACCCTCATTAGGAGTTTGGAAGGAGGAATAGACTGCCTGCCAAATACCCTTAGTTCAGAAGAGCCGCCAGTGCGGTCTCCTACCCGCTGGCCCTATTATGAGTTTCCCGCTGGGCCAGCGGGCGGAAACACAGTTTCCACTCGCTGGCCCAGTGGGAAACACACAATAACACTGATGCTGGCTTATAATACGGCCGGAGGCAATGCTGTTGTGCATAGGGTGCACCAGCACCTGTCGCGCAAATCACTGTCAGCAAAGCAAACAGTGATTTGCACGAGGGGACAGTGCAGGGGCCCCCCTGTGGCCTCCGGCACCCTGTCTCTGCCAGCATTTACATGGCGGCACCGCCAGGTCGTCTGGTGGCCAAAAAGTGGCTGTGCTGGCGGTCTGACTATGGCGCTTTCAACACGGTAGTAATGTCGCAGTCAGACCATCACTTTGGCGGCAGTCCGACCATGACCCTGGCTTTCACATAATGAGGCCCTTAGTGTATTAACTCTCTCCTTATTTGCCCACATGGGCCAGATAGCTGCCTCACCCCTTCATCAACAAGAGGTTTATCCTGATTATGAACTCAGTAACCCTGAGTTGGCTAACTGCTAACCCAGAAAGGCATCTGCATTTTAAGAGTCCAGCAGCAATGTAACATTAACTATCCGAACATTCAGAAAGAGTGGCAAACAGACACCATACTGTACGCTTGGAATTCCATAGCATTTCTATCCTGCAACATAATGGTGCAGCTGACAGAAAGTAAAATAAGACACCTTTACTACTTCTGGATATTGGATGCCTTCAGAACGCTGCTGTGAGTATAGTGTTTACATGTATGAGTACTGGAAAAGGAATTAGGGGAAGTCATAAAATATGCTTTCAGCCAAAGTACAAGTCGAATGTCCCACCTGTGATATAGCTCAAACTGATCACTGTGTGTTAGTAACTCTGCATTCTTCGAAACAACATGGAGTATGAATAGAAGATGCATCAAACTGATCATATGCCCTTGCACAAGTGCAAAAACACGCACAAATTAAATGTTCACTATTTTTATACTACTGCCAGCTACAAGTTGATATTATTTTTTCCTCATTTATGTTCAACAATTGTTATCCCAATCTTTTCACAATTTTAAAATCATGTGCAAAACAATTGAAAGTGTTAATTCTGTCTGAGTGAGGAAAAAGGCTATTTCTGTTTGTTGGTGAGTAATTGTGGAGCAAAAATGAAACACACTGCTCGAAAATAACTACTAGGATAAACATGCTCCTCATTAGGGAAGCAATATTTCATGAAAATAAGAAATTACAATTCCAACGTAACATGCTGAAATTTCAACTTGAACCACACAGTATGAACCAATACCATACCAATGTTCAATCAAAGACATAAGGTAATGTGAGGTAAGTCAAATCTGCTCTTACCTCAAACTTGTCCTTAAATACAGATACATAAACCAGACTAGTTAACAGCAGAATAACAGCTCACCATATACAGTCCACACTGCATCAAGAAAATATGCCCCTTCAGTGTGTTAGGTTCGCAAAGTTTAGTTCAGTACCTACGATCGACCAACCAATGTGATTCAATAGCAAAAATTGGAAATACAATGCAAATTCAAGACACTAATGATACAAGTGTAATAATTCAACTATATTATCCATCAAGAGGCAGTATTTAGAATACTATTATCCAGTAGGACTCACCTCTCTAGAAGACACTGTCTTACTGAAAAAAAAACGCTTGCAAAAAGGATTCAGGCTCTCTTCTGTGTTCCGCACCCACACTCCAGCTTTGTTTGAGCTATATAAATATGCACACAAGCTGGATGCCCTCTGTACAAGTCAACCAAACAGAAGTTTGAAACTGTAATACCCTGAATGTGAATTCACTGATTCTGAGTTGGCTGGGTGCTAAGCCAGTAACCCCCTTACATTTTAAGAGGCCAACAACCATGTAGCACCAATTAGATTGTAATGCTTCTGCTTATTGTGGGTTAGCAGCCAGCTAACTCGGGGTTAGTGAATTCACAACCAGGGGCCATAGCCCTTATTATGAAGGGGGTGAGACAGCTGCCTGTCTCATGTGGTAAAATAAGGGAAGAAAACTCCACCCAAAAAAAGAAAGGACAGGCCTATTTTTTTTATGTGTGGAGTTATCTGCTCTGACTTACTATTAAATTGTTTGTTTGTGAATGCACACAAGTGTAAGTTTACCTCTGTGAACCGGACCCTGTCTACATTTATTATATATATTTGTGTCACACTTTTGATATTGATGGGTGACTCTTGCAACTGATCAACTGTGAACTGTTGTTCAAGCAAACATTTTAAATCTTCCAACTTTCCTTTAAATACAGAAGTAGAAAGAACACTTTCAAAAACAATATTGTATTGCAGCAACGATTTGTGCATGTCACTACACTGCCTGATTGTGAGCCAGTACTAGGGAGGCAAAGAACAGGACATTGCCATATCTTAATAGATATGCTGCTGAACTTCTCTCTCCCTCTCATTGCTGAGCTGCATTGTGTCACAACTTTACAAATTTGCTCCCAGTAGTGGTACAAGATTCACAAAGAGGAAGCTTTATTTTTGTGACTGCTTCCTTTTGAGAACTGCAGCCGGTTCTAGGGGCGAGTGAAGTTGAGGGACTGTGGTCTTGATGTCATTTTCTTAAATAACATCTGTGTTGAGGGTAACACACTTTAACTTTAAAAACATAATGATGCCCTCTGCAGATAACGTAAACGTGGGATGGAGGTCTGCTGTTCCAGGCAGGCATTCATCCCTGCATTCACAGCCATTTATAAGGCTCTTATAAAATGCCTCCTGCCTCACAAACTAACAAAAAGGGCCTGACTCACAAAGCTAAACTTACACTTTTGTGTAAGTTTCCTCTGCTTTTTGGTATTCACAAACTACGATTTACTATTAACTTAACAGCTATGGAGACTCCACAGTTGAGGAGGAAAACTCAACACATAAAAAGATAGGACAAAACTATATTTTTATGTGTGGCGTTCTCAGCCCCAAATGCTTAGTCTCTGCAGTCAAAAAATTTCTATTACCTGATAGTTTGTGAACACAAAAAAAGAATAAACTTTCACATAAGTGTAAATTTACCTTTGCGAGTCAGGCCTAAGGGTTTTTGACCTCCAGCAAATATGCAACCAGCCAGTATCCAAATACACAAACTGGTTCACAACCTGTTCCTTCAATATAGCACAGATGAACACATTCGTCCTGATTGATGACGTATTTCAAAATTGTAGAATTTGAAATTAAGATAAATGTGAATACATCCAATTAACAACTGTCACAGGTCGAGGTGTATCTGTAAACATGCCCAAGAGGGAGTGCACAGGTTATGCTGCATTTTATCACCACAAACTGAATGCATTTGTATGAGCAAGATTGGATCATATGAATATCAATCTGAAAGACGTTTAAGGATTACTTCCAACCGCTATGCTCCTTGTCACTCTATGGATTAGAGCATTTAAGCAGACACACAAATTAAATTCTGCCCTTTTGCAATGATGCAACATGTTTTAAATTCCTCTTGTGAAATTCAGAGAAGAGACTCTGTAAGTTCCATATTTGGACATTATCTGTTGCATGGAAAGAATTAACTTCATTTGTCACCAGCAAACTTCCTTTTTTGTTGTGGCACTCACAACCACAAAAGTGTGAGTGTTGCCACTGACATGTGAGTGGCAAAATTGCCTCACCGTAGGGATAACATAATTTAACTTTCCTCCAGGAACTGGAGGATTTGCAGCTCCCTGGAAACTCTAAGAGGGATCCTTAATTATTCCTGAAGAGCAAAGAGGTTCCAGTCTGGAAGTGGTATATAGGACACGCTCATTTTGTGTTTAATCATAGCAGTACTTCATAACCAGCAAAACACACTATTCAAGGCTTACTGTGAAAATGGAATACAACTCTAAAACATTGATCAAATAAACTAAAAATATATTATTGAAAAATGGGTTGTGGTAAGGGCAGATAAGTGCCTACACTTAGCAATAGGCCAATAACTTCCACTTAGGTCCAGTTAGGTCTCAATAAAATAAACCCAGCTCAACCCTTGGTAGCTTGGCAACGAGCGACAAGGCTTAACTTAGGAGACAAAGTGCATTCAAATATCACAAAACAGTAATTAAATAAAACACATGAAAGAGTTTAAAACTCCAAAACCAATTTATAAAAATAGGTAATAATTTTAGCTTTAAAATGACACCACAATGAATAAAAGTGAGTAAAGAGAACTGGAGATTTGAATTTTTAAAGAATGAATGCTTTTTAGCACTTAGAAACAAATAGGGCCCAATTGGTAATCTGGTCACACCACAACCAGGGCAAAGTCAAAGTTTACGGCAGACCGTGATGGAGCCCTGCTCAGCTACAGCCTGCGGGATGCCTCGGTCAAAAGTTTACCTTCAGACTCAGTCCATTTCTTAAAGATTTTCTTCAGCGGGACCAAGTCTCCAGTCTTCCTCAGATATGCATCACGGGAGCACTCGGGGGAGATTTTTACCTTCAGATTAAGTCATTTTCTCGAGATGAAAATCCTTCGACCGTGGCAAACCTGAATCTTGATCTGACGTCCTTGGAGCCCTCTTCGGATACACTGCCTGGGAGGTCCCGGTCAACTTTTTACCTTCGGACTTAGTCACTTTTTCAGAGATTTTCTTCATGAGAATGAACCTGCAAGTCAGGCCGGTCGCAGTTGAGGCAAGCCAGCTAGAGTTGCCGCAGGGGTCAGTCCCTTTATGGAGCTTTTTTTTTAAAGTTCCCCAAACTTCTGGATCGTCTCCCAGATGTTCTTTTAAGGTTCTTTTGAGGTCCACAGCTCACCCCAAGGTTCCAGAAGCTCTGAGATGCCCCTTGAGGGGGATTTGACTTCAACTTCCAGAATGCACCTGGCACAAACTCCAATTTGGCCATTGGACAGTGGTCAGCTGGTCAGTTTCTTCAGGAGTTGGTGCAGGGGACTCTGGTTAGCAATTTTTCACCTGTAGCAAACAGGGAGTCTATCCTTGAACCAGTTGAACCCAGGCAAAGTTCTTTTTGTGGTGAAGCCCAAGTGTGCAGCTTTTGCAGTCCTCCAGAGTGGAATGTCCAGGTGCAGGTCCAGCAGGGCCGCCCTTCTTGTCCTGTAGTTCTTCCTGGTAGGGATCTGAGGTGTGAGTGCAGGTCTGCCAGTTTTATCCCTGCTCCTGGGTGAAAAACAGGGGAGTCCTGGTTCTCCAATCAGGTGCAGGGTCCTTCCCGCTGTGATGTCCACTTCCTGGGAAGTTTGGCAAAAATCAATCCAGGGAGCAACAGTCCTCAAAAATCCATCATGGCTGAAACTGATTTTTGGAGGTTACATCTGGCTGAACATACCCACTGGTGTGGCTACAAATCCTAAACACACCCATCTCCTGCCCTCTCCTAATCTAATTAAGGGGGCACCAAATTGTCTGGGTGTGTAGGATGTGAGGGAGGTGCTGGGTTTCTCCAAATGTCCTTCCCTGCCTTTGAAGACCAGTTTGGCAGCCCTCCCCACCTCCTGCTTCTCCAACTGCTAAGGGAACTTCTCCTCCCCCAGGCACATTTCTTTGTGTTCAGCCCAGTCTACTTCACACCTCATCAAGGCAGCCTGGCCAGGCAGCCAGAGGCTGGCCAATCAGAGCAGAGCACTACAGGGCTGAAGTTGGCAACTTTTTAGGTAAAACTCTTTACCTGAACAAGTTATTTTAAATCCAACAACTGTAAGGTGTGGGATTTAATATAACAATTAATCTGATACCAAACATGAGGTATCTGACATTTAAGGGAACATTATCAATTAAAGTTAAGTCTCCCCATTCTAGCCTATGGGGACCATTCACTACAATGAGGTAAAACGAATCTGTCTGTTTTACCTCACCAGGGCTTATAAAACTATTTTTATAAGGTTCCTGCTTATAGTTACATGGCACCCAGCCCTAGGGGCGCATAGGGCACACCTTAGGGGTGACTTACATGGAAATATAGTGGTAGTTTAACACTTAGGAAGTACTTTGAATTCCAAAGTTGAATCTGCATGTAACTCTAAGCAATGCAGGCCTATGGGTTCACTACCTACGCTGGGGTCACTAAATCTACATGTGTGAGAAAGTAGCCTCTTTCTAGCATGGTTACCCCCACTTTTGGCCTGTTTGTGAGTGTGTGTCAGTGTGTTTTTACTGTGTCACTGGGATCCTGCTAGGCAGGACCCCAGTGCTCATAGATAAAAACCTATATGTCAGTGTGTTTTGCTTGTCTCACTGGGACCCTGCTAGCCAGGACCCCAGTGCTCATAGTTGGTGGCCTAATGTATGTGTTGTCAGTAGTGCTTGACTGTGTCACTGAGGCCCTGCTACCAGAACCTCAGTGCTTATGCTCTCTCTGCTTTTAAATTTGTCACTATAGGCTCGTGACTTAATTTACCAATTTCAATTGGCACACTGGACACCCTTTATAAGTCCCTAGTATATGGTACCTAGGTACCCAGGACATTGGGGTTCCAGGAGATCCATATGGGCTGCAGCAATTCTTTTGCCACCCATAGGGAGCTCAGACAAACCCTTGCACAGGCCTGCCATTGTAGCCTGGGTGAAATAACACACATGTTATTGCACAGCCATTTTCACTGCACTTAAGTAACTTATAAGTCACCTATATGTCTAACATGCACTTGCTGAAGGTTAGGAGCAACATTACTAAGTGTGAGGGCACCCTTGCACTAGCAAAGGTGTCCCCACAAAGTTCAGGGCCATTTCCAGGACTCTGTGAGTTTAAGTACGCCATTACACATGTGCACTACATGTAGGTCAATACAGCTGTATTACAATTCCCATAGGATATAATGGGATTGTAATACAGCGGCTGGGATATCGGTCACACTTATGATGGAGTAACTCCATCCACCCAACTCTTAATCAGGCACCTAAGAGTGCTATCTCTGTGAATGAATAAAATAACTTAAAGTTGGGTATACACAGAATGTTTATAGAGCTACTTATACTCCCAAAATTATTAGTCTTTTCAGTGCAAGTGAAAGAATGATTGATGTATCTGTTGACACTTCGAAACAAACCACAATACCCCTCTTAATCCCATTCTCAACAGATACACTGAATATTTTATAGCATTGTTACCTTAGACCAAACAAAAGCTCAGCCCTTTACTGTAGGGTTAACACTCCATACAAAATTCAAAAATGTTTAGTGTCCTTGGAAAACCCTCACCCACCAGGGCTACCCACTGCAGAACAGGTGTGCTGTAACGGATGAATTACATGGGAGCACTTTTTATATGTAATCCACTATGATGATGTACAATAGGAGTGGGGGGAGCATGAAAAATAATAAAACTACCTTCCTCCTAGGTAAACTACTGTTTTAATATATGCCTTAGTGGTGGTATGGTTAAAAGAGGGTGATTGGAACGGGGGGAGGGTGTTCAATAATTCTGCCTTCCTAATATATGAGGTCTACATGTTTGAAGCCTATCCCTCGTCTTTTCATCAGGACCCAGAGTGATTGCCTGGTGCCATTCCTTGTGTGGAGTAGTGTGCCAATACACACCAATATGTGCTAATACATAAACATACTACACCCAGTTATTGGCACACTCCTGAACATTGCCTGTGATATATGAAAAAGAGAGTTAACCTGCCTTCACATGGCAGTATCTTTTATGCTTGTACATAATTGCTGTGCCTTCAAAATCAATACAGCACCCAAAACATGAGATTCACACGTGAGTAATAACATGAATATAGGTAGGGGTGATAGCTCACAGTGATGCCTGCATACTGGAATGCACAACATAGGACAACATATAGTACACATAACAGCGGACACACAATGTACATATTCGAGTTTAGGTTTGAATATCATGGATCTTCCGGTGGGGGGGCTGAGCTTGTAGTCACACTCTGTAATATGGAAAATGAGAAATTATGCTGTATCGATAAGTCAGAAAGCACAGTCTCATCTTTCCATGCTAAGAAGAAGAAGTTACTTACTACTCCAAAGCATCAATCCCACCCGTCAACCTGTATTCTGCCTGCCCCTGTACTCTGCCTGCCCCTGCCTCCCTATTTAGCGTTTTATAGAATTGATACTCAAACTATGGCCTGGGGCCCTATGCTGCCCTCCTGACCTCTACAGGCAGACCCTTGGTTAGTATATGTTGCTCCCCACCACGGAGCACCACCAGTCTGCTGCTGCCCCTAACAACATTTCAAGTTCCCACGTTTGTGTGTTCAAGGCCCTCTTCCACCCACTCTTCCGCCTGCACCTCATCCCTGATGGTCCAGTGGTGATCTTTTGCTCTGTTTTTCTTGCCTTCTGCTTGTGCCTTGTTTATTCCTTTCTATTTTCCTCACCCACCTCTCAGTGCTGCTTTTCCTGCCTCTTAGCTGACCAGTCCCTCCTACCTCTCAGCCCTTCTTAATGGATGCCGCTGTGTGGGCGTGCTTCTGGTGCGCCAAAGGCAAGCCCATCGGCACCCAGCCGCACCTGGACAACCCACTGCATGCCACCTCACATTGCCAAAGGACACCCAAGGCCCGTTCACTTGTCACAACTGCACCTTCTCCTGCCTCCGTACACCGGATCCTCCAACCACACCCACCCAGTACCGGAAGCAACTACCTCAGCTGCATCCTCCTCAACACCCACTCCCTCATCAAACACGCAGTAGAAATCTGGGATCTTCTCGACTCCATCTCTCTAGACCTTGCCTTCTTCACAGAAACCTGGATGACACCCACCTCAGCCCCAGCCATCGCCACAGCCATTCTCGATGGCTACAAAATCATATAGAAGGACTGCATCAACTGTCCAGGAGGAGGCATCGCCATCGTCCACAGAAACACCTTCTGCCTCACTACTAGTTCTGATGACCATGTTCCCAGCATGGAGCACCTCCATTCCCAGATCCAGACCAACCCGAATACCACCCTTTGCAGCACCCTTGTCAACAGACCCCCAGGATCCCACTCCCTCTTCAGCGAATCCATAGCCAACTTCATCGCATACCGTACCAAGTGCTTGGGCAGTGCAGGGGCCCTCCTGTGGCCTGTGCACCTGTTCTCCACCAGCCTTTTCATGGCAGTGAAAACACCATGAAAAGACTTGCAGAGAACCAGGTGGTGCTGCGTGTTGTGACACAAAGGGCACTAAGGTCTGACCACAACATAAATACCCTGGTGGTCAGACTACCAACGTTCCTCCAGCACCGCCGGGATCCATGATCCCAACAGCCTGGTGGTGGCGGAGATCGTAATCCATATTACGACCTTGTTCTCTGCCAGTCTTTTCATGGCATCTTCACCGCCATGGAAGAGCTGGTGGAGAACAGGTGCAGGAGGCTGCGGGGGAGCCCCTGCACTGCCCAAGCACTTGCCATGGGTGGTACAAGGGCCCCCGTGTCTAGCACCATCACAACGTTCACTGTCTGCTTTGTGAACAGTGAACACGGCAAGTATGCTGGTGCACCCTACGGGTTACAGCATTGCTTCCGGCTGGATTACGAGCTGGAGACAATGCTGTAGCCTGTTTATCTCTAAGCCAGTGTGCGGAAACCTAGGTTTCCGCCCACCGGCCTAGTAGGATACTCCTAATAGGTCCGGCGGGGTGGTCTAACTACGGCGGCGGCCACTCTGTCGGGAGTTTGGCAGGCTGGCTTTCCCATCCACCAAACTCAAACTGAGGCCTTAATTACAGGCAGGGTGGGACATCCTGCTAGGGTGTCTGGGGATGGAGCTGTGCCCTGTTCCACTTATATTTCAAAGGGCTTTGCCTCCTGCACACACAAAGTAATCTAACAACAGGCCTGACCTGTCCTTTGTCACCCCAGACATCTTGGAGCCTAGACAGGGTAAGGAAGTACTTTCTAGAACTAGATGTGTGAGTACAACAGGCTGTACCCACACACAAAGGCTGGTACTAGGTGTAGGAAAGTACCATCTTGCCTGGCATGTTACCCCCATTTTTACATGTATGTAAGTTTGATTTTGCCTGTCTCCCTGGGATCCTGCTAGCCAGGACCCCATTGCTCATAGTTTGTGGCCTGAATGTGTATACCTGTGTAGTGACTGTGTCACTGAGGCTCTGCTAACCAGAACCTCAGTGCTTATGCTCTCTCTACCTTTAAATTTGTCACTATAGGCTAGTGACCACTTTGACCAATTTCAATTAGCACATTGGAACAGCCTTATAATTCCCTAGTATATGGTACCTAGGTTCCCAGGGTATTGGGGTTCCAGGAGATCCCTATTGGCTGCAGCATTTCTTTTGCCACGCATAGGGAGCTCAGACAAACCTTTACACAGGACTGCCACTGCAGCCTGAGTGAAATAACGCACACGCTATTTCACAGCCATTTTCACTGCACTTAAGTAACTTATAAGTCACCTATATGTCTAACCTTCACTTGCTGAAGGTTAGATGCAAAGTTACTAAGTGTGAGGGCACCCGTGCACTAGCAAAGGTGCCCCACATTGTTCAGGGCCATTTCCCCGAACTTTGTGAGTGCGGGGACACCATTACACGCGTGCACTACATATAGGTCAATGCCTATGTGTAACTTCACAATGGTAACTCCGAATATGGCATTGTAACATGTCTAAATCATGGAATTGTCCCCCATTCCAAATCTGGTTTTGGGGAGTCAATTCCATGCATCCCCGGGGCTCCAATATGGACCCCGGGTACTGCCAAACCAGCTCTCTGGGGTTTTCTCTGCAGCTACCGCTGCTGCCACCCCACAGACAGGGTTCTGCCCTCCTGGGGTCTGGGCAGCCCAGTCCCAGGAAGGCAGAACAAAGAATTTCCTCTGAGAGAGGGTGTTAAACCCTCTCCCTTTGGAAATAGGTGTAAAAGGCTGGGGAAGGGAGCCTTTCTCAGCCTCTGGAAATGCTTTGAAGGGCACAGATGGTGCCCTCCTTGCATAAGCCAGTCTACACCGGTTTAGGGAACCCCCAGTCCATTCTCTGTCACGAAACTGGACAAAAGAAAGGGGAGTGACAACTCCCCTGTCCATCACCACCCCAGGGGTGGTGCCCAGAGCTCCTCCAGTGTGTCTCAGACCTCTGTCATCTTGTTTCCAGAGGTCTGAGGGCACTCTGGAGGGCTCTGAGTGGCCAGTGCCAGCAGGTGATGTCAGAGACCCCTCCTGATAAGTGCTTACCTGACTAGGTGGCCAATCCTCCTCTGAGGGCTATTTAGGGTCTCTCTAGTGGGTTTTTCCTCAGATAACGACTTGCAAGAATTCACCAGAGTTCCTCTGCACCTCTCTCTTCCACTTCTGCCAAGGATCGACCACTGACTGCTCCAGGACACCTGCAAAACCGCAACAAAGTAGCAAGAAGACTACCAGCAACATTGTAGTTCCTAATCCTGCCGGCTTTCTCAACTGTTTCCTGGTGGTGCATGCTTTGGGGACTGCCTGCCTTCATCCTGCACTGGAAGCCACGAAGAAATCTCCAGTGAGTCGACTGACTCTTCCCCCTTGCTTCAGCAGGCACCAAACTTTAGCTTCACTGGTACTCTGGGACCCCTCTCATCCTGATGAGCGTGGCCCCTGGAAAACAGGTGGTGGACCCAAGTGACCCAGACTGTCCAGTGGTCCCACTGTCCAAATTTGGAGGAGGTAAGTTCTTGCCTCCCCTCTGCAGACAGTAATCCCGTGCACTGCATGAACTGCAGCTACAAGGGCTTCTGTGCACATTTCCACACAATCCTGCATGCACAGCTGAGCCTAGGTCCCCAGCACTCTGTCCTGTGATGTACAGCTCCCTGAGTTGATCTCCGGTGTTGTGGAACCTCCTTTTGCAGTGTTGAGATGACCGCCATGTTCAGACTTCTTGAACCTATGTTCAAGGACTTCTGTGGGTGCTTCCTGCTTGTGTGTGGGCTCTCTACATTCCTGAGGGCCCCTTCTGTCTCCTCTCCCAAGTTGCAACATACTGGTCCTTTCTGGGCCCGGGCAGCACCCTTTTTCACTAACCGCAACTCTTGCAGCTAGCAAGGCTTGCTTGCGGTCTTTTGCCTAAAAAACAACTCTGCATCCTTTAGCACTCCGTGGGACATCTTCTGCATGATGGAGAAGTTCCTAGCACCTTTCGTTGTTGCAGAATCTTCAGCTTCTTCCATCCAGAGGCAGCCATATTGCACCCTTATCTGGGGTTTAGTGGGCTCCTGCCCCCCCTGGACACTTTAGTGACTCTTGGATTTTGTCCCCTTCCTTTGCAGGTCCTTAGGTCCAGGAATCCATCTTCAGTGTTTTGCAGTCTGTTGTGGCCTTTGCAAAATCCCTTATCACAACTTTAGTGTGTTTCTGGGGAAATAGTAGTACGTTACTCCTACTTTCCAGAGTCTTGGGGTGGGGTATCTTGGACACCCTTAGGCCCGTATTTATACTTTTTGACGCTAAACTGCGCTAACGCAGTTTAGCGTCAAAAAATTTTGCGCCGGCTAACGCCATTCTGAAGCACCATGCGGGCGCCGTATTTATTGAATGGCGTTAGCCGGCGCAAGCAGACCGGCGCTGCCTGGTGTGCGTGGAAAAAAACCACGTACACCAGGCAGCGCCGGCGTTGGGAAAAATGGCGCTAGGGCGTCTTAAAAATGGTGCAAGTCAGGTTGACGCAAAAAATCGCCTCCACCCGATTTGCGCCATTTTTAACGACGCCCAGACGCCATTTACATGACTCCTGTCTTAGTAAAGACAGGAGTCATGCCCCCTTGCCCAATGGCCATGCCCAGGGGACTTATGTCCCCTGGGCATGGTCATTGGGCATTGAGGCATGTAGGGGGGCACAAATCAGGCCCCCATATGCCAAAAAAAAAAAACAAAAAAAAAAATTATACTTACCTGAACTTACCTGAATGTCCCTGGGGTGGGTCCCTCCATCCTTGGGTGTCCTGCTGGGGTGGGCAAGGGTGGCAGGGGGGGTCCCTGGGGCATGGGAGGGCAGCTGTGGGCTCATTTTGAGCCCACAGGTCCCTTAACGCCTGCCCTGACCCAGGCGCTAAAATCCGGCGCAAATGCGCCCACTCCCGGGCGTCATTTTTGCCCGGGAGTATAAATACGACGCATTTGCGGCGCAGTCATTTTTTTAGACGGGAACGCCTACCTTGCATCTCATTAACGCAAGGAAGGCGTTCACGCAAAAAAATGACGCTCTTTCCTCATACTTTGGTGCTAGACGCGTCTAACGCCAAAGTATAAATATGGCGTTAGTTTTGCGCCGAATTTGCGTCGAAAAAAACGACGCTAATTCGGCGCAAACGGAGTATAAATATGCCCCTTAGTGTTTTCTTACACTCCCAGCGACCCTCTATACACTACACTAGCCTAAGGGTCCATCTGTGGTTCGCATTCCACTTTCTTAGTATATGGTTTGTGTTGCCCCTAGGCCTATTGCATCCTATTGTATTCTACAGTGTTTGCACTACCTTCCTAACCGTTTTACTTACCTGATTTTGGTTTGTGTGTATATTTTGTGTATTTTACTTACCTCCTTAGGGAGTATATCCTCTGAGATATTTTTTGGCACATTATCACTAAAATAAAGTACCTTTATTTTTTGTAACTCTGAGTATTGTCTTTCTTATGATTTAGTACCTATATGATATAAGTGGTATAGCAGGAGCTTTGCATGTCTCCTAGCCTTGGCTGCTCTGCTATAACTACCTCTATCAGTCTAAGCTGCTAGAACACTACTAATCTACTAATAAAGGATAACTCGACCTGGCACAAGGTGTAAGTACCATTGGTACCCACTATAAGCCAGGCCTAGCTGCTACACTAGGTATAAATATTGCACCTCCGGAGCCAATCTTCAGTACACTTCTGGACCTGTGGAAGACTTCAGAAAGATTGCCACACCACCAAAGAACCACCCTGCTGCTACCAGAGGACTGCCCTATTGGTTAAAGGACTGCATTGCTGCTTGGACCACAAACTCTGTCAGGGTAACCCACAAAGAGTCACTAAATTCATCTGTGCTTAACCCTCTTTGACTACTGTGCCTCACTGAACTTTACCTTCTCAGACATTTTTCCTCTAGATTTTTTCTCAGTCTAAAGGTAAGTCGAGACCTGGCCCAGTCAAATCTCATGTATTCAAACCGCACTCCATCACAGTCAGCCATAACATTTGACTTTGCCCCGGTCTCAAATGACTAGATGTCCACTGGTTGGTTCTTTGGTCTTGTAGATGCTATTTTTTTACTAAAACTCATAACTCTGGTTCCACTGACTGCATTTTTGCTTCTTTTGTGTCAAATAGTTTATTGATTTTTACTCTACATTTCTAAACTGCTGTCAGATTTTTCTTGTGTTGTGCGTTCATTTTACTACTGTCTGTGTTCTAAATAAATATTTTACACAATGCCTCCAAGTTAAACCTGACTGTTTTTGTACCAAGCTACCAGAGGGTTAAGTAAAGGTTAATTTAGTGACTTTTCTGTTTCACGCTGACAAGAATTGTGGTTGTTGTCTGATTGGAGTTTCCACTCCCTTTAATTAATAACAAAGGCCCTCATTACAACCCTGGCGGTCGGTGATAAAGCGGCGGTAACACCGCCAACAGGCTGGCGGTAAAAAAAATGGAATCATGACCACAGCGGAAACCGCCAACACCCACAGCCACTTTAACACACCGACGGCCATGGCGGTAGCAACAAACACCGTGGTGGTAACTGCCAATAGCCAGGCGGTAGACAATGTACCGCCCAAGCATTACAACAGGCCTATCTGCCAGCTTTTCCGGGGTGGTACCAATGCCATCAAAAGCACAGCGGAAACGGTACTCTGAAGGGAACGGCTTACCTCTCGACACTCAAGGAAGAACCAGGACGCCATGGAGTTTCCAATGCTGGTGTACCTTCTCATAAACCAGGAACACGAACGCCGGCGAAGATGACCACGGTGAGCGCTGCACCTAGCACACAAGGGAACGGTTGGAGGAAAAAGAGAGTGACACACACACGCAACACGCAACACCCCCACCTTCAACACCACCCCCATTACCATACACACAAGCAAATGCAACAACATTACAAGTACATCCCGTAACCCTCAGGAATAACGCAAGGACAAAAGGGATGGATTAAAATTATTGTAATAGTACAGTTTTAGATATATACATCCTTAAACAATAAACAGTATGTACAATGTTTACAAAAGGAGAGGCAATGCCCACTCAAAACTGTCCATGGCCCACGGGGTCATAGCACATAGGCCAAGGCCACACTTGACTCCTGCCTCAATACGGAGAGAACACTGCAGGGACATCAGGTCAATGAAACACAGGCACCTCATGGGGATGGGGATTGGGGGGGCACCTCACCCGGAAGATGGTACAACACCACTGGCCTGGAGGGGGCTCCATGTCCACTGCTTGGTCCTGGGAGTGCAAAGCCACAGTCTCTCAAGTGAGTGGTTTGCCCACTGCTTGGTCCTGGGGAGTACAAAGCCACAGTCTCTCAAGTGGATGGCTTCTCCACTGGTTCTGGAGGGGGCTTTGTGCCCAGTGTGCTTCATCCTGGCAAGGAGAGGGTGAGTGGATGCCTTCTTCCACTGGTTCTGGAGGGGGCTTTGTGCCCAGTGTGCTTCATCCTGGATGGGGCAAGGTCACAGTCTCTCACCTGGGTGTCACACTGACAGGTGTTCCAGGGGCCAGGACGCACTGCAGCCCATGTAGTCACTACCACACACTGTTTGCCGGCGGTGCTGTCATTGGTGGTGGTAGGCTCCAGCCCTTCACCTGCAGCCTCAGACGGCTGCCCACTGGAGCTGCAGCTGCTGCTGCTGGCAGTGGGGCTGCTGGCGGCGGGGCAGGTGGCGGTGCTGTCCACGGTGCAGGTAGCGGTGCTTGCCGCGGTAGTGGTAGGCTCCAGCCCTTCACCTGCAGCCTCGGAGGGCTGAAGTGCCATGGCTGGTGAGGTGTGCCCCTTCCTGCCCTTGGCAGATGGTGGTGCCTCGTTGCTTCTGCCAGCTGGTGTCTTTTTCTTACCCTTGCTGGCTGGTGGTGCCTCCTTCCCCTTGCTGGCTGCTGTCCCCTTCTTGCCTTGCTGGGTGGCAGACCCTTCTTGGCATTGGCAGGTGGTGCTGGCACACTGGCTGGGCTGACGGGTGGTTCCTTGGAGCTTCTCACACCTGCAGTAGCTGCAGAAACCACAGTGACTGTGGACTGGGTGGCTGAGGTGCTGGGCTGGGTTCTGGCCACCCTAGCCTGAAGTGAAGGACAGCGGGGAGGGGTAGGGAATAGGTCAAGGGTGGCGAGGAAAAGCTTCTTAGGGACAGTGGGGTAGGAAGAGGATGAAGGTTTGGGTGTGGAGGAAGAGGGAGTGGTTGTAGGAGGTGTCAGTCTGCTGTGTTTGGCTGCAGGTGCAAGGGCTGGATGCTGTTGTGAGGTGGATGTTTGTTGGGTGTCTGTGTGCTTGCGTTTGTGCACTTTGGGAGGAGGGGTCACAGACACAGTGGGAGAGGACACAGGGGAAGTGTGCATGGATATGGCGGTGGTGACTGCCAGTGAGGGGCGTGTAGTGATAGGGGTACTGGGGTTTGAGGTAGTGGATGAGCATGTAGTGCATGCAGGTGTGAGTGGAGACGCTACTGGCAGAGAGGTGGACGAGGAGGAGGAGGGGGACACAGTGGAGGCAGTGGATGTAGGTGTGTCTGCATGTGGATGGTGCTTGTGTGAGTGCCTGTGAGATGAAATGTGGTGTTTGTGTTTGCCTGAGCCACTTCTGTGTGTTGATTTGGGTGACTGCTGGTCTGAAGGTGTGCTTGTATAGGCTGGGCTTGAGGGGATTGGGGCAGGGTAGAGGAAGTTGGACGGGGGAGGCTGGAGGCAGGAACAATGGCTGCCATCAGTGAGTTGGCCAGAGCCTGGAATGCTCTCTGTTGGGCAGCCACGCCAGAGTAAATGCGCTCCAGGTATGCATTTGTTTGTTGCAAATGCCCTGCTAGACCCTGGATGGCATTCAGTATGGTTGACTGCCCAACAGTGAGGGATCTCAGGAGGTCAATAGCCTCCTCAGTGAGGGCAGCAGGGCTGACTGGGGCAGGGCCTGCGGTGCCTGGGCGAAGGAGATGCCCACCCTCCTGGGTGAGCGGGCACGGGAAACACACTGAGGGGCTGCTGGGAGGGTGGTGCTGGTACGGGGGTAGCGGCTGTACCTGTAGTTGGGGTGGGCACAGAGATGTCCGCCACCACCAGGGAGCTTCCATCGGAGGAGGTGTAGCTGTCGGTACTGTCCCCTCCTATCTCCGTCGTGGTGCTCCCCTCGCCCTCCGTCCCACTGGTGCCCTCACCGTCGATGGATTCAGCCTCCAGGCCCATGCGGGATGCAGCTCCCTCTATCACCGGTGCCTCTGCTCCTCCACCAGATGATGCTAAGGCACAGAAGGACAGGGTGACAAAACAAAAAGCGGGGGGAGAGGCAGAGGATACACTTGGTCAATTCCAGCAACCACACTACCGTTGGTGTACACAACTCACAGGGAACAGCCCTATGCACTAGGCCATGCACTACCAGTTACAATGCGAGTCACCAGGCCATGGGGTACAATGCCTAAAGCCATTAGCTGCACACCTGAAACCCACAGGACCCTGCCCAGTAGTAGATGCCCACTAACATTATTGGGGTTGGAGTGCATCTGAGCTTGCCCATCATGGAACCTACCCTGCCATGTTTGCCTTGGCCTAGGGGCACCCACAGCCCACATCCCCCACTCAGGTAATACTTTAACGCGCGCAGTCATGATTCTGAATCTGTACTCACCCCCTTGTGGCTGCTGTGATGCCTTCAAGCGCCCATCCATCTCCAGGTAGGCCACCAACAGGATGCGGAACATCAGGGGGTTCAGGGTACGACAGGCACCCTTTCCTCGTTGGTAGGCCAGTCCCAGCTGGTCCTCCGCCGTCTTCCTTGCCCAGCGGCGCAGGTCCTCCCACCGTTTGCGGCAGTGGGTGCTCTGACTGTCAAAGACCCCCAGGTTCCGCACCTCCTTGGCGATGGCAAGCCATATACCTTTTTTCTGATGGGCGCTGACCTGCAGAAAAAATACAGCAGAAAAGGTATTAGTCATACCATCCGGACTGTTATACTCATGGCCCACTATATCCCTCCATCCCCTCACGCACATACATTGACCACCATACATGCAGCACTCTGCCCAGTACCCCTCAGACCCCCCCTACACGAGGCTTCCACACACAGCAATCCATGCATTCATGCCCCACGCATCATGCTCACAGTGTCCTCACCTGCTTGTCTGGAGGGCCATAGAGTAAAGGGTACTGGGGTAGGTCCCCATCCACCAGTCTCTCCAACTACTCCGAAGTGAAGGCGGGGCCCTTTCCCCAGACACTCAAGCCATTGTGGCTTCCAGACACAGGTCACAGCAGCACTTGCAGTGTAGGTCCTCTCCTGTTCAAGGTCAGGTAGCAAGTGAGTGAACAGATAGAAAATGGCGGTCACGTCCATGGCAGTGCGTACCGTCACCACCAGCGTACATTGCCATTGGCTCATGGAACCCATGGGCCCCAATGATAACCAATGCGGTGTTGCACGGCGGTCGTCGAACGACCGCAACGGCGCACGCCAGCGGAATTACCTCATTTCCACTTGTCCCTCCTCACAGGTCAGGCAGCCGCCATTTCAGGGGGGCACAGGCCATGGCACCTAACTGCGTCACAGCAGACATTGGCACATCAACTGACTTACGAGTTTTCATACTGTTTCTGTAAAGCAAAAATTGCATATTAGTCTGAGAATATGTTTGAATATGACCTTCTGCTCACCGTTGTTCACCCTAGTGTTCAACCACTGAGAATGAATAGGAGATGGAGACATACCCCCGTGTACAGACCCCTGGTGGACCTGGCGACAATGGAGGACAGGCACATTATCCTAACCTACAGACTTGATAGGGCCACAATCCAAGAACTGTGTGCCCAATTGGAGCCAGACCTGATTTCAGCTATCCACCACCACACAGGTATCCCCCCTCTAGGGCAGGTACTGTCAGTGCTCCATTTCCTGGCAAGTGGTTCCTTCCAAGCGACAGTGGCCATGGCATCAAGGATGTCACAGCCTATGTTCTCAAACGTGCTGACCAGAGTGTTGTCTGCCCTGATGAAACACATGCGCAGCTACATCGTTTTCCCCCAGGTGGAGGATTTGGCCACAGTGAAGGCTGACTTCTATGCACTGGGACATATCCCCAACATCATTGGTGCCATTGATGGTACACATATTGCATTTGTCCCACCCCGGAGAAATGAACAGGTGTTCAGAAATAGAAAAAGGTTTCACTCTCTGAATGTGCAGATGGTGTGATTGATTGACCAGTACATCTCCCATTTCAATGCAAAGTATCCTGGCTCTGTGCATGATGCCTTTATCTTGAGGAATAGCAGCATCCCATATGTGATGTCTCAACTCCAGAGGCACAGGGTGTGGCTAATAGGTGAGCCCATGGTCCCCACCCAGTTGATGTAGGTAAATGGGTGTGGGTTTGACCCTGAGGGTGAGTGTGTGGCTAAGAGGTATCCCTCGATATTTACAGGTGACTCTGGTTACCCCAACCTCTCATGGCTACTAAACCCAGTGAGGAATGCCAGGACAAGGGCAGGGGAACGTTACAATAAGGCACATTGGCGAACAAGGAGGATCATTGAGCGAACCTTTGGCCTCCTGAAGGCCAGATTCCGGTGCCTCCTGTACTACAAACCCAAGAAGGTGTGCCAGACCATCGTTGCATGTTCCATGTTGCACAACCTGGCCTTGAGACACCAGGTGCCTTTTCTGCAGGAGGATGAGCCTGGGGATGGTCGTGTGGCAGCAGTGGAGCCTGTGGAAAGTGACGAAGAGGAGGCAGAGGAAGAGGATGTGGACAACAGAACTATACTAATCCAACAGTACTTCCCGTGACACACATACAATGGTAGGGATTCAGAAAACAATTGAGGACACTCACTGATGTCTTTTTTGGATGAGGACTTGTAAGCTTGTGACCGGACAGCCGACACATGTTTCGCCCCCTATTGGTGAATTTACCAGGGGCTTTTTCAAGACAGTAAACAATGCATAGTGATAAGAGTAATATTCGAGAAGGGACACTAAAAATAGGTTTTAGTAGTGTGAATCCTGCAGTGCAATGTGAGTAAAAGACATACCAGGATATACCCTGTGAATTTGGTGTAGTAGTGAAGTGGGAAAGAGAAGATAAATCGCTTAGGCGGTCATTTTGAACACAGCAGGATTTCCCGCCGTGTTTAGGCTGGAGGTCTTTCCATCGACCGCCAGCCTCCTGGAAAACCCACCGGCCGTATAATGTTTTCTCCGCCAGGCCGGTGGGGAACACGGCCGCAACATTGAGGGCGGCTCCATGAGGAGCCGCCGCCAATGTTGGTGTACAGCGGGTGCAGCAGCACCCGTCGTGCATGTCACTGCCCGTAAATCGGGCAGTGACATGCGCGACAGGGGCCTGCACGGGGGCCTCTGTACTGCCCATGCAAAGTTCATGGGCAGTGCAGGGGCCCCCAGGGGTGCCCCGGGGCACCCCCTCTGCCATTTGAAACATTATCCGCAGGGTAGCGCATGGAGGGCCGAACCGCCATGTTCATAATGACCGCCTTAGTCTTAAGAAGGATATCAGTGAATCTATGACAGATATCTGTGACCCTAATTGTTAACTGATATTGTCAATGTGTTATATCATACTACGGTAAAGTACGATTAGTAATTTACTGGGCTAGGTGTTGAAGGTTCATGCACGTATGCATTAGGTGCCTCATTTACAGGACTGGTGCTGGCAGACGATGGTTGATAGTATTATTTATTTAGTATGTATGTAGTAGTGTGATGTAATTATAATGAGGTCAGAGCTTAAGAGCAAGAAAAGGTATTCATACCTAGTGGTGTTCTTCAATAGAAATCCATTGTTTGGGTAATTAAAGGTGATCTGAGTGGGAATGACATATTGCAACCAAATATTCTCCAAAACCTATCAGCTAAAATCATTATGTAACAGTTAATATTTGGCGATTGTAGTTAGCAAAGAGTTAAACTTGTCTAATCCACATTTTCGAATACAATTTTTCAAAGAAAAACGAATGCTACAAGGCTCTTACATCCGAAATATTCGGATGGCACCGGCCAGTATACAAGTGAGAGTAGATCTAGCCGTAATATCTGTGCATCTAACAGGGTTCCAAGTTTTGCGAGAGGTTAATAATAAAGAACAAACATTCCAAAGCACACACACATTATAGACCGTGAAGAATCCATCATGGTTGGACATTTTGTTAAGAGTGGTCACTTTTGTATAACCATTCTGAAAATGTCAGATAAGAAAAAAACAATTTGCATATTTTAAGATTAAAATGTCTGTAAATTCATGTTTGTCCTGAAAATGTTTGTGAACTTTACATAGGGAAACGGGAATGGTTGGCTTTTCAAAAAAGCACATAATGCCGTGAATAAATGAAAATGTATGTTACCTCCACCGCCAAAAAAAACTGAAAATAGTTTATTTTTAAAATGAAAAGAAAATCATTATTCAGTTAATATGTGTTGTCCTTGCAGCGCATGCTCTAGAAAAGTAAACGAACAACGTTCATTAAAACGTGTTTCTTCTACCAGACCGTTTTTCACTCACTAAAAATGAGGAATCTCATAACAAATACAATAAGTAATGTATTATAAATTGCACAATTACCAAGAATTGGACTTTTCAAGAGATTGATGGTGGTACATATTATATTTTTGCAGACTTCTATCCTTATCACCACATTGCATATGCCAAATTGGAATTACATTTTACAGTCCTTGTACTGTATTGTGGTTAATGACACTGCAGGTTGACACTGCCAAGCGCCCACACTATGTGTGAATGATGAATACATCAATACAATTTTTTTTTTTTTTCTTTCTTCAATCACATTAAATACAAAGGGCCTACACATTAGCACACATGAACAAGTGTTTAGAAGAAGATACGCTTTTTCTATCGGCTAGACTAGAATAGGAATACTTTCTGCGAAATCATTGGAGAAGTGATTTTTTAAACAGAGTCAAAAGACTGGTTTATTGCAGGTGCCCACGTACTAACTTCTCTAATTGTACTTCGATGCTGCTGTATACTGAAATTTCTCCAGCAAGTGACTTCGCAAGAGCAATGGACATGTGTGACTTAATATATTTCATTTTAGCTATTAAGACTCGAAGAGATGTTCTTTAATACTCAGCCTTACGTTTTTATTCAGTCTGAAAAAAAATCAGAGTGGCAAGGTTTAGAGAAGTAAAAAAGAAACACTACACTCATTTACCTACAGACACTAAATTAAACAACTACTCTGTAAAGCCAAGAGTGCACATCTTGGTATAGGGATGCAAATAAATGTTATGAGAAATAAAGGGTGAGAAAACAATGGTTTGTTGAAAGTCTAAAACATGGGTCTTCAATTTTTTTCTGTAATAAATGCTACTTATGTTCAATGAAACTCAGGAGCTACTAATATTATGAGCGTTTAAACAGTGACCACATCAGGCAAGATTGCATTAGTGGTCACCATATGCACGATTACTACCAGTGATCACCTCAGTCTATCGGGTATGGTTGCGAGCAGTAATGTATATACCTTTCTCAACATGGAGCACCTCTACATGGGTAATACATAACAGCCATTGCTGCAGTGTCTCTGACACCAGAGCAATAATATTCTTAAAACAATTTCCCAATGCTAAATGATTTATCACTCAAATATCAGCCTTAAATATACTTTAGAAACTCAGCCGTTTTCTCCATATCTCAGCTTATGAGTTCTGAAAATAAACACATTTTCACCTCAACTGTACACTCTAAATGTTGGTATACATATTTAACAAAGTAAAGTCTTCTAATTTGGTAGTCTAGGCTGCACACATGTACTTAGCGAGGTAGGAGTAGCTCACAAGATTCTGGTTGGAGAAGCCTGATCTAAAGCAATTGTAATCAAAGTCATAAAATGGAGATGTTACACTTGCCTCCTATGCCAATGGTTTGAAGTGCTTTCTACCTATTTCGTTTTGGCAGTATTGTCTACACTGTTCGAACTTCTCATGAGTTGCATGAGGTTGTGTTTTACCATGTCAATATTTCTGTTTCTTCTTAGCTGCTGTTCGCTGATAATTCTTTGCCAAATGAAGTCCAGGTAAGCTTCAGATTTGTTTTTCATCCCATTTCTTGCAGCACTCCATGATGTGCTCTGCACCAATGCTTCAAACAGAAAAAATGAAATTCATTTCATGCACCGGAAATAAAGCCATTTTAAAACTTACAAGAAATCGAAATGAGTTAAGGGCATTTTCAAAACTGTGCAAGAACAAGAAATGTGTTCAAGCCTTTTACTGTTTTTTGGACCTCAGCTTTCTCGGGTGACAACAGTACTCACATAAATGAAAAGCAGTGTCCTTTCAACATTGGAAATGCTGACTCATGGTTTAGCTTAACAAGCGATCTGTTTTTGAGTCCTGAAAACACAAAAATGTCTTCTATATTTTGGTTTGGCTGAGGACAAGAAATGGTGACTAGTGGTTCAGCTCAAAACAGAGGCCTCTTAAGCTTGCAACAAAGCAGGCAATCTATTTCTACCTGATGTTTCGATTATACTGGAATGCTCGCTCCTAGTCACAAGAAAAATGGTTTAGTTTTAAGGCCTCACAAAAACCACTGGAACTATGAAAAACAATTTGACTTTTGATTTGGGTAAACACCAAAAAAGCTCTGAGCATTCAAGTGTCCATTGCCTTTTCTCAAGATAAGACCCTTTGTGACTCGTGTTATCTTGAAATAAACTGCTTCTTGAACATACCCTCCCCAGAACAGTATTTAACCTTCAAAGGCATTTGGAGTTTGTGGCAATACTGGGATATAGTCCAGCAGAGCAGAGTGACAAGACAGAGACTTCAGAGGGGACTCCACCATAGACAGTCAGAAGGTTATTTGCAAAATCAGATCTATATACATAGGGCCTTATACACTCATGTTGAGGGTCGGACTGCCACACTCCAGACAGTTCAACCGTACAATTGCAAGGACGGACCCACCTAAAGATCGCCGTCCTCGCCAGGATCATAGATCACAACGGGATCACAGGGGTCAGTCTTGTAACTACCCAGGGCGGCGCTGAACTCAGCACTGCCTGGTTGATTACAAATCCAGTTTACACCAGCCTTTTCATGGCAGGGACTCCGCCATGAAAAGGCTGGCAGAAAGCCAATGCCAGGGGTCAAATGGGGGGCCACTGCAGCATGGGCAGTGCAGGGCCCCATGCCCAGCACTGTCAGAATGTGCACTGTCTGCTTTGCAGATTGTGCGCACTCCAAGGGTGCTGCACGGCCCCCTCTGTGCCACAATATAGGGCTCAGCTTCCTTAAGGGAGCTGAGGCCTATATCATAGCACTGTTCTCACCAGGCTGACCAGCGGGAAAGCATATTAAAATGTACCCGCCAGTCAGCCCGGGGTGAACATTGTAATATGCTCGATGGGGACGTCTCCGCCATGGCCGTGATGTCCTCCCCGTGAGTTTGGCGGACCAATGGTGGAACCGCCAAACTCAAAATGAGGCCCCAAGTGTGTTGTAGAATATGGATTGTTTTATAATATATTTAGCATTGTTTATGTGTAGTCTATTTCATTACAGATGCTACTTGACCTTGAACTGTGCTCCCTTATACAAGGTTAGTTGTTGACATTTTTTATTAGTGAACTGTGTGTATTAATGTATGTTTTGTGTGACAAACTGGCTTATGCACCATTAGGCCCCTATTACATTTCTACTAAGCAATTTACAGCTTATTGTCACATTTCAGTACATAAAACCAGCAAAGTGTTGTTCAAACATTCTATGATTTCCTGTTTGTGAATTTTATTAGAAAAGTTTAATAATGTCTTCAAAGCATATATGAATGCTAATAGATACTGCATGTAATGGTGGTACAGGCGTTTAGTTTCAGGCTGGAGAGAACAGATTCACCATTATGTTTTGCTCTATATGTTGTAATGGTCAGTGTGTTTTATTCAATGTGATCATGTTTCCTTTGTTTATTGATAAGTATACAACAAAAAACTGTATTTGTTAATTGTAGGGTTTCATTCTAAAAGTCTGCATGGATTCTCACAGCTTCTGTTGCACAGTCAGCTCTATAAAAGCAATACTTTAAAATAATGTACCGCTTAACATGCCTTGTGTACTTTATAGTTTCTTGCAGTGTTGTGCTTTATGAAAATGTGTTTTCAGAGATAAAAAGAATCAGCATAATGGGGACGGTGGGGGCCTTTACAGGCGCTAAAATCCAACTGTTTGGGGTATGTTTTTAGCATGATGCATCCATTTGAACTTTGCTGGTAAGCCTGCTTTAGGATGCAAGTTTTAACAAAGCCTTTTAAAAGCATACCTTGAAATGCATTTATAGAGCCACATGAAGCTAAGGGCTACATAGGCCCGTGGGGCTGGTAGACAGTTAGTCACATGTTTAGATTTTAAAGTATTACAAATGTCCGTGTACTCCGTCCTGTTAGAGTATATTGAAAACATATTGTACGTGTTTGTGCAAAGATATTTCAGTTAGGCAACTATAGCACACTATATTAATCATTTAGAAAAGGAAGGTTTGAAATGCCTCATTCATAGTGTGTACTGCAGTGTTTTAGGGAAGCAGGAGATGACCAATAGTCCCACTCCAATTATGCAACCAGGGCTATCTGGTCGTGCTTGACCGGGGTAAATCCAAAGTTCAGGTGGACCGTAATGGAGCACAGGCCGGCTACAGGGACCAACATCATCCCACTGAAACAGTACCTTGCATGGAGGGTTGCGTCGACATCGAGAATCCTATGCCGGGAGCAGAGGAAGCGTTGCAAAGAATCAGTTCTAATCCCTGCATTCTGGGGATGCGTCATCGTCAAGCCCTGCAGTGTCAAGGCATTGTCCTCGAGGTGCAGTGTTGAACCCCTCATGATGAAGAAGATGCAGTGGTGGCTGGTCGCACAGCCAGAGATGCGAGATGTGATGCGCTGGGGCCGATGAAGATGCTTTGATCCAGAGCCATGCAGTCAACGATGCAAAGGGCCTGATTTCAAACTTGGCGGAGGGGATACTCTGTCGCAAACTTGACAGATATCCTGTCCACGGTATTACGATCCCCATAGGATATAAAGTGATTGTAATACAGCAGATGGCATGCCTGTCATGTTTGTGATGGAGTATTTTCCTCGGTCATGTTCAGGCCCAAAGTCCTCATCCTCAGTAGTAGCAGTGATGCATTGACATTAAGGCTTGCAGCACAGAAAATCCTACTTCCAAGGTCCCAGGACTGCATTGGCACCACTTGGCAGGGCAGAACTCACAGGTTGCAAAGTCCAGGTGGTACAGGAGGGAGGCAGGCAGTCTTTGATGCCCCTGAGACTGCAGAACAGGAGGCAAGATGGAAAGCCCTTGGAGACACTGTGGTTCTGGGGATAAAGAGATGCAGGTTCTGTCCTTCTCACTCCCAGGCAAGGAGTCCAGTACAGTGACAGTGCTTTCAGCAGCACAGCAGCCCTTCTTCCTGGCAGAATGTCCTCAGGTCCAGAAGTGTACTGATTTGGTGGTGTCTGGATTCCAGTATTATACTCAGTTGTGCCTTTGAAGTAGGGGAGACTTAAAAGAGAAGTCTTTTAAGTGCACAAAATCCCTGCCCTTCCTTCCCCGGCTCAGACACACTACAGGGGGTTATGTAGCTCTTTGTGGGCTCAAGATCCACTCTATTTAGAAGTAAGAGAACAATTACGAGTCTGGAGGTCACAAGACAGCCAGACTTGCAGTAGTGGTCAGACCTCTGCAGCTGTGGCGGTCCGATAGCCACATTACGAGGTTGGTGGGCAGACTTATCAATCTACCACTACCCCTGCCAGGATCCAAGATCCCGACAGGCTGATGACAGTCCTGGTTGTAATCAGCCAGGGTGGTGCTGAAGTCAGCACTGCCCTGCTGATTACAAGCTTGTTCTCTGCCAGCATTTTCAAGGCGGTTTCACCACCATGAAAAGGTAGGCGGAGAACAAGTGCAATGGGCTACAGGCATGGGCAGTGCAGAGGTCCCCTCTCCAGCACCCTTACAGTACAGACAGTGCACATTTCAAGAGTGCTGCTGCACCCTGCGTACAGCAGCATTGCAGCCAGCTCAATTATGAGTCGGGAACAATGCTGCTGCATCTTCCCCACTGGGCTGACCGGAGGAAACCTTGGTTTCCGCTGGGCAGCCCAGTGGGAAAGTTGTAATGGGGCCAGTGGGGAGACCTCCAGGACTGCTGCCGTCTCCTCATCAGGAATTTTACGGATGCTTCCGTCCGTCAGATTCCTGATGACCCCCCAAGTGTCAGCATCTCCCTCCCATCCTGCCCAGAGTGATCCATCAAGATGTTAATAGCACATAAGGATGCGGATAGCCCATCAGGCACACCTATGCTCCCTTTGTTTGTGACCGTTTAGAGGGATTGTACAATAGTCCAGCTGTCGCCTACCCAGACATGTATTCAGAGATAGACAGAGGCACGGAAAGTAAGAAAATGCCAACTTTCTAAAAGTGCCATTTTCAGACTTGTAACTTAAAATCTGAGTTTACTAAGATGTGATTTTGAATTGTGAGTACAGAGACACCAAATGTAAAATATCTATCTGGTCTCAATCAGAAATTACACATATAAAATGTAATAAGGAAATCCCAATGTTAACCTATGGGTGAGATAGGCCTTGCAGTAGGCCACTACCTGGACATGTAAAACTTGTATAAGCCAAGCTAATTAAATACACTGCATCCTGTCCTTAGGGCTGTCCAGATGGCCGCAGCGTAGAGATCACACTATTTATACTAAGATGGCCGACACGGAAAGAGTAAAACAGTCAAACTTCTGTGTTTCACCATCTCCTCAGTAACACGAGGACTCGGCGTACTGGGCCAGCGAAGGATGACCATTCACATCGGGTGTTCCACACTCTTACTGAGTAAGTAGGCAGCAAGTGCAGATTGACTCTTTAATACAGATTCGATGTATTGACAAGTGATGTGAGGCATTTATTGCTTTATAGGCATCTGCTGGACAGGACCATTACGTTCATATAAATAAACACATTTTTCATGAGAGATGGGATATAGATATGTATCCTCGATCTTCGGGGTGAGTACAGTATGAGATATGAAACCCTCTTTGTAGACCTTGGTAATAGTCCTATATTTTTGCTATTAACAAAATTCGCCGGTGGCCATGCACAGTAGAGGGTACATATGCAATTTTTAGAACGCTGTGGGACCATGTAATTCCTTTTTTAATCACCAATGAATTATATGTCATAGAGCATTCTTTTTTTTAAAAATAATTGCACAGGATTTTTTGTTTTAAAATAGTTGCACTGGATTCTTGTGCACTTGGTGACCATTTCAAGGTGAAGGGTACCATTAGGGTCTGGACTAGATAGTTTTGAGTAATACTATTGTTTGTATTCATTAGGTTTGGCTCTCTCCATTAGTCCTGAAGAGACCCATATGTGAAAGGGGCCGAAACGTGTCGACTGTTTATACATCAAGAGGTTGCAATGAAAATTGAACTTACCCTTAAAGGATTTTCCAGTACAGTTCTCCTTCTCTCCCTTTAAATAGGGATACAAGCAAATATGAGTGAGGGCTGGGACTAATTAGACAACCGTCTCTGATATGCAGATTCTCGGGTTAGACATAATTGAGTACTGCATGGTTCCATGAGTAAAGGAGAGGAATGTGGGACCATTAATCTATGAGGACTGTTGGACCACTAATTTATGTGTAATATGGAACTTGTTTTGTTTGTATTGTTCAATGTTGATATAAATGTGTGAATTTCTTTGTTGTTATTAACAGATTGTCCTAACTGTTGGGAATGACATAAATGATTGAATTATTAGCAATTAAAATGCATCACCAATGATAGATTTACAGTCTCATTGAATGTGAAATAAAGATATAAGTTTTTCCTACTAATTGACCGTTGTTGTTGATAATGGTTTGTTTCTACCCAGGTCTGGTAGGGTGAATTGGGTAGACCCCTCTTGTTTGAGTATCTATGTCACACCTACATTAGGTGTGTGGTTGGTAGCTAAATTTGATATATTATTCGTTTTTGAGATTATTTTTGTCAATAAATAAAATAGAATGGCTCATCCCACAGGAAAAGATAAAAGTAAAACAGTAGGTATTAGTGCTCTATGATATCATGACAGAACCCTCACACAGTGAGTTACTCAGAAGCTCAAATTTCCAAACTGTTAGAAAATCCGTCACTACTGAGCGGTGACCACATCGTATGTGAACCTATAAAATTAGACAAGGTGGAAAGATTAAAACAGTTGAAAAAAATATAAGAACACAACTACATGCTCAGGTGCTATTAGAATACCTAAAGAACAACACAATACCACAAGGCTTACAGGTCGGAAATATACCAGATATATTTATTTTCGATAAAACATACCCAACGCAATTCAGTGAAGTAGGTACTAAATGTTCCAGAGACTGGTTAGTTTTATCAGTGGAAACAGCATTAAGGATAAGTGAAGTCGAGCTAAAAGAAATAGAGGAATTTGAACATGAGATCTCTAATGACAACATTATTCAGGATATAAAACAACTTTTGGAAGGAGTGAATAAAAGTATTACCGAATTAAAAAAACACACGGTAAATCAAAAAAACACTAAACTAGCAAGAGACTTAAAAAAATTTGATTTAACAAATACATATCCATATTTGAAGGAGGACTTTTATAAGAACAACAACCCAAGTTATTTCAATCTCCAATACCAAACTCGATCCAGAAAAAGGTTTATTACATTCTCAGACACATCGTCAGACTCAGAACAAGGCAATCAGGCAATACAGCCCCCCACTAATGTACAGTACTCAGGGGTAAAACCTTTTTATGGCAGAGGCGGCCGCAGAGGGAGGGGAGGTGGGACACAGAGAGGACAACATCAGAAACACAGAATTTTATGAACACGGCGAAGGATACAGATGGTAAATACGAGAAAAGATCTTATACCCATTTACAATCTATCTTCATATGTCCCGTTTACTGCAAAAATCCAAGTAATCATTAAGGGTTTGTCGTTTGTACCCCTCCAAAATCCAGACCCAGTCGAAGTTAAGACAGAGGTCTTAAGGTTTCTGTGCAAAATTAGATTAAAATCCTTTTTACACTACTCCAATATAGAAACAGAAATGAATCACAGTGGTTTGAGACCTAAGTCGATATTTTGTCCAGAGAGGAAAGACATGCTAACAGAAATAACTATTTATGAAGATGTAGTATTGAGAGAAACAGATACCTTGAATACCAAAAAGATTTTTTTCAAAGACAATTGTATTAAAATAGAAAAAGAGGCAATTCGCAGTTTGGCCAATAATAGAGATATCATCATTAAGCCAGCCGATAAAGGCAGAGGCATAATAATATGGAGTAAAGATCAGTACCATTTAGAAGTTATGCGAAAGTTAGATAATCAAGAGCATTATCATATCTTGAGGAAGATCCTTCGAGACACTTACAATTTAGAACTGAATCTATAATGAAAGAAGCCCTTGATAACAAATGGATTTGTAAAAAAGAATATGAATTTCTCAATCAAAGCAATGGAAGAATACCGAGCTTCTATATTTTACCCCAAATTCATAAGAACCAAGAGAATCCACCAGGTAGGCCAATAGTTTCAGCTTGCTGCTCGATATTAGAACCACTGGCCAAATATGTTGACACTTTTCTAAAACCATTTGTAGTTCTAACTCAAACATATGTACTTGACTCAATGGATATTATCAACAAAATTGAAAATTTTCCATTTGATGAGCATAATCAAATCTTGGTGACCTTTGATGTAGAGGCGCTCTATACAAATATTCCCCAAGAAGAGGCACTAGAAGTAATTAGGCAGGTACTGTATACAAGGGTCCCACCAGTTCACACCCCCACTGTATTTCTAATTACTGTGGCCAGTTTATGTCTTAAATTATTTTTTTGTATATAAGGAAATGATGTTCTCACAAACTAAGGAAGTAGCCATGGGGTGCAGCTTTGCACCAGAGGTAGCAAACCTAGTGATGGATTGTTTCAAGAAGAAATGGGTATAGAATAACTCGAACCCTTTTAATAGAAACATTAGAAAATGGTTCAGATAGATAGAAAATATATTTATGATCTGGCAAGGAGACTAGACGACCCTGACTTCATTTCACCAATGGCTAAATCAGCATACATCAGACTTTAAGTTTACAATGCATGCCAACAACAAAAGAATTACATTTCTAGATGTTTGGATTATATCCAAAGATGGCTACTTAGAAGTCAGTTTGTATAAGAAACCTACTGACCGTAACACCTTACTGCATTTTTCAAGTGGCCATTCAAGGACGTTGAAGGGAAATTTACCATATGGTCAATTCCTCCGAATCAGGAGGAACTGCAGCAACAAAGAAGACTATTTCAGTAACGCATCAGATTTGATAACCAAGTTGATTGATAGAGGGTACCCTAAAAAATTGGTTAAATCAAAAAGAGCTTAGTTCATACCTAGGGAAACCCTACTCACTCCTAAACCACTCCAGAAAGACAATCCACTAACTTGCGTCATTACTTATAGCCCCAAGGCCAATAAAAACTGGTCGATTATTGAAAGGAATTGGAGAATCGTAGGAGGACTAAACATTGATAAACCTTTGTTTGTGTTTAAGAAAGCCCGTAACTTACGGAAACATTGGGTGAAGGCTGCATACCAGGTAGAAAATAAAAAAAGATCTGAGATCACTGTTACAATTCCCACCTTCACAGGGGCATTTCAAATGTAAAAATTGTGTAGCCTGCCAATTTACCAGTGAATTGAACAAAGTAACTATGAATGGCTTGACACATTGACAAACACATTTCTCAAATTGTAATACAAAAAATTTCATATACTGTATCAAGTGCCCATGCGAGTTGGTTTACTTAGGGCAGACATCCCAATCTGTAAAAAAACAGGATTCTACAACATAGATCAAGAATTAAATGTGTTGTCAGATGTGCGCCATTGGTGGGACATTATTGTGAAGTAAATCACCAACCTGATGACATATGGTGGACAGTTTTGGAGGTGGTACACAGTAGAGGCGATGGAAGATCAGTCTCCGATCTCCTCAGTAAGAGGGAGGCAAGACTCATTGAAAAATTCGGAACAGTCAGACATGGACTGAAAGATAAGGACGAAATGTTGGCCCTCATATAAATGGCTCGGCAATTGTGCATGTTGAAATTTTGTTAGTAATATTGGACTCTTTTATAGCAAACACTGCATCTCTTAAGTGTAACACACCGTTTTGTAAATAATGTACTCAATAAGGGGCTAATATGTAAAGATCATGGTTCATGTACATTATAGTTTGAGAAAGACAGAAAACGTTTAGGTAGATTTGAGAATGTATAGTTAATCTTGTTACCTCTTTCAACTGATAATCATCATTAGAGATTCAATAGCCACCACTACACAGTAAATCAGAACATGATATAGAATCCCTAGTAACTGATCCTACTGGATACCAGTTAACAATACCCTTTCAAAGATGTCAGTCACGTAGAGACCACACTACTTACACTAAGATTCGAAAAAATATAGCTAATCCAGCTTTTTAATTATAATCACCAATAGATATATAACAGCCAGCATTACATAGTAAAAAAGAATAGGATATAGAAACTGTAGTAACCAATTTTATTGGATACTATTTAATAATATCCATTTAAAGATGGGTGCCGCATACAGATCACACTATTTATACTAAGTTGGACGACACAGAAAGAGTAAAACAGTCAAACTTCGGTGTTTCACCGTCTCCTCGGTAACACGAGGACTCAGCATACCGGGCCGGCAAAGGATGACCATTCACATCGGGTGTTCCACACTCTTACTGAGGAAGTAGGCAGCAAGTGACTCTTTAATACGGATTTGATGTATCGACAAATTATGTGAGGCATTTATTGCTTTATAGACATCTGCTGGACAGGACCATAACGTTCATATAAATAAACACATTTTTCATGAGAGATGGGATATAGATAAGTATCCTTGATCTTCGGGGTGAGTACAGTATGAGATATGAAACCCTCCTCGTAGACCTTGGTAATAGTCCGATATTTTTGCTATTAACAAAATTCACTGGCGGCCATGCACAGTAGAGGGTTCATGTACAATTTTTAGAACGTTGTGGGAGCATGTTATTCCTTTTTTAATCACCTATGAATTATATGTCATAGAGCATTAATTTTTTGTTTTAAAATAGTTGCACTGGATTCTTGTGCACTTGGTGACCATTTTGAGGTGAAGGGTACCATAAGGGTCTGGACTAGATAGATTTGAGTAATACTATTGTTTGTATTTATTGGGGTTGGCTCTCTCCATTAGTCCTGAAGAGGCCCATATGTGAAAGGGGCCGAAATGCGTTGACTGTTTATACATCAAGAGGTTGCAATGAAAATTGAACTTACCCTTTAAGGATTTTCCAGTACAGTTCTCTTTCTCTCCCTTTAAATAGGGATACAAGCAAATATAAGTGAGTACTGGGACTAATTAGGCAACCATCTCTGATATGCAGATTCTCGGTTTAGACATAATTGAGTACTGCATGGTTCCATGACTAAAGGAGAGGAATGTTGGACCATTAGTCTATGAGGGCTGTTGGAACACTAATTTATGTGTAATGTGGAACATGTTTTGGTTGTATTGTTCAATGTTGATATAAATGTGTGAATTTCTTTGTTGTAAATAAACAGATAGTCTTAACTGTTGGGAATGACATAAATGATTGAATTATTAGCAATTAAATTGCATCACCAATGATAGATTTACAGTCTCATTGAATGTGAATTAGAGATATAATTTATTTCCTACTAATTGAACGTTGTTGATAATAGTTTGTTTTTACTCAGGTCTGGTAGGGTGAATTGGGTAGACCCTTCTTGTTTGAGTACTTAGGGCTGTTCAGGGCCTACATCAGGGGTGACTTATATAAATTAAAAAGGAAGGATTGGGCCTGACAAGAGGGTTTACTTGCCAGGTCGACATGGCAGTTTGAAACTACACACACAGACTCTGCAGTGGAAGGCCTGAGACATGTTTAAAGAGCTACTGTAGTGGGTGGCACAATCAGTGCTGCAGGCCCACTAGTAGAATTTAATTTACAGGCCCTGGGCATATTTAGTGCACTTTACTAGAGATTTACGAGTAAAATAAATATGCCAGTTGTGTATAAGCCAGCGTTACCATGTTGATAGTACAAAGTGTAGGAGGCTGGCCTGATTTGTAGTGGGGAGCTTAGTGTAGGAGGCTGGCCTGGCTTATAGTGGGTACCTTGTGGTACTTACACCTTGTGCCAGGTCCAATTATCCCTTATTAGTAGATTAGTAGTGTTCTAGCAGCTTAGGCTGATAGAGGTAGCTATAGCAGAGCAGATTAGGCTGAACTAGGAGACATGCAAAGATCCTACTATACCACTTATATCACATAGCACTATATCATAAGAAACACAATACTCAGAGTTACTCAAAATAAAGGTACTTTATTTTAGTGACAATATGCCAAAAGTAACTCAGAGGATATACTCCCTTAGGAGGTAAGTAAAATACACAAAATAACACACAAACCAAAATCAGGTAAGTAAACAGTTAGAAAAGTAGTGCAAACACTGTAGAATACAACACGATGCAATAGGAGACAATAGGCCTAGGGGCAACACAAACCATATACTCCAAAAGTGGAATGCGAACCACGAATGGACCCCAGGCCTAGTGTAGTGTAGTGTGTAGAGGGTCGTTGGGAGTGTAAGAAAACACTAAGGGTGTCCAAGACACCCCACCCCAAAACCCTGAAAAGTAGGAGTAAAGTTACCCTACTACCCCAGAAACACAGTAAAGCCGTGATAGGGGATTCTGCAAAAGTAACAACTGACTGCAAAGCACTGAAGATGGATTCCTGGACCTGAGGACCTGCAAAGGAAGGGGACCAAGTCCAAGAGTCACGCAAGTGTCCAGGGGGTAGGAGCCCACTAAACCCCGGATGAAGGTGCAAAAGGGATGCCTCCCGGTGGAAGAAGCCAAAGATTCTGCAACACCAGAAGGTGCCAGGAACTTCTCCTTCGGTCAGAAGATGTCCCACGGCGTGCTGGAGGATGCAGAGTTGCTTTCATGCAGAACGACCGCAAACAAGCCTTGCTAGCTGCAAGGGTCACGGTTGAAGAAAATGGGTGCTGCCTGGGCCTAGGAAGGAGCAAGATGTCGCCCCTTTGAGGAGGAGACAGAGGGGGTGCTCAGTAGCACAGAGAGCCCATGCAGAAGCAGGCAGCTCCCGCAGAAGCTGTAAAGAAATGGCTCCCTGTTGCAGTTACCCCCCACTTTTTGCCTGATACTGATGCTGACTTGACTGAGAAGTGTGCTGGGACCCTGCTAACCAGGCCCCAGCACCAGTGTTCCTTCACCTAAAATGTACCATTGTATCCACAATTGGCACACCCTGGCATTCAGATAAGTCCCTTGTAACTGGTACTTCTAGCACCAAGGGCCCTGATGCCAAGGAAGGTCTCTAAGGGCTGCAGCATGTCTTATGCCACCCTAGAGACCCCTCACTCAGCACAGACACACTGCTTACAAGCCTGTGTGTGCTAGTGAGAACAAAATGAGTAAGTCGACATGGCACTCCCCTCAGGGTGCCATGCCAGCCTCTCACTGCCTATGCAGTATAGGTAAGACACCCCTCTAGCAGGCCTTACAGCCCTAAGGCAGGGTGCACTATACCATAGGTGAGGGTACCAGTGCATGAGCACTGTGCCCCTACAGTGTCTAAACAAAACCTTAGACATTGTAAGTGCAGGGTAGCCATAAGAGTATATGGTCTGGGAGTCTGTTTTACACGAACTCCACAGCACCATAATGGCTACACTGAAAACTGGGAAGTTTGGTATCAAACTTCTCAGCACAATAAATGCACACTGATGCCAGTGTACACTTTATTGTAAAATACACCACAGAGGGCACCTTAGAGGTGCCCCCTGAAACTTAACCAACTAGCTGTGTAGGCTGACTGGTTCCAGCAGCCTGCCACACTAGAGACATGTTGCTGGCCCCATGGGGAGAGTGCCTTTGTCACTCTGAGGCCAGTAACAAAGCCTGCACTGGGTGGAGATGCTAACACCTCCCCCAGGCAGGAGCTGTGACACCTGGCGGTGAGCCTCAAAGGCTCACCCCTTTGTCACAGCCCAGCAGGGCACTCCAGCTTAGTGGAGTTGCCCGCCCCCTCCGGCCACGGCCCCCACTTTTGGCGGCAAGGCTGGAGGGAACAAAGAAAGCAACAAGGAGGAGTCACTGGCCAGTCAGGACAGCCCCTAAGGTGTCCTGAGCTGAAGTGACTCTAACTTTTAGAAATCCTCCATCTTGCAGATGGAGGATTCCCCCAATAGGGTTAGGATTGTGACCCCCTCCCCTTGGGAGGAGGCACAAAGAGGGTGTACCCACCCTGAGGGCTAGTAGCCATTGGCTACTAACCCCCCAGACCTAAACACGCCCTTAAAATTTAGTATTTAAGGGCTACCCTGAACCCTAGAAAATCAGATTCCTGCAACTACAAGAAGAAGGACTGCCTAGCTGAAAATCCCTGCAGAGGAAGACCAGAAGACGACAACTGCCTTGGCTCCAGAAACTCACCGGCCTGTCTCCTGCCTTCCAAAGATCCTGCTCCAGCGACGCCTTCCAAAGGGACCAGCGACCTCGACATCCTCTGAGGACTGCCCCTGCTTCGAAAAGACAAGAAACTCCCGAGGACAGCGGACCTGCTCCAAGAAAAGCTGCAACTTTGTTTCCAGCAGCTTTAAAGAACCCTGCAAGCTCCCCGCAAGAAGCGTGAGACTTGCAACACTGCACCCGGCGACCCCGACTCGGCTGGTGGCGATCCGACACCTCAGGAGGGACCCCAGGACTACTCTAAGACTGTGAGTACAAAAACCTGTCCCCCCTGAGCCCCCACAGCGCCGCCTGCAGAGGGAATCCCGAGGCTTCCCCTGACCGCGACTCTTTGAATCCTAAGTCCCGACACCTGGGAGAGACCCTGCACCCGCAGCCCCCAGGACCTGAAGGACCGGACTTTCACTGGAGGAGTGACCCCCAGGAGTCCCTCTCCCTTGACCAAGTGGAGGTTTCCCCGAGGAACCCCCCCCTTGCCTGCCTGCAGCGCTGAAGAGATCCCTAGATCTCCCATTGACTTCCATTACAAACCCGACGCTTGTTTCTACACTGCACCCGGCCGCCCCCGCGCTGCTGAGGGTGAAATTTCTGTGTGGGCTTGTGTCCCCCCCGGTGCCCTACAAAACCCCCCTGGTCTGCCCTCCGAAGACGTGGGTACTTACCTGCAAGCAGACCGGAACCGGGGCACCCCCTTCTCTCCATTCTAGCCTATGTGTTTTGGGCACCACTTTGAACTCTGCACCTGACCGGCCCTGAGCTGCTGGTGTGGTGACTTTGGGGTTGCTCTGAACCCCCAACGGTGGGCTACCTTGGACCAAGAACTGAACCCTGTAAGTGTCTTACTTACCTGGTAAAACTAACAAAAACTTACCTCCCCTAGGAACTGTGAAAATTGCACTGTGTCCACTTTTAAAACAGCTATTTGTCAATAACTTGAAAAGTATACATGCAATTTTTATGATTTAAAGTTCCTAAAGTACTTACCTGCAATACCTTTCAAATGAGATATTACATGTAGAATTTGAACCTGTGGTTCTTAAAATAAACTAAGAAAAGATATTTTTCTATACAAAAACCTATTGGCTGGATTTGTCTCTGAGTGTGTGTACCTCATTTATTGTCTATGTGTATGTACAACAAATGCTTAACACTACTCCTTGGATAAGCCTACTGCTCGACCACACTACCACAAAATAGAGCATTAGTATTATCTATTTTTACCACTATTTTACCTCTAAGGGGAACCCTTGGACTCTGTGCATGCTATTCCTTACTTTGAAATAGCACATACAGAGCCAACTTCCTACATTGGTGGATCAGCGGTGGGGTACAAGACTTTGCATTTGCTGGACTACTCAGCCAATACCTGATCACACGACAAATTCCAAAATTGTCATTAGAAATTGATTTTTGCAATTTGAAAAGTTTTCTAAATTCTTAAAAGTCCTGCTAGGGCCTTGTGTTAGATCCTGTTTAGCATTTCTTTTTAGAGTTTAAAAGTTTGTTAAAAGTTTGAAATTAGATTCTAGAAACAGTTTTAGATTCTTTAAAAAGCCTTCCAACTTTTAGCAAAATAATGTCTGATACAGAGATGAATGTGGTGGAACTCGACACCACACCTTACCTCCATCTTAAGATGAGGGAGCTAAGGTCTCTCTGTAATATAAAGAAAATAACCATTGGCTCCAGACCTACCAAAATTCAGCTCCAGGAGCTGTTGGCAGAGTTTGAAAAAGCCAACCCCTCTGAGGATGACTTCACAGAGGAAGAAATTAGTGACTTGGAGGGCAATTCCCCCCTTCCAGTCCTAAATAGGGAGACCAGGGCCTCTCAAGCCCTGTCTCCAAAAATGATAGTCAGAAATGTTGCTTCCCTCACAGGAGGGTCCAGCATTTCTGAAATCACTGAGGATGCTCTCAGTGAAGATGACCCCCTGTTAGCCAGGATGGTCAAAAGATTGGCTTTGGAAAAGCAGCTCCTAGCCATAGAAAGGGAAAGAAAAGAGATGGGCCTAGGTCCCATCAATGGTGGCAGCAACTTAAATAGGGTCAGAGATTCTCCTGACATCCTAAAAATCCCCAAAGGGATTGTAACAAAATATGAAGATGGTGATGACATCACCAAATGGTTCACAGCTTTTGAGAGGGCTTGTGTAACCAGAAAAGTGAACAGATCTCACTGGGGTGCTCTCCTTTGGGAAATGTTCACTGGAAAGTGTAGGGATAGACTCCTCACACTCTCTGGAAAAGATGCAGAATCTTATGACCTCATGAAGGGTACCCTGATTGAGGGCTTTGGATTCTCCACTGAGGAGTATAGAATTAGATTCAGGGGGGCTCAAAAATCCTCGAGCCAGACCTGGGTTGATTTTGTAGACTACTCAGTAAAAACACTAGATGGTTGGTTAACTGGAAATGAAGTGTGTGACTATGTTGGGCTTTATAATTTGTTTATGAAAGAACACATTTTAAGTAACTGCTTCAATGAAAAGTTGCATCAGTATCTGGTAGACCTAGGTCCAATTTCTCCCCAAGAATTGGGAAAGAAGGCAGACCACTGGGTCAAGACTAGGGTAACCAAAACTTCCACTGGGGGTGACCAAAAGAAAGGGGTTACAAAAACTCCCCAGGAGAAAGTGGGTAACACTAGAAACAAAGAAAAAGAGTCCTCTGTAGGCCCCCAAAAACCAGAACAGGTGGGTGGGCCCCAAGACACAACCCAAAACAAAGGTGGGTACCAGGGTAAGAACTGGGATGCCACTAAGGCATGGTGCCACAACTGTAAACAGTCTGGGCACCACACCAAGGACACTTCTTGTCCCAAAAACAAACCCCAGAACAAAATTCCTGGGGTAACCAGTGTAGCCATGGGAGATGACTCCTCAGATGAGGAGGTCTTCCTAGCCTTCAACTGGAAACAGGGCCCAACAGGTGAGTTGGAGATTCCAGAGGGAAGTAGACACTTCCACCACCTACTGGTGAATGGAATCCCAACCACTGCCCTGAGAGACACTTGTGCCAGTCACACTATTGTGCATGACAGGCTGGTGCTCTCAAACCAGTACATCCCAGGTGAGGCTGCCAGGGTAAGAGTTAGCCTAGACAGGGTCACTAAGAGGCCTGTGGCTTTAGTGCCCATAGAAGTGGGTGGCACTCTTAGCTGGAGAAGGGTAGTAGTCAGTACAGACCTCCCCCTTGATTGTCTCCTTGGAAATGACTACCCAGAGGTTAGTCAGAGCTCAAGAGAGGAACTGGTCCAGTGCCAGTCCTCTCCCAAGGATTCTGGAAGTCCTGCCTCTGCAGTAAATGCAAGCAGGCCCCAGAAGAAGAAGAAAAGAAAACAGAGTAGGAGGGGTGGACAACCTTTAGCCAAGGTTACAGCAAGCCAAGGAGATTCTGCTCCAGTAGGGGAGAACTCCAAAAATGGCCCTGATAAAGTCCAACCTGACCCACAAGAAGTCCTGGCTAGTCAGGCAACTGTTAAACCTGAGTGGGTGGCTCCTCAGCTAACAGAAGAAAGAGTGGAAGAAGGGTGTTTACTACAAGATGTGGTAACCCCCCACTCCAATACAAATCAAATCAAATCAAATCAAATCATTAACATTTATAACGCGCGCTACTCACCCGTGCGGGTCTCAAGGCGCTAGGGGGGAAAAAGGGGGGGTTATCGCTGCTCGAACAGCCAAGTCTTTAGGAGTCTCCGGAAAGCGGAGTGGTCCTGGGTGGTCCTGAGGCTGGTGGGGAGGGAGTTCCAGGTCTTGGCCGCCAGGAAGGAGAAAGATCTCCCACCCGCCGTGGAGCGGCGGGTGCGAGGGACGGCAGCAAGTGCGAGGCCAGCGGAGCGGAGGGGGCGGGTGGGGACGTAGAAGCTGAGGCGTCTGTTGAGGTATTCCGGTCCCTTGTTGTGGAGGGCTTTGTGTGCGTGGGTGAGAAGACGGAAGGTGATCCTTTTGCTGACTGGGAGCCAATGCAGGTGTCTCAGGTGTGCGGAGATGTGGCTGTTGCGGGGTACGTCGAGGATGAGGCGGGCCGAGGCGTTTTGGATGCGTTGCAGGCGGTTTTGGAGTTTGGCGGTGGTCCCGGCGTAGAGGGTGTTGCCGTAGTCCAGGCGACTCGTGACAAGGGCGTGGGTCACGGTTTTTCTGGTGTCGGCGGGGATCCAGCGGAAGATCTTGCGGAGCATGCGGAGAGTGAGGAAGCAGGCGGAGGACACGGCGTTGACTTGCTTGGTCATGGTGAGAAGAGGGTCCAAGATGAAGCCGAGGTTGCGGGCGTGGTCTGCGGGGGTCGGTGCGGTGCCGAGGGCCGTGGGCCACCAGGAGTCGTCCCAGGCGGACGGGGTGTTGCCGAGGATGAGGACTTCCGTTTTTTCAGAGTTCAGCTTTAGGCGGCTGAGCCTCATCCAATCTGCGACGTCCTTCATACCCTCTTGTAGGTTGGTCTTGGCGCTGGCGGGGTCCTTGGTGAGGGAGAGTACAAGTTGGGTGTCGTCGGCGTAGGAGGTGATGATGTCGTGCTTGCGTACGATGTCGGCGATGGGGCTCATGTAGACATTGAAGAGTGTCGGGCTGAGCGATGAGCCTTGAGGTACGCCGCAGATGATCTTGGTGGGTTCTGAGCGAAACGGAGGGAGGTAAACTCTTTGGGAGCGGTTAGCGAGGAAGGAGGCGATCCAGTCCAGGGCCTGGCCTTGGATCCCGGTGGAGCGTAGGCGGGTGATTAGGGTGCGGTGACAGACGGTGTCAAAGGCAGCCGAGAGGTCGAGGAGAATGAGGGCGACTGTTTCACCGTTGTCCATCAGGGTTCTGATGTCGTCTGTGACTGAGATGAGGGCGGTTTCCGTGCTGTGGTTGGTTCGGAATCCGGTTTGTGAAGGGTCGAGCAGGTTGTTGTCTTCCAGGAAGGTGGTCAGCTGTTTGTTGACGGTCTTTTCTATTACCTTGGCTGGGAAAGGTAGAAGAGAGATGGGGCGGAAGTTTTTCAGGTCGCTTGGGTCAGCCGTAGGTTTCTTTAGTAGGGCGTTGACTTCAGCGTGCTTCCAGCATTCGGGGAAGGTAGCAGAAGAAAAAGAAGAGTTGATGACGGTCTGGAGGTGCGGGGCGATGATGTCGTCGGCTTTGTTAAAGATGAAGTGCGGGCAGGGGTCCGAAGGGGCGCCGGAGTGGATAGAGTTCATGATGGATTTGGTTTCTTCCGTGTTGATGTGGGTCCAGTTGTTGAGGGTGATGTCCGGGGAAGCGGGTTCAGTGGTGTATGGTTGGGTCTGGTGTCCGAAGCTGTCGTGGAGGTCGCTGATCTTGCGATGGAAGAAAGTGGCGAGGGATTCGCACAAATCCTGTGAGGGCGTGACGGCGTTTGCGCTGGCGCTGGGGTTGGAGAACTCTTTGACGATGCTGAAGAGTTCTCTGCTGTTGTGGCTGTTTTTGTCTAGTCTGTCGGTGAAAAAGTTCCTTTTGGCAGTGCGGATCAGGTGGTGGTGTTCGCGTGTAGCGTTCTTGAGGGCGGTCATGTTGTCCGCGGTGTGGTCCTTGCGCCAGGCCTTCTCAAGGGCACGACAAGTTACAGCAGACAGGCAACCTGAACCCAAAGAAGCCTGTAACTTAGCCCCTTCCCTTTTAGGTGAAGAGCTAAAGGTGTGGTTCTGGGCACTGACATCTGTCAGTGGCCTCTGCTGGGTGTTAGCCTTTATGGCTGCACTATCCTTAGCATGGTGGTCTGACCCCATGCCAAATAGCAAGTTAGGCCCCCTGACCCTATTGGTCATGGTGGGGTTACTCCAGCTCTGGGTAACCTCTCTGGGTAAGCTAGGGGTAACCCTGGCCAAGATAAGATTAGCAGAGGTGGATACCTCTAAACCCAAAATAAAAAGAATGGGTGGAGACATTGAAGAGGCAGACAAGAGGCAATTCAGACTAGGTCCTATCACTGTGGAAGTGGGTCAGTTCCCCAAAGGGAATGACCTGAACAGAAGGATGTAAGGCAGAGTAGGCCCTGCAACTAACCAGCCTATTTCTCCTACTCTTCCTCGCCTGACAGACTAGGAAGACTCTCCCAGCTTGGGCTGAGTCTCCTGGCCTGTGGGCTGGGGGGGGCTTGTGTAAAGAAATGGCTCCCTGTTGCAGTTACCCCCCACTTTTTGCCTGATACTGATGCTGACTTGACTGAGAAGTGTGCTGGGACCCTGCTAACCAGGCCCCAGCACCAGTGTTCCTTCACCTAAAATGTACCATTGTATCCACAATTGGCACACCCTGGCATTCAGATAAGTCCCTTGTAACTGGTACTTCTAGCACCAAGGGCCCTGATGCCAAGGAAGGTCTCTAAGGGCTGCAGCATGTCTTATGCCACCCTAGAGACCCCTCACTCAGCACAGACACACTGCTTACAAGCCTGTGTGTGCTAGTGAGAACAAAATGAGTAAGTCGACATGGCACTCCCCTCAGGGTGCCATGCCAGCCTCTCACTGCCTATGCAGTATAGGTAAGACACCCCTCTAGCAGGCCTTACAGCCCTAAGGCAGGGTGCACTATACCATAGGTGAGGGTACCAGTGCATGAGCACTGTGCCCCTACAGTGTCTAAACAAAACCTTAGACATTGTAAGTGCAGGGTAGCCATAAGAGTATATGGTCTGGGAGTCTGTTTTACACGAACTCCACAGCACCATAATGGCTACACTGAAAACTGGGAAGTTTGGTATCAAACTTCTCAGCACAATAAATGCACACTGATGCCAGTGTACACTTTATTGTAAAATACACCACAGAGGGCACCTTAGAGGTGCCCCCTGAAACTTAACCAACTAGCTGTGTAGGCTGACTGGTTCCAGCAGCCTGCCACACTAGAGACATGTTGCTGGCCCCATGGGGAGAGTGCCTTTGTCACTCTGAGGCCAGTAACAAAGCCTGCACTGGGTGGAGATGCTAACACCTCCCCCAGGCAGGAGCTGTGACACCTGGCGGTGAGCCTCAAAGGCTCACCCCTTTGTCACAGCCCAGCAGGGCACTCCAGCTTAGTGGAGTTGCCCGCCCCCTCCGGCCACGGCCCCCACTTTTGGCGGCAAGGCTGGAGGGAACAAAGAAAGCAACAAGGAGGAGTCACTGGCCAGTCAGGACAGCCCCTAAGGTGTCCTGAGCTGAAGTGACTCTAACTTTTAGAAATCCTCCATCTTGCAGATGGAGGATTCCCCCAATAGGGTTAGGATTGTGACCCCCTCCCCTTGGGAGGAGGCACAAAGAGGGTGTACCCACCCTCAGGGCTAGTAGCCATTGGCTACTAACCCCCCAGACCTAAACACGCCCTTAAAATTTAGTATTTAAGGGCTACCCTGAACCCTAGAAAATCAGATTCCTGCAACTACAAGAAGAAGGACTGCCTAGCTGAAAATCCCTGCAGAGGAAGACCAGAAGACGACAACTGCCTTGGCTCCAGAAACTCACCGGCCTGTCTCCTGCCTTCCAAAGATCCTGCTCCAGCGACGCCTTCCAAAGGGACCAGCGACCTCGACATCCTCTGAGGACTGCCCCTGCTTCGAAAAGACAAGAAACTCCCAAGGACAGCGGACCTGCTCCAAGAAAAGCTGCAACTTTGTTTCCAGCAGCTTTAAAGAACCCTGCAAGCTCCCCGCAAGAAGCGTGAGACTTGCAACACTGCACCCGGCGACCCCGACTCGGCTGGTGGCGATCCGACACCTCAGGAGGGACCCCAGGACTACTCTAAGACTGTGAGTACAAAAACCTGTCCCCCCTGAGCCCCCACAGCGCCGCCTGCAGAGGGAATCCCGAGGCTTCCCCTGACCGCGACTCTTTGAATCCTAAGTCCCGACACCTGGGAGAGACCCTGCACCCGCAGCCCCCAGGACCTGAAGGACCGGACTTTCACTGGAGGAGTGACCCCCAGGAGTCCCTCTCCCTTGACCAAGTGGAGGTTTCCCCGAGGAACCCCCCCCTTGCCTGCCTGCAGCGCTGAAGAGATCCCTAGATCTCCCATTGACTTCCATTACAAACCCGACGCTTGTTTCTACACTGCACCCGGCCGCCCCCGCGCTGCTGAGGGTGAAATTTCTGTGTGGGCTTGTGTCCCCCCCGGTGCCCTACAAAACCCCCCTGGTCTGCCCTCCGAAGACGCGGGTACTTACCTGCAAGCAGACCGGAACCGGGGCACCCCCTTCTCTCCATTCTAGCCTATGTGTTTTGGGCACCACTTTGAACTCTGCACCTGACCGGCCCTGAGCTGCTGGTGTGGTGACTTTGGGGTTGCTCTGAACCCCCAACGGTGGGCTACCTTGGACCAAGAACTGAACCCTGTAAGTGTCTTACTTACCTGGTAAAACTAACAAAAACTTACCTCCCCTAGGAACTGTGAAAATTGCACTGTGTCCACTTTTAAAACAGCTATTTGTCAATAACTTGAAAAGTATACATGCAATTTTTATGATTTAAAGTTCCTAAAGTACTTACCTGCAATACCTTTCGAATGAGATATTACATGTAGAATTTGAACCTGTGGTTCTTAAAATAAACTAAGAAAATATATTTTTCTATACAAAAACCTATTGGCTGGATTTGTCTCTGAGTGTGTGTACCTCATTTATTGTCTATGTGTATGTACAACAAATGCTTAACACTACTCCTTGGATAAGCCTACTGCTCGACCACACTACCACAAAATAGAGCATTAGTATTATCTATTTTTACCACTATTTTACCTCTAAGGGGAACCCTTGGACTCTGTGCATGCTATTCCTTACTTTGAAATAGCACATACAGAGCCAACTTCCTACAGAAGCACTTTAACAGGTTTTCAAGAAATCTGAGCATGGCAGTCGTCTCAACACAACAAAAGAGGGTCCCACGAAGTCGGTGGACAGCTCAGCGAGTTGAGCAATGCAGGACGGAGAACTGGGGACATGGGCTATGCTGTGCATGAAGGACTCCTTGAAAAAGTGCACAGAAGCCCTAGCAGCTGCAGTTCACGCAGTACACACTCCTTCCACATTGCTTTGAGGTATGCAGACATGAAGTTACTACCTCTGTCTGACACCACTTCCTTCGGGAAGCCCCCTCTGGAAAAGATTCCCATGAGGGCCTTTGCCACTACAGGAGCTGTAGTGGTCCTTAAGGGGATTGCTTCAGCATACCTAGTGGCATGGTCCACCACCACAAGGATAAACCTTTTGCCTGAAGCTGTTGGAGGGTCAAGGGGGCAAACTATGTCAACCCCTACCCTTTCAAAGGGCACCCCAACCACAGGGAGTGGAATTAAGGGGGCCTTTGGCGTGCCACCAGTCTTGCCACTGGCTTGGCAGGTCACACAAGAGCGACAAAACTCTTTAGTGTCCTCTGACATATGAGGCCAGTGAAGCAAGGGAACAAGCCTGTCCCAGGTTTTACTCTGGCCCAAATGCCCAGCCAAAGGAACGTCATGTGCCAAGGTAAGAAGAAACTCCCTATACTGCAAAGGGATGACCAATCTCCTGGTAGCTCCAGGTTTAGGGTCCCTTGGCTCAGTCTAAAAGAGGTTGTCTTCCCAATACACGTTATGGCTATCACTGACATCCCCATTCTGCTGTTTGACAGCTTGCTGTCTCAAGCCCTCTAGTGTGGGACAGGTCTGCTGTGCCACACTCAGCTCTTCCCTAGCAGGCCCCCCTGCACCCAAAAGCTCAGCAGTGTCTGCTGCCAGCTCCTTTCATGTAGGTTCAGCACAGGGAGAGGATTTCTCTTCCTCAAAAGGGGAATCTTCTGATGAGGGAGGGATAGTGAGCAAGGATTTACCCTTACTACCCCTTGCTTTTGGGAGCACTTGGTCCATTGTTCCAGGATCCAAGTTTCCCTTTCCTTTTTGCTTCTTGGCCTGAGCCCTTGTCAAAGCAAAAATATGCCCAGGAATAACCAGCATTGCTGCATGAGCCTCCAACTCCACTTCAGCCCAAGATGATATCTCCAAATCATTGCCTAGTAAGCAATCTACATGTACTTCAGTGGCTGCCACAACTTTCTTTGGACCAGTAACCCCCCCAGTTGAGATTCACAGCAGCCATGGGGTGGCTAAGTGTGTTATTGTGAGCATCAGTCACTTGGTACTGCTGACCAAGTAGGTGTTGATCAGGGTGAACTAGTTTCTCTATAACCATAGTTACACTGGCTCCTGTGTCCCTGTAGGCCTCAACCTCAACACCATTAACTAGGGGAAGTTGCTTGTACTTACCCATATTAAGGGGACAAGCAACCAAGGTGGCAAAGTCAATGCCACCATCAGAGACTAAAACAGCCTCTGTGGTCTCCCTAACAAGACCAACCCCAACTACACTACCAATGGTGAGCCCAGCTACACCCTTTGATTGGCTATTTGTAGTAGACTTCCCACCACCACTGCTATTACTAGCGGCACTAGAGGTTGCAGTTGGGGTTGTGGTGGTGGGAGCCTTGGTATTTTTCTTTGGACAAGTGGAATCACTTGCCCAACTGCCTTTTACTTTACATAAATAACACCATGGCTTTTTCTGATTGTGAGAAGAGGATTTGGACCCACCACCCCCAGATAATTTTTGTGGTCCTGATGAAGACTCAGAATGTTTTTTTATCTTTGTCCCCACCCTTGTCAGAAGAATTTCCATCCTTCTTCTTGCCATCCTTGTCACCTCCTGTATGAACTTTTCTGTTCACTCTTGTTCTGACTCATTTGTCTGCCTTATTTCCCAATTCTTGGGGAGAGGTCACATCTGAGTCTACCAAGTACTGGTGCAACAAATCAGACACACAATTGTTCAAAATATGCTCTATCAGGATTAGATTATACAGGCTTTCATAATCAGTCACCTTAATGCCATGTAACCAACCCTCTAAAGAGTTAGAAAAGTAGTGCAAACATTGTAGAATACAATAGGGTGCAATAGGAGACAATAGGCCTAGGGCAACACAAACCATATACTCCAAAAGTGGAATTCGAACCACGAATGGACCCCAGGCCTAGTGTAGTGTGTAGAGGGTTGCTGGAAGTGTAAGAAAACACTAAGGGTGTCCAAGATACCCCACACCAAGACCCTTAAAAGTAGGAGTAAAGTTACCCTACTACCCCAGAAACACAGTAAAGTCATGATAGGGGATCCTGCAAAGGCAACAACTGACTGCAAAGCACTGAAGATGGATTCCTGGACCTGAGGACCTGCAAAGGAAGGGGACCAAGTCCAATAGTCACGCAAGTGTCCGGTGGGACAAGAGCCAACTAAACCCCGGATGACATTCAATCACAGCAGCCTACGTTGAAAGTCTCAAAACACTAATTTACAACATAATTGTTGAAATTAAATGTAGAATCCTCTTCCAAATTGTTCCAATGGCAAATTTTGTTTTAATTCATCTTTTCACAGCTCCCAAATGCGTTACACATTTATATAGCGTTCCAATTAACATTAAAGAATCTTCACAGTATCTTTTTCAAATCTCCATAGGTCAAGTCCATTGTCTGATATTCAATCAATTAACCCATCCATTAAGCCAAGCCAACACGTGTTTTGTCTTGGGAGTACCCTTTGACTTCCTCAGGACTTCCTAAACGTAATTTACATAAAATATACATTAATATTCATTCATAATAACTATAATAACTTTCCACAATCCCTTTGGTGAAGGTTACAAATTCCATGCTCTTTGTTAGAAATGGGGTCTTTGGTTGACAGTCATGTTACCCCCTGTTCAAGCAAGGACCCTCACTCTAGTCAGGGTAAAAGAGAGCCACCCTCAGCTAACCCCTGCTTACCCCCTTGGTAGCTTGGCAGAGCAGTAGGCTTAACTTCAGAGTGCTAGGTGTAAAGTATTTGTACCAACACACACAGTAACTTAATGAAAACACTGCAAAATGACACAACACAGGTTTAGAAAAATAGGAAATATTTATCTAAACAAAACAAGACCAAAACGACAAAAATCCACCATACACAAGTCAAGTTATCAATTAAAAATCTAAAAGAGTCTTTAAGTAGTTTTAAAAACACACTAGCGCTGCTAGAGTGAAAATGTACCTGGTGTGCCTCAAAAATAACTCCACACGGCGGTACTTGAGTCAAAAATCCAGCCGCACGATGATCCGAAAATCCCACAGCGCAGGTTGTGATCTCCCAGCCTCCGTCAGCGATGCTGCTCGTCGTTTCTCCTGCTCCGTGCGTCAATTTTTCGGTCGCTTTTCCTGCGAGCGTCATTTCTCAGCTGCGGAGCCGGCGGCGCGTCGTTTTTTCAGCCGCAGATCGGATTTGTGTCAATCTTTTCCCCGCATGGCGCTCTGTGCTTCGATTTTCTTGTCTTTAGGCTGCCAGCTTCTCCTTTCAGTGTCCCAGGAACTGGATGGGCACCACAGGGCAGAGTAGGAGTCTCTCCAGAAACTCCAGGTGCTGGCAGAGAGAAATCTTTGCTGTCCCTGAGACTTCAAACAACAGGAGGCAAGCTCTAGATCAAGCCCTTGGAGATTTCTTCTCAAGATGGAAGGCACACAAAGTCCAGTCCTTGCCCTCTTACTCTGGCAGAAGCAGCAACTGCAGGATAGCTCCACAAAGCCTAGTCACAGGCAGGGCAGCTCTTCTTCCTCAGCTATTCAGCTCTTCTCCAGGCAGAGGCTCCTCTTGGTTCCAGAAGTGTTTCTCAAGTCTGTAGATTTGGGTGCCCTTCTTATACCCATTTTAGTCTTTGAAGTCACCTTTCTTCAAAGGGGACTCACACCTACTTGTGAAATCCTGCCTTGCCCAGGCAAGGCCTCAGACACACACCAGGGGGTTGGAGTCTGCATTGTCAGAGGCAGGCACAGTCCTTTCAGATGAGAGTGACCACTCCACCCCTCCCTCCTAGCAGAGATGGCTAATTAGGAAATGCAGGCTACACCCCACCTCCCTTTGTGTCACTGTCTAGTGTGAGATGAAAAACAACCCAACTGTCAAACTGACCCAGACAGGGAATCCACAAACAAGGCAGAGTCACAGAATGGTTTAAGGAAGAAAATGCTCACTTTCTAAAAGTGTCATTTTCAAACACACAATCTCAAAACCAACTTTACTAAAAGATGTATTTTTAAATTGTGAGTTCAGGGACCCCAAACTCCACATGTCCATCTACTCTCTAGGGGAATCTACACTTTAATCATATTTAAAGGTAGCCCCCATATTATCCTATGAGAAAGACAGGCCTTGCAACAGTGAACAAAAAACTAAATTGGCAGTATTTCACTGTCAGGACATATAAACCACATTACTATATGTCCTACCTTATCCATACACTGCACCCTGCCCTTGGGGCTACCTAGGGCCTACCTTAGCGGTGCCTTACATGTAAGAAAAGGGAAGGTTTAGGCCTGGCAAGTGGGTACACTTGCCAAGTCGAATTTACAGTGTAAAAATACACACACAGACACTGCAGTGGCAGGTCTGAGACATGATTACAGGGTTACTTGTGTGGGTGGCACAACCAGTGCTGCAGGCCCTCTAGTAACATTTGATTTACAGGCCCTGGGCACCTCTAGTGCACTTTACTAGGGACTTAACAGTAAAACAAATATGCCAATAATGGAGAACCAATTACATACACATTTTAAACAGGAGCACTTGCACTTTAGCACTGGTTAGCAGTGGTAAAGTGCCCAGAGTAATAAAAACAGCAAAATCAGAGTCCAGCACACATGAATAACCTGGGGAACAGAGGCAAAAAGTTAAGGGAGACCACGCCAAGGATGAAAAGTCTAACACGTGTCCCCCCAGCTAAAAGTGGGGAGCAACTACCCAACCTCATGGGAGTTCTCATCACTAAGGCGGAAGAACCTGGACAGACCATTGGCATTGGCGTACTCTGTACCAGGACGGTGTTCCACCGTAAAGTCCATCCCCTGTAGGGAAATGGACCACCTCAACAGTTTTGGATTCTCACCCCTCATCTGCATTAACCATCTGAGGGGCCTGTGGTCGGTCTGAACTTGGAAGTGAGTCCCAAACAAGTAGGGTCTTAGCTTCTTCAGTGCCCAGACCGCAGTAAACGCTTCACGTTCTATGGCACTCCACCTACGTTCCCTGGGTAGTAACCTCCTGCTAATGAAGGCTACGGGTTGATCTAGGCCCTCTTCATTAATTCATTAAGCTGTGAGAGTACTGCGTCAATACCATGCTCTGAGGCGTCTGTTTGCACAACAAACTCCTTGGAGTAGTCAGGTGCCTTCAGCACAGGTGCTGTGCACATGGCAGCCTTCAGGGCATCAAAAGCGTTCTGGCAAGCCTCTGTCCAGATCACTTTCTTGGGTTGCTTCTTAGAAGTCAACTCAGTTAAGGGGGTAACAATGGTACCAAATCCCTTAACAAACCTCCTGTAATATCCTGTGAGACCTAAAAAGGCTCTCACTTCAGTCTGGGTCTTGGGAGGCTCCCAAGCCAGAATCGTGTCAATCTTAGGCTGTAGGGGTGCCACCTGGCCTCTCCCCACCTGGTGTGCTAAGTACACCACAGAACCCTGCCCTATTTGGCACTTGCTCGCCTTAATAGTGAGGCCTGCCTTCTGCAGGACCTCTAACACTCTCCAGAGGTGTTGCAGGTGCTCCTCCCATGTGGAACTAAACACAGCAATGTCATCCAGGTAGGCGGCACTGAACTCATCCAGTCCTGCCAACACCTGGTTGACCAACCTCTGAAAGGTGGCAGGGGCATTCTTCATCCCAAAGGGCATCACGTTGAAGTGGAAGTGCCCATCTGGGGTAGAGAATGCTGACCTCTCCTTTGCCAACTCAGTTAAGGCAATCTGCCAGTACCCAGATGTTAAATCAAATGTACTAACGTACTTGGCAGCTCCTAACCGATCAATGAGCTCATCAGCTCGGGGGATGGGGTGTGCGTCAGTCTTGCTGACCGCATTGAGACCCCGGTAGTCCACACAGAACGTAAGTTCCAGAGTGGCACCAGGAGCAGCAGCCTTTGGGACCAATACCACTGGGCACTGCTGGAGTGCTCAATAACCCCTAGGGTTAACATTTTGGAGACTTCCTCCTTAATCCAAGCCCTGACCCTGTCAGTCACCCTGTAAACCTTATGTTTAACAGGTGTACTGTCCCCAGTATCCACATCATGTGTGCACAGGTGTGTGACTCCTGGGATCAGGGAAAACAGCGAGGCGAACTGTCCCAACACGTGGCAACAGTCCTTCTGCTGTTCCTCAGTCAGGGAGGGGGAGAGGATCACTCCCTCCACAGACCCATCTTTCTCTCCTGCAGACAGGAGGTCAGGAAGAGGCTCACTCTCTTCCTCCACCCCTTCATCTGTCGCTAGGAGCATGGATAGCTCAGTTCGCTCAAAGTGTGGTTTGAGGCGGATGACATGTAGGACCCTCAAAGGGTTCCTGGGGGATTGCAAGTCTACCAGATAGGTGACCTCGCTCTTTCTTTCCACGACCTCAAAAGGCCCAGTCCACTTATCTTGGAGAGCCCGAGGCTCCACTGGTGCCATGACCCACACTTTTTGTCCAGGCTGAAACTCAACCAGAGTGGCATTCTGGTCGTACCACTGTTTCATATCCTCCTGGCTTGCTTCCAGATTCTCCTGAGCGAGACTCCTGAAGCTGGCAGTCTGGTTTCTTAGTGCCAGCATGTAGCTAAATACATCCTGGGGTGGTTTACTAGGAGCTTTCTCCAAAGCCTTCTTCACCAGACTGAGCGGTCCCCTCACAGGGTGGCCATAGATGAGCTCAAAGGGGCTAAAGCCAAGTCCCTTTTGAGGCACCTCCCTGTAAGCGAACAGAAGGCATGGCAAGAGGACGTCCCACTTACACCTCAAGGGCTCTGACAGGCCCTGAATCATGCCTTTCAAGGTGCGGTTGAATCTCTCAACCAGACCATTACTTTGGGGGTGGTAAGGTGTGGTGAACTTGTAGGTTACCCCACACACCTTCCACAGAGACTTCATATAAGTGGATATGAAGTTTGTACCTCTATCAGATACCACTTCCTTGGGGAACCGCATGCGGGTAAAAACTCGCATCAAGGCACGTCCCACCATGGGGGCAGTGACCGTCCTTAGAGAAATGGCTTCTGGGTACCGTGTGGCATAGTCCACCAAGACCAGGATGAACCTGCTGCCCATGGCTGTCTTGGGATCCAGAGGCCCCACAATGTCAATTCCTACCCTTTCAAAGGGGGTACTGACTATAGGTAAAGGTTGGAGGGGAACTTTGCATTTCCCCCCACTCTTGCCACTTGCCTGACAAGTCTGACAAGACCTACAATAAGCAGCTGACTGCTTGTGCATCAAGGGCCAGTAAAAGTGGGAGACAAGCCTCTTATAGGTCTTGTCCTGCCCCAGATGTCCTGCCAAAGGCACATCATGAGCCAAACCCAGTAGGAAGGCCCTTAAGCACTGGGGTACCACCAGCATACGAGCTGACCCAGGCTCAGGAACCTTAGGCTCACTATACAGGAGGCCATCCTCCCAATATATCAGGTGAGTACCTGGCGCCTCGCCAGCCGCCTGGGCTGCAGCCTGCTGCCGCAGCCCCTCAAGAGTAGGGCACTCCTGCTGCACTGTGCAGAATGCTTCTCTGGTGGGTCCCCCTTCCTGCTGCCACTGTGACAGCTCAGGGACCTCCCCCAGTTCAGCCACCTGCTCCCCTGTTGGTTCCTGGGCGTCACCCTCAGGCTCCGCCTCCTCCCGGACCGTGGGAACCTCTGGGGCCGGTTTCCCATGCCCCCTGCCCTTCCTCTTCTTGGCGGTCCCCTGGGCCACAGTTTCAGGCTCCAGGGGCTCTTGACTACCCTGTTTGGCTGCCAAAGACCGGGTGGATACGCATACCCACCCAGGCAGACCCAACATCTCCAAGTGAGACCTGTGTTCCACCACCTTCCAAGGGGAATCCTCCAGGTCGTTGCCTAGCAAACAATCAACAGGCATGGTTGGACTCACAGCTACTTTCCAGGAACCTGAAACACCCCCCCATTCAAAGGGAACCTGCGCCACTCTGCAGAGGCACTCAGAGTTGTCTACCGCAACTACTTGGTGAAGTACCCGGGGATCAATCTGCTCTTCAGACACCAGGTGACTCCTCACTGTAGTCACACTGGCTCCTGTGTCTCTCAGAGCCTCCACCCTCTGTCCATTGATGGTCACCCATTGCCTGTACTTCTTAGTGTTATCAGGCACTAGGTTTCTCTGGACCATCTCACTGTCCCCTAGTGAGACAAGGGTCATTTCTGCTGGTTCCCCCCACCTGAAACCAACTCCTCCCCAAGCGCTACACTGGCCAAACCCTGGGACGGTGCACCAGTGGGTGCCGGTGTACTTTTGGGGCATTTGGGGTCCCCCCTCACATGACCCACCTGGTCACATGCATAACACTTACGTGGGGGACCACCTGCCACTGGCTTCCCTTTGGACAACCATGGCTTCTTTTCACTGGGGGGTTGAGAATCCTTACCCTGGGAGTCAGTTTGGGGCCCTTTAGAGAACTCCCCCTGTTTGCCCTTACCCCCCCCTTTCTTCTGAGAGGGACCCTGCCCACCCTTGGCGTGGTCTCCCCCGTACCTCTTTTGGACCCTGGTGCTCTCCCAGCGGTCCGCTTCCTGTGCAAGCTTCCTGGGGTCAGTCAGCTTGCTGTCAATGAGGTGCTGGCGCAGCTCTGGAAAACATAAACTGTACAAGTGCTCCCAAGCAATTAAATTGTAAAGCCCCTCATACGTGTTTACTTTACTGCCCTTCACCCAACCATCCAGTGACCTGCAAAAAGAATCACACATTCCAACCATGTTTGGGATTCCTTTCTTTTGTAGGATCTAAACTTCTCCTTGTACTGCTCAGGGGCGAGACCATACCTCGTGAGTAATGCATCCTTCATGACAGGGTAGGTGAGACTCTGAGCATCCCCTAAGGCTGTCAGTGTGTCCCTCCCCTCTGCCTCAAAATGCTTCCACCGGGCTGCCCCCCCAATGAGCTTCAGGGACCAGATTCATGTGGAGAGCTGACTCATAACCCTTGAACCACAAGTAGATATCATCCCCCCTCTTATAATCCCTCACAAGGTCTCTTGGGATGTGTACCCTTCTCTCAGGCTGCACTGTAGGATTGCTGCCACCATCCCTACTGGACTGGCTCCTCTGATCTAACTCCTTTAAGTTAAGCTCATGAGCCAGCTGCATCTTCCTTTCCTCAAGGACTGCTCTTCTTTCATCTCTTTCTTTCTCCAGATTGAGCTTCTGCAGTTCCAATTGGTATGCCCTCTCTGCCTGTCTGTCCTGCAATTCTTCAGGCGTCAGACCTTTGGAGGATACACTGCTACCTGCCCTAGAGACTCTTTCCCTGGGAATAACAGGTCCCCCCACTATACCATTATGTACTGATTGCCCTCCCTCCTCATCCTCATCCTCCTCCTCATCCTCAGTGTGCCCTCCAGTGCTTCTGGTTGTCACCCAGGCCCTCAGCGCCTTTTTCAGCTCATTCTTCTTGGAAGAGCTCTTAATGGGACAACCAACATTTTTACAAAACTGCTTTAGCTGAGCCTTGTTATAACTATCCAATTGCTTCAGGTCAAAAACAGCTTCAACTGATGCATCTCAAAGTTGAGACATGATGAAACGTTAAAAGAGTGCAAAGTTCCAAATGCAGAAACAAGTTCCCAAATGAAGTTCAAAGTCAATCAAAGATCAGCGAAGAAAAATAAAGTGGACGTAGGGAAAAATCCCCAAAAAGAGAAAAAGCAAAAATCTCAAGACAAGCAGTATGTGGTCACGAAGTGGTCTGTACTCAAAATAATAGTGTACACTTGATCACTGTATGTCAAGTACAAATACAAGTACAAATCCCAACCGCTGATCATCAATGTTAGAAATGGGGTCTTTGGTTGACAGTCAGGTTACCCCCTGTTCAAGCAAGGACCCTCACTCTAGTCAGGGTAAAAGAGAGCCACCCTCAGCTAACCCCTGCTTACCCCTTTGGTAGCTTGGCAGAGCAGTAGGCTTAACTTCAGAGTGCTAGGTGTAAAGTATTTGTACCAACACACACAGTAACTTAATGAAAACACTACAAAATGACACAACACAGGTTTAGAAAAATAGGAAATATTTATCGAAACAAAACAAGGCCAAAACGACAAAAATCCTCCATACACAAGTCAAGTTATCAATTAAAAATCAAAAAGAGTCTTTAAGTAGTTTTAAAAACACACTAGCGCTGCTAGAGTGAAAATGTACCTGGTGTGCATCAAAAATAACTCCGCACGGCGGTACTTGAGTCAAAAATCCAGCCGCACGATGATCCGAAAATCCCGCCGCGCAGGTGGTGATCTCCCAGCCTCCGTCAGCGATTCTTCGTGTCTTTTCTGCTGCTCCGTGCGTTGATTTTTGGTCGCTTTTTCTGCGAGCGTCATTTCACAGCTGCGGAGCCGGCGACGCGTCGTTTTTATAGCCGCAGATCGGATTCGCGTCAATCTTTTCCCTGCACGGCGCTCTGTGCGTCGATTTTCTTGTCTTTAGGCTGCCAGCTTCTCCTTTCAGGGTCCCAGGAACTGGATGGGCACCCCAGGGCAGAGTAGGAGTCTCTCCAGAGACTCCAGGTGCTGGCAGAGAGAAGTCTTTGCTGTCCCTGAGACTTCAAACAACAGGAGGCAAGCTCTAGATCAAGCCCTTGGAGATTTCTTCTCAAGATGGAAGGCACACAAAGTCCAGTCCTTGCCCTCTTACTCTGGCAGAAGCAGCAACTGCAGGATAGCTCCACAAATCACAGTCCCAGGCAGGGCAGCTCTTCTTCCTCAGCTATTCAGCTCTTCTCCAGGCAGAGGTTCCTCTTGGTTCCAGAAGTGTTTCTTAAGTCTGTAGATTTGGGTGCCCTTCTTATACCCATTTTAGTCTTTGAAGTCACCTTTCTTCAAAGGGGACTCACACCTACTTGTGAAATCCTGCCTTGCCCAGGCAAGGCCTCAGACACACACCAGGGGGTTGGAGTCTGCATTGTCAGAGGCAGGCACAGACCTTTCAGATGAGAGTGACCACTCCCTCCTAGCAGAGATGGCTAATTAGGAAATGCAGGCTACACCCCAGCTCCCTTTGTGTCACTGTCTAGTGTGAGGTTAAAAACAACCCACTGTCAAACTGACCCAGACAGGGAATCCACAAACAAGGAAGAGTCACAGAATGGTTTAAGCAAGAAAATACTCACTTTCTAAAAGTGTCATTTTCAAACACACAATCTCAAAACCAACTTTACTAAAAGATGTATTTTTAAATTGTGAGTTCAGGGACCCCAAACTCCACATGTCCATCTACTCTCTAGGGGAATCTACACTTTAATCATATTTAAAGGTAGCCCCCATATTATCCTATGAGAGAGACAGGCCTTGCAACAGTGAAAAATGAAATTGGCAGTATTTCACTGTCAGGACATATAAACCACATTACTATATGTCCTACCTTATCCATACACTGCACCCTGCCCTTGGGGCTACCTAGGGCCTTCCTTAGGGGTGCCTTACATGTAAGAAAAGGGAAGGTTTAGGCCTGGCAAGTGGGTACACTTGCCAAGTCGAATTTACAGTGTAAAAATACACACACAGACACTGCAGTGGCAGGTCTGAGACATGATTACAGGGTTACTTGTGTGGGTGGCACAACCAGTGCTGCAGGCCCTCTAGTAACATTTGATTTACAGGCCCTGGGCACCTCTAGTGCACTTTACTAGGGACTTAACAGTAAAACAAATATGCCAATCATGGAGAACCAATAACATACACATTTTAAACAGGAGCACTTGCACTTTAGCACTGGTTAGCAGTGGTAAAGTGCCCAGAGTAATAAAATCAGCAAAATCAGAGTCCAGCACACATCAATAACCTGGGGAACAGAGGCAAAAAGTTAAAGGAGACCACGCCAAGGATGAAAAGTCTAACACTCTTCATGTGGAAACCGTGAAGTTTAAGGCTGCTATGATTGAATTTAATTGATAACTATGGTTATCGTGTAGGGCTTCAGTGGGGGTATAGCTATCATTTAGCAGCAGCGTTATATAACATCGGATTCAATTTGTGGGATATAGAGCGCCATTTACTCTGCATTACCCCCCGTCAGTTAGATTTAAACCCCGGATGAACGTGAAAAAGGGCTGCCTCCGGGTGGAAGAAGCCAAAGATTCTGCAACAACGGAAGGTGCCAGGAACTTCTCCTTTGGTCACAAGATGTCCCATGGTGTGCTGGAGGATGCAGAGTTGTTTCCATGCAGAAAGACTATAAACAAGCCTTGCTAGCTACATGGGTTGCAGCTAAAGAAAATGGGTGCTGCCCGGGCCCAAAAGGACCAGGAAGTCACCCCTTGGAGGAGGAGGCAGAGGGGGTGCTCAGCACCACAGAGAGACCACACAGAAGCAGGCAGCTCCCACAAAAGCACTTGAACAGGCATTCAAGAAATCTGAGCATGGCGGTCATCTCAACACTACATAAGAGGGTCCCACAAAGTCGGTGGTCAACTCAGCGAGTTGAGCAATGCAGAACGGAGTGCTGCAGACATGGGCTATGCTGTGCATGAAGGATTACTTGGAAAAGTGCACTCAAGGCCTAGCAGCAGCATTTCATGCAGTACACAGGATTACTGTCTGACGTCGGGAGGCAAGGACTTACCTCCACCAAATTTGGACAGAAGGACCACTGAACTGTCAGGGTCACATGGATCCAGCTCCTGTGTTCCAGAGACCATGCTAGTCAAGATGAGAGGGGACCCAGAGGACCGGTGATGCAGAAGTTTGGTGCCTGCGTTAGCAGGGGGAAGATTCCGTTGACCCACAGGAGATTTCTTCTTGGCTTCCAGTGCAGGGTGAAGGCAGACAACCCTCAGAGCATGCACCACCAGGAAACAGTCAAGAAAGCCGACAGGATTAGGCGCTACAATGTTGCTGGTGGTCGACTTGCTATTTTGTGGTGGTTTTGTCGGCGTCCTGGAGCAGTCAGCGGTCAATCCGTGGCAGAAGTCGAAGAGGGAGAAGCAGGGGAACTCTGGTGAGCTCTTGCATTCGTTATCTGAAGAGAAACCCACAGGAGAGACCCTAAATAGCCCTCAGAGGAGGATTGGCCACCTAACCAGGTAAGAGCCTATCAGGAGGGGTCTCTGACATCACCTGCTGGCACTGGCCACTCAGAGGTCTCCATTGTGTCCTCACACCTCTGCATTCAAGATGGCAGAGGTCTGGGACACACTGGAGGAGCTCTGGGCCCCACCCCTGGGGTGGTGATGGACAGGGGAGTGGTCACTCCCCTTTCCTTTGTCCAGTTTCGCACCAGAGCAGGGGCTGGTGGATCCCTAAACTGGTGTAGACTGGCTTACCCAGTAGGATGGCAAGCTTCATCACTGGGCAATCTCCTCGTCAGACCGGTGCTGCAATGTCTGGCTATAGGCAGGAATGCCTACGCCTCCTGAGTGACACTAAATACTATGCACCATTAGCTTGTGACCCCACTAACGACTTACAGACACAAATTAGGAGTATGATTGAAGAGACTCGCAACAATTCTTGGATCTCCCCAAAAGAAGCAGAGTTCCTTGATACAGCGCATCCTCGCACTCCTTATTTTTACTGCCTTCCCAAGATACATAAGGGCACCTTTCCCCCCCCGGTCGCCCAATTGTATCAGCTATTGGTTCGGTTTTGGAACCTTTGCCTGTTTTTTGTGACTTTTTTCTCCAACCCTTGGTGAAAGATTCCAGCACCTTTCTAAAGGATACCAAGCATGTTTTAAATTTGATTGAAACTATCAATTCTAGTACCCAAGTTCAGGACCTTATTACTTTGAATGTAGAGGCCCTCTATACTAACTTCCCTCAGGAAGCCACCCTACGAGTTGTGGAGTCTGCCCTACTTGAAAGTTCATGGTCCTCCTCGACCCCTGTGCACTTTGTGATGCAATGTGCGACACTAGCCATGAAAAATATTTTTTTTTAATTTGAAGACTCTTTGTTCCATCAGATTCAGGGCACTTCCATGGGCAGTACATTCGCACCGAGTCTGGCCTGTTTGTACAAGTACCACTTTGAGAGAACGTTTATCTTACCCACATCCAATACTTTCCATGACAATATCACATTGTGGCGGAGATATATAGATGATATTCTCATCAATTGGCAGGGTCCCCTCCAGGATATTGATCTCTACACTCGTTGGGTCAATACCTTGGACCCTTTTTTTAAATTTACCGTTCACGCTTCATCCACACAAGTTTCCTTTCTGGATTTAGTGATTAAGATCGATAATGGTAAGCTCATAACTGACACTTACCACAAAAGTACTGACCGTAACAGCCTGCTTCTATATAATAACCATCACCCTAAGGCCTTGCGCGATAATTTGCCTGTTGGCCAGTTTATCAGGCTACGTCGCAATTGCAGTTCGGTACAATCTTTTGACATTCAGGCTCTTGACCTTAAACAAAAACTGTCTAATCGACGTTACCCCAATAACATCATCAATCCAGCCTACAAGAGGGCACGTAACAATCAAAGAGACACTTTATTGCCACCTGTGCTCAAGGAACAAGAAAATCGTTTGACGTGCGGATCCACGCACACTCCTTTGTCCAACACTGTGAAAAAACTCATTAGTAAATGTTGGAATATTCTATAGAGCGGCGGTACTCTAATCCCTAGGCCCCTTTTTACATTTAAAAGGTCTCCTAATAAATGAGATCTGGTTGTTCATACAAGTCCTCGCCAACAACAGGACCCAGTAAGACAGACCACCTTATGGAACTTGCCTCCGGTTACTGGACACCATCCATGTGGTTCCTATAACGTCTGCCCACTCACAAAACAAATTGACAGATTGGACTTGAATTATGTTGGTACCTGGTACTTGAACAGACATACTAATTGCAATACCCGACATTGCAGCTACATGATCTCCTGTCCTTGCAATTTACAGTACATTGGGATGACGACCAGACCGGTGAAACAGAGGATCAATGAACATCGGAGCAACATTAGGTGCTCTCACATTACAACGAAACTAAGCTCGCACTTTCTAGAAGCCAATCACGGCCCTGACGATTTGTGGTGGATCGTTCTACAGGTGCCGAGATACAATAGCAATGATTCTAAATATCTATTTAGAATAGAACAACAATGGGTGTTTAGACTCAAGACACACAGTGAGGGTCTGAATGATGAGATCCCTTGGAACACTTTGACATTTTAATTGGTTAGTAGCCTTTTGATCCTAACCCATTCAACTCATGCGACCCACTTTTCGGCCTGAAGCCTTATAAAAACAACCATTAAACCTGGGTCCTTACTTAGCTGTATGTGTCCACATTAACCACCATTTTTGTGGTCTCTTTCATTCACATTTATTTCATTCTGATCCTATTGTTTTCCTTTAGGCTACTACAAAACTGAGTAATTCAGAGTGTAGCTGTAGATTTCATTCATTTAGCTGAGAAGCTGGCAGTCATTTATGTCCAACCTATTTGTCTACCATTACTATTACTAAGTACTCTCACTACATTTAAGATGACCGCCATCCCCCCCGCACTTTTTCCTACACAGTATCTTACTGGGAAGTATTTCTACCAGTAAGATGGCCGCCGTCTTTGAAATCTGAAACCTGATGAGAGTCCTTCTTTGTTTTTTATTGCCCTTCCAGCTAGCATGGTTATCACTATGTTGTCCAGCTATGGACGCAATCCACCTTATCCTTTTATTCATGTAGAGTAAGACCTCCCACGCGCTGGCCCAGGGTCTTGATATTACACGCAGGACCGGGAACAGTTAGAATTATGTTCTATTTTTGCCATAGGAATATACATGGCATGGTATTCCAAGATGGCCGCTGGCTAAGCATATGTCCTTTCTTTATGTTCATAACCCCTCCGGGTCGCAATCACCTGCTGCTGTTTCCGGATTAAGATGCAATCGAGCGCGCCTTTATTTATGTATATTAACGGCTCTCACGCGTCGCCCCGATGTTTACAGGCACGCGGCTGAGGGCAGGTTATCCGCGCAAACAAGAATAGAACGAAGTAAGTCCTCCCTTTTGGTAAGAGTGTCCTTTTACACTATATGGGACCCCCTTGAGAATGTTAATGCTCCTTGCTGTACTGGTTTTTTGGCATTGACTAGCCCTAGTGTTACAGTTCCCTTTGGACTTTTTTCCTGTTGTAACCAAGGCTATTATGAAGTAAGCCCCTTTTTGGGTATTAGGTTTTTGATATGGCTCTGGTTCCCTCCTGGATCATTAATGTTGTCTGCTACACTGACTTTTGGTAATAACTAGCCCCTTGATTAATGTTTCCATTTGGTCTTTATCTTTGTTGTCTTTTTGTGACAGTTTGGACTTCTTTGATGTGTTACATGACCTAGCTTGCTACTGTGCATGTTGTGTTTCCTCCCATCACTTCCAAACTATGACCATATCAATGTATATTTCATTTGTATATTACCATGTTGTTTTTGTACCTAGTAATTCTTCTTTGGTTGAGGCTTGCGCGTTCCTAGGAAGCTCATTCTCGACTATGGGATGGTAAGCCTATTTTGTTACTTCCGTCTGTGGCACACTGGGGACCTGTTTGTTGTGATTGTACCACACTGTGCGTCCCTTACTATCTTTTCACGAATGTATCTTTATTTTCTCACTTCCACGCAGGGCGACTGATTGACCAACTGACATTGACGATTTGTCTTCACTCAGTAAGTGACTATCTAGCACTTTTTTGCATTTTTGAATAGGAGAAGTAGTGGTTACGGTCCTGATGAAGCATCATGGGATCATTTATTGACCATCAAGACGCAAAACATGTTGACCATATTTCTATAGGATTAGGCACACTACCTTTTTCCTCTGTGTAGAGTGTAGTGGGACATCATACCAGTATTCACTCCCTTTCCCTGATTCATTAAAGTGATGTTTAAGGCTCAGAGCTAATTTTAACTCTTTCAGTCTCTCCTATATATATCTATATATATCTTTTCACAGTCAGGATTCATTTCAGACCCAATTTAAATTTGGTAAACAGTTTTCGGTACAGTACCATCCCTATTTTAGGGGTGGTCCGCCAGACATTGCAGCACTGGTCTAATGAGGAGAGTACCCAGTGATTAAGCTTGGCATCCTACTGGGTGTTTGAGGGCTCTCATGATATCATTGACTGATTTCGACCCTGCAGCCCTATCACTATTTTTTGGAACAGTGTACCTTTTTTACTTTACAGTAAGCCTTGGGAGACTGTACACTGGACCATCAATCGCCCAGTCCCTCTTCTTTTGTTGGTAGACTGGCTTATGCAAGGAGGGCACCATCTGTGCCCTTCAAAGCATTTCCAGAGGCTGGGGGAGGCTACTCCTCCCCAGCCCTTAACACCTATTTCCAAAGGGAGAGGGTATAACACCCTCTCTCAGAGGAAATCCTTTGTTCTGCCTTCCTGGGACTGTGCTGTCCAGACCCCAGGAGGCCAGAACCCTGTCTGTGAGGTGACAGCAGCTGTAGCTGCAGTGCAAGCCTCAGAGAGCTGGTTTGGCAGTACTGGGGGTCCATGCTGGAGCTCCCAGGATGCACGGTATTGGCTCCCTAATACCATATTTGGAATGGGGAGACAATTCCGTGATCTTAGACATGTTACATGGCCATATTGGGAGTTACCATTGTGAAGCTTCATACAAGTATTGACCTATATGTAGTGCACGCGTGCAATGGTGTCCGGGGAAATGGCCCTGAACTATGTGGGGTCACCTTTGCTAGTACAAGAATGCCCGCACACTTGGTAACTTTGCACCTAACCTTCAGCAAGTGAAGGTTAGACATATAGGTGACTTATAAGTTACTTAAGTGCAGTAAAAATGGCTGTGAAATAACATATTTCACACTGGCTGCAATGGCAGTACTGTCTAAGGGTTTGTCTGCGCTCCCTATGGGTGTCAAAAGAAATGCTGCAGCCCATATGGATCTCCACTGCACCACGTCACCCATTGCTCACTCCTATAAGCAGGCCCTCCAGCCCGGCGGGCAGGGTGCAGAGTACCTGTGTCTGAGGGCACCTCTGTACTAGCAGAGGTGCCCCCACGACCTCCAGGACCATTTTCCTGGACTTTGTGAGTGCGGGACGTCAGTTTATGTATGTACTGGACATAGGTCACTACCTATGTCCAAGTACATAATGGTAATTCCAACCATAGGCATGTTTGGTATCAAACATGTTGGAATCATACCCCAAGGCTTTTGCAAGGGGGGATCCTTAGAGGACCCCCCGTATTGCCATTCCAGCTTTCTGAGGTTTTCAGGCAGCCCCAGATGCTGCCACCTCTCACACAGGTTTCTGCCCTCCTGCTTGAGCAGCTCAAGCCCAGGAAGGCAGAACAAAGGAATTCCTTTGGGAGAGGGGTATTACACCTTCTCCCTTTAGAAATAGGTGTTACAGGCTTGGGAGCGGTAGCCTCCTCAAGCCACTGGAAATGCTTTGAATGGCACATTTGGTGCCCTCCTTGTATAATCCAGTCTTCACCAGTTCAGGGACCCCCAGTCCCTGCTATGGTGCGAAACTGGACAAAGGAAAGGGGAGTGACCACTCCCCTGTCCATCACCACCTCAGGGGTGGTGCTCAGAGCTCCTCCAGAGGGTCCCTGGGTTTTGCCATATTGGATTCCAAGTTGGGAGAGAACTCAGGGAGCATCTGAGTGGCCAGTGCCAGTAGGTGACATCAGAGCCCTCCCCTGATAGGTGCTTAGATGTTTAGATGACCAATCCCCCTTTCAGGGCTATTTAGGGTCTCTCTTGGGTGGTCCTTCAGATTCAGATTGCAAGACTCCACCTTCTCACTGAAGAAACTGCACCTGGACCCTTCAGGAACTCTACAAACTGCAACAAAGAAAACTTCTGCAACATTGCATCTTCAGCTCCTGCCAGCAACTGCAACTGTTTCCCGGTTGTGAATCCTCAGAGGACAGCCTGTCTTCAGCCTGCACCAGAAGAATGAAGGCATCTCCCTTGGAGTGAAGGAGTCACTCCCCTGCTTCAGCAGGCACCTCTCCGCATTGATGGGCAGCGGCGTAAGTCCCTTCTCCTAACAAGTTGTAGGGATCCTGCATCACAGGTGGTGGACTGAAGCAGTCCAGATGGTCCTGACGCCCTACTGTCCAACTTTGGTAGAGGTAAGAGCTTGTCTCCCCATGCAAGACAGTACCCCAGTGCACAGCGTGTTTTGCAGTTCCCAAGGCTTGTTGCAATCTTTCAACAAAATTCTTCATGCATCGTGCAGCTCCAGCCCCCAGCACTCGATTCTGCGATGCACATCTTCCTGCATGGTTCTCAGGTGGGTGGGATCCTTTGTTGTAGTTCTGCGCGGGCCTCCTTGTGCACCTTCTTTGTCCCCATGCTGTGGAACTCCTGCACGCGCTGCCTGGTCTTCTGTGGGCTCTCTGAGTTGCTAACAGTGCCCTTTGACTCCCCCTCCTGGATAGAGTCCACCAGGTCCCTCCTGGTCCTGGGCAGCGCCATTTTCCCCTAACTGAGAGCTTTGCATGTGCCTAGGCTTGTTGGCGAGATCCAGCTAATCAAACCAGACATCATTTACACCAACCAGCAACCAGCATCCGTCTTCTTGGGTGTATTACTGACTGTTGTTCCTCACCAGTTCCTTCTTTTGCACCTTCATCTGGGTTAGCAAGGGCTCCTGTTCTCCCTGGACTCTTCTTTGCTTCTTGGACATGGTCCCCTTCTTCCACAGGTCTTCAGGTCCAGGAATTCACTGTTGGTGTCATGCAGTCTCTTCTGTTTTTTGCATTATCTTCTATCTCGTGTTCTTGTGTGTTCTAGGAAAGTTACTTTGATTTACCCCTGCTTTCCTGGGCTCTGGGGTGGGTTCTATGACTTACCTTTGGTGTTTTCTAACTGCCAGTGCCCCTTTGCACACTACACTTGCCTAGGTGGGAAACCGACATTTGCATTCCACTTTCTTAGTATATGGTTTGTGTTCCCCCTAGGCCCATTTCTAACTATTGTGATTTTCACAATTTGCACTGTTTTCTAACTGTTTTTACAACTGTTTTTGCATACTAGTGTATATAATTTGTGTATTACTTACCGCCTAAGGGAGTATAGTCTCTATGGTATTGTTGGTATTTGTGTCACCAAAATAAAGTACCTTTATTTTTGTAACACTTTCAGACACAGCCATGTAACTGGGCAGAGACTCCCAGACATGGCACAGTACTTCAGACACAGACTTGTAACTGGGCAGAGAGTCCCAGACCTGGATTTTCTTTCATGTGTGAGTACTGTGTGACTACAGTGGTATTGCATGAGCTTTGCATATCTCCTAGATAAGCCTTGGCTGCTCAGCTACAGATACCCCTAGAGAGCCTTGATTCTTGACACTGCCTACATTTCACTAATAAGGGAAAACTGGTCCTCGTATAAGGTGTAATTACCATAGGTACCCACTACAAACCAGGACAGCCTCCTACATAGCTCGAGAGCTACTAGTAGCTCACAAGCTACTTGTTGGAGACCCCTGCTTTAGGACAAGCCTTCCTAGGAGTTTGGCCAAGGAATTTAGAAGGGAAATGGGACAATAGCATTCTGAGTCTGCTTTGTCACCTTTCTTCTATATATGGACTATGACGGACCTAACCCAGGAGAAAGGGACCATACCCTGTGTCGCTGCATTAAAGATATGGCTAAGGGGCATGGCCTAGTGGACAATGGTGGCAGGTGTTCTCAGCTGAGCTCCCAGCATCGTCATTAACCAGAAGCCACTTTTCCTGTCCCCAGCCCACATGTGAACGGAGGAGATGTGGGAACCAACACGCCCGCGACTGATGGCCCCGGGTGAGAAGGTGAAGAGGAACCGGAGGCTCGGATAGCCCAGTGGGAGCCTCTTGATCAGGAACAGGCCATCAGCAATCGGAAGTCCTGCAAGATGGCACCCGAAACCTCTTGTGGGAAGAAAACCAGCTGAATAGTGTACTACAGGAGGGCGGAGGCTCCTACAGAAGATCTGCAGCCTGAAAAAATGAGTGGTAGATGGTGATCGGAGGAGTAATCTTCAGGACTGGTAAGCGGTGGAGTCACAGGACTGTGGGGAAGGATGTGGAGTGAGCAACCCAATGTGATTAGGTCCCTGGGCCCAACAACGGCTGTTGGGCTATGCGGCCTGGCGATTGAATATCACACAACTACCATACCCCATCTGGCAAGGGGCTGGGATGCCTGGAGGCTAAGGAAGACCGAGTGAAGGGGCAGAAACAACACTTGAAGCACTCCCAGCTGCAGTGGATGCAGGGGGAGCCAGTGGAGCCAGGAGAGCTCTGGGTGCATCGGAACTGTTCTACAATGTCAATGTGCGCTGAGGCCTGCATCCCAGGGGCATGTATTTGTGAAATACGGACTAGAGGGTGGCAATGACTGATCCTGTGATGAGGAAGCCTGACCTCACTCGGGCCCACATATCCCACACTACCTACACCTCAGAAAGGAATCTAGAAGCATGGCAAAGTGAGGAGTTTGACAGGTCGTCAGAATAGTGTGGCACGGGGGCTCCCACTCCCCCTCCTCCATATTGTGCGCCCTCTGTTTACCTCAACAACAGGGTAAAACCAAAGGTAGGCATGAACAAACCACTGGATCCCCCAGGAAGGGGATGACAGGTGATCCCCAATCCAAGCCCTTTAAGGGAGACCCCCTTGCGACATATACCACAGTGATACTAGCAGCTATCAAAGACACTAAGGGACGTGCATTCTATGGACACCTGACACTGTTGCTGGGGAAAGAAGGGACCACACCCCCCAGTATTCTCTGCATCTCTGGCCCTCCTTCAGGGGCCTCGAGCCTCGAGGCGCTAGACGCGCGCTGTACGGACACCTGACACTGTTGCTGGGGGAAAGAAGGGACCACACCCCCCAGCATTCTCTGCATCTCTGACCCTACTTCAGGGGCCTCGAGCCTCGCTGCGGTGGAAGCACGCGGGACGCGCCCGAGCACGTGCCCGGACAAAGACCGGGCCAAGACGGGCCCATCTTCGCCTGTCATCGCCTGCTCGAGCCTCAGCTGGGCCAACTTTTCAAGTTCCAGGGTGCTAGCGTCCTAGGTAAGATGATCAATGGCACTTTCCCTGGCATTTGTTTTACTCCTCACTCTTTTTTCTCAATACCTCCCATTATTTTGTCTAAGTCATGGGGAAAGGGAAGGCAGCTAATATTCCTGTGCCTCATTCTGGTATAAAGAAGCATAAGAAACGGCTAAGTGGGAAAGTGGATGGCCATTCCAATACCAGCAGCAGTCGATTCAAAGCTATCGACACATTGTTTGAGGAGGTGGAGGCCATGCTGAGGAGCCCCTCCATTCCTTCCCCCTCAAGGCTTGACACCATCTCTCATAAGAAGATTCCTGACCTCTTTAAGAAAAGACCACAGATGCCTCCATTAGCTCTAGAGGTGGATTTTCACCCTCCTCCTGCGTCCAGATATTTACACCTTCTCCTATGAAGAGATTTACCCCGTGTATGGAGTTCGTTGAATGTCCTCAAGTTGGGGATTTAGCCCCTCCAAGTCCCAGTCCCTGTTGATATTCCTTGTTCTAACAGATTCTCAGCCCTGTCCACAATTAGTGAATCCCCAGAACGTGACTTGCACACATCCCCTGATGAACCAGGAAGGGGGAATTCCATCCTTCATTCACCTTTGTCCCAGGACAGGAAAGCGCAACCAAATGGAGTACTCGATCTGGCTGCCATCTCCCAGAAGCTGGACGATTTAAAGTCCTTGGTACTATTAATCTTGAACAAATTTACTGGACTTCTTGAACAGAGGACAGTGTGAAACTGCAAACTGTCTAATGAGGGTGACCCTACTCCTGTTCCTATTCCTGATGGGGTGTTTATTACGCCAGTCGTGTTAGATACTTGTGTTGAAGTGGTCAGCCCTCACGCACGCCCAGTGCCCAATGTAAGGCCTGGAAGCACGGTGGTAAACGGCAACGCGAGCTGCCAATCTGAGCCAGTTCCAACTGGACGAATGCCCAATTTAGTTCCATATACAAATGGGAGTATATATGGACTAGGGAAGCAGATTATACACCGTCACTTTGACATCATTAAGGGTTCACGGGGAGTTACAGGTGTGCAGGTACCCGTCAGACCATCTAGATCCCCCCTCCCTAGCCCCCCAAGAATAAATCAGGTGTATGATATGAAGGGGGGACATGGTTGGAGGAGGAAAGGTGGTTACATTTATATGACAGGGGTCCCCAGGTTGTCGTCTGGTTGCAAAGAGACACAGGATTCCCTCACCAATAAGGTCATCTATTGGTTACGGACGCAGAGGAACTGTCTCTCTGTCATCCAGTCTGACATCCTGGAGGTGTGCAGACATGGTCAACTAGGATCGGAGTTTGATTTCATCTCAATTCTCCTCGCGGATAACCTCTTGGTGGACTATCTTATTGCCTTTGATACACGGACTAGCTCCTTGAGGGTTGGTAGAGGAACTGGTATTAGTCTCCACACGTATCAACCTTGTGGTAATGTTAGTAGTTGTTCTACTTCATGTGATGGCTATATGGGAGGGACCCAAGATCCATATCAGAGCTGTCTTCCATCCACGACAGAGAATCCCTCCCCTTCTTTATCTGACCTGGATTGACCAAATACTGCTGTTCTTCCAGGGATTCCCATTACAGACACCGGGGTCAGTCGAGAAGAGTGGATCGGTAATTTAGAGAATGTCTCACATTCTAGAGCCTGGATTGAGACCCTGTGTCCAGAACTCACCATTATGTCATGGAATGTGGCAGGGACTGGAAAAAAGTTGGGAGACCCGGAGTGGGTTAGTTTCATCAATAAGCAGGATATATGCTTACTTCAGGAAACCTGGGCTGAAGAGTTGATCTATTTAGATGGGTTCACAACATATTTCTCTGCGGCCCAACCTGCATCTGGGGGTTTTGGCAGATCGAAAGGGGGTCTTATGATTTTGTTGAACAAGAAATTAAAATGTGATCATTCAGCAACATGTTTTAATTCGTATGACCTATTGGGTGTCCAACTTACATTCCAACCTGGTTTCAAATTTATCATGATCAATGTGTGTGCAAGGTCTGTTTCTCGAGGTGTAGAGTCCAAAGTACTTGCCCGGTTAGCTGATTATATGGAGCACCTGCATCCATCAGTTTTTTGGGTGGTTGCAGGAGACATGAACTGCACTTTTGAACATATTAACCTTAATAGCAATCTGACAATTGAGGAGAACACTAACAACTGAAAGAGAATGCTAACTGTATTGGTTCATTTGCTGCTTCACAGATGACTTCCCTCTGCCTTAGATTTGGACTAAGAGCATGCAATGGCCGCACCAGATCTGATTCAAATCTTGCCTCCACCTTCAAGCGAGGGCTTTCTTCCAGCACCTTCAACTACTTCCTGGTGGATATTAGGCTTTGGACCAGCACCCTAGATATGAAGGTAGAACCCCGTCATGACAGTGATCACAACTCTCTATGCCTTATTTTAACGAGTCACGCGTTTAGGAGAGTTCAGAACTCTGAGACCACTGATGTTCCAAGTCCCCTTTTGAATCATAGACAAACTAGTGTTAGCTGGCCAAAGTAATGTCAAATCCATACTTGGTCAAGGAAATCTACTCATCGTTTTTAAAACTTTTCTCCAGTTTTGATAAGCAAGAGGCCGGTAACATTCCAATCTTGAGTATTCATGCAGAAATGGCAAGTACCCTACAGGGCGTTTATCACTTCTAGGCACTCCCACGATAATACCCAATCAAGGGAATGGTTTAATAAGGACTGTATTTATGCGAAACGCATTCTCAGGGGGTGATCAGAAATGCTAGACTCAGGTACAATAAGGCCTTGGAACTAGCCAAGAAAGATTGGGAACATGTTACTTGACAGAGGATGCTAGATGCAATTAAGAACCAAGATAACGGGTCTTTTTGGAGGTTGTTGGCTAGTAGACATAGAGGGGGCTATGATAATATTAGTATGCATATCCAGCGAGAAAGATGGGCGCCCCACTTCTCCGAGCTTTATGCCTTACCTGTACAACAGGACCTTACGACTTCATCCCAGCACAAATTGCGCTATGGGGTTGATGACTGTAGAATATCTGCTGATGGTTCTGTAGAGGACATTGTTTTTTCAATGGCTGAAACCACAGCCGCCATAAACTCCTTAGACCGGCTAAGCACCCGGTCCCGACAAGATACCGGGGGATTTGCTTAAATCTGAACCCGTCATTTGGACGTGGTATATAAATACATTATCAAATGCTATAGCAGTAGGTGGTCCTATCCTGGAAACGTGGCACAGGGTGGAAATAATTCCCATATATAAAAAAGGCAATGTGGGTTTACCCGTTAACTACAGACCAATCAGTCTCATCGACAATCTGCAAAAAAAAATTGCTAAGCAAGTCCTAGACAGCCATATGGAATGGGTTCAGGACAAACAGGTATTATCCCCACTTCAGGCTGGTTTTCGTTCCAGGATTAGTAAAATGGACCAGGTCTTCAGGCTCTCCCTTTTATTCTGGATATATGTCATTCTAGCAAAACAAAACTCGTATGTTGCCTTTGTGGATTTGAGATCTGCCTTTGACCTAGTCCCTAGAGGGAAGTTCTGTATAAAATTGGTACCCCGGAGAACTTAGTACATCTAATACAAAGGATGCATGAGAATACCTATGCACGAGTGAGATGGGGCAATCGGGGTGAACTAACCAATCAAATAGATATTAGGCGGGGTGCGCCAGGGTTGTGTCCTCACTCCTACTCTCTTTTCTTTGCCCATTAATGAAGTGGTGCAAGTTTTGTCTGCCAGCCAAAATGATGCCCCTTCTTTGAATGATCAAAAAATTCTGATCCTATTATTTGCTAATTGTAAGGAAATGGCTCCCTGTTGCAATTACTCACCACTTTTTGCCTGAAACTGATGCTGACTTGACTGAGAAGTGTGCTGGGACCCTCCTAACCAGGCCCCAGCACCAGTGTTCTTTCATCTAAAATGTACCATTGTCTCCACAATTGGCACAACCCTGGCACCCAGGTAGGTCCCTTGTAACTGGTACCCCTGGTACCAAGGGCCCTGATGCCAGGGAAGGTCTCTAAGGGCTGCAGCATGTCTTATGCCACCCTGGGGACTCCTCACTCAGCACAGACACACTGCTTGCCAGCTTGTGTGTGCTGGTGGAGAGAAAATGACTAAGACGACATGGCACTCCCCTCAGGGTGCCATGCCAACCTCACACTGCCTATGGCTTAGGTAAGTCACCCCTCTAACAGGCCTTACAGCCCTAAGGCAGGGTGCACTATACCACAGGTGAGGGCATAGGTGCATGAGCACTATGCTCCTACAGTGTCTAAGCAAAACCTTAGACATTGTAAGTGCAGGGTAGCCATAAGAGTATATGGCCTGGGAGTCTGTCAAAAACTAACTCCACAGCTCCATAATGGCTACACTGACTACTGGGAAGTTTGGTATCAAACTTCTCAGAATAATAAAACCACACTGATGCCAGTGTTGGATTTATTTAAAAAATGCACACAGAGGGCATCTTAGAGATACCCCCTGCATTTTACCCAATTGTTCCGTGCAGGACTGACTGGTCTGTGCCAGCCTGCTGCTAAGAGACAAGTTTCTGACCCCATGTGGCGAGGGCCTTTGTGCTCTCTGAGGACAGAAACAAAAGCCTGCTCTGGGTGGAGGTGCTTCACACCTCCCCCCTGCAGGAACTGTAACACCTAGCAGTGAGCCTCAAAGGCTCAGGCTTCGTGTTACAATGCCCCAGGGCACTCCAGCTAGTGGAGATGCCTGCCCCCTGGACACAGCCCCCACTTTTGGCGGCAAGTCCAGGAGAGATAATGAGAAAAACAAGGAGGAGTCACCCACCAGTCAGGACAGCCCCTAAGGTGTCCTGAGCTGAGGTGACCCCTGCCTTTAGAAATCCTCCATCTTGATTTTGGAGGATTCCCCCAATATGAATAGGGATGTGCCCCCCTCCCCTCAGGGAGGAGGCACAAAGAGGGTGTAGCCACCCTCAAGGACAGTAGCCATTGGCTACTGCCCTCCCAGACCTAAACACACCCCTAAATTCAGTATTTAGGGGCTCCCCAGAACCTAGGAAACTAGATTCCTGCAACCTAAGAAGAAGAGGACTGCTGAACTGAAAAACCTGCAGAGAAGACGGAGACACCAACTGCTTTGGCCCCAGCTCTACCGGCCTGTCTCCCCACTTCTAAAGACACTGCTCCAGCGACGCATTCCCAGGGTCCAGCAACCTCTGAAGCCTCAGAGGACTACCCTGCATCTAGAAGGACCAAGAACTCCTGAGGACAGCGGCTCTGTTCCCCAAAGACTGCAACTTTGCAACAAAGAAGCAACTTTGAAACAACACACTTTTCCCGCCTGAAGCGTGAGACTTTGCACTCTGCACCCGACGCCCCCGGCTCGACTTGTGGAGAACAAACACTACAGGGAGGACTCCCCGGCGACTACGAGACCTTGAGTAGCCAGAGTTGACCCCCACTGACCCCCCACAGCGACGCCTTCAGAGGGAATCCCGAGGCTTCCCCTGACCGCGACTGCCTGCTTCAAAGACCCGACGCCTGGTAGAGACTCTGCACCCGCAGCGCCCAGGACCTGAAGGATCCGACCTCCAGTGCAGGAGCAACCCCCAGGTGGCCCTCTCCCTTGCCCAGCTGGTGGCTACCCCGAGGAGCCCCCCCCCCTTGCCTGCCTGCATCGCTGAAGAGACCCCTTGGTCTCCCATTGATTCCTATTGCGAACCCGACGCCTGTTTTCACACTGCACCCGGCCGCCCCCATGCCGCTGAGGGTGTACTTTTTGTGCTGACTTGTGTCCCCCCCGGTACCCTACAAAACCCCCCTGGTCTGCCCTCCGAAGACGCGGGTACTTACCTGCTGGCAGACTGGAACCGAGGCACCCCCTTCTCCATTGAAGCCTATGCGTTTTGGGCACCACTTTGACCTCTGCACCTGACCGGCCCTGAGAGGCTGGTGTGGTAACTTTGGGGTTGCTCTGAACCCCCAACGGTGGGCTACCTTGGACCCAAACTTGAACCCCATAGGTGGTTTACTTACCTGCAAAAACTAACAAACACTTACCTCCCCCAGGAACTGTTGAAAATTGCACTGTGTCTAGTTTTAAAATAGCTGTATGTCATTTGTGTGAAAACTGTATATGCTATTTGGCTAATTCAAAGTTCCTAAAGTTCCTAAGTGAAATACCTTTCATTTGAAGTATTACTTGTAAATCTTGAACCTGTGGTTCTTAAAATAAACTAAGAAAAGTTATTTTTATATACAAAAACCTATTGGCCTGGAATTGTCTCTGAGTGTGTGTTCCTCATTTATTGCTTGTGTGTGTACAACAAATGCTTAACACTACCCTCTGATAAGCCTACTGCTCGACCACACTACCACAAAATAGAGTATTAGAATTATCTCTTTTTGCCACTATCTTACCTCTAAGGGGAACTCTTGGACTCTGTGCATACTATTCCTTACTTTGAAATAGTGCATACAGAGCCTAGGGCCAGATGTAGCAAACGTTTGCGACTCGCAAACGGGCCGATTCGCAATTTGCGACAGTGCAAAATCGGAAATGGGATGCAAAAAGCCCATTTCCGACTCGCAAAAAGCGATGGGAGCCGTTTGCGAGTCGCATCCGTTGCGACCCCATTTTGCGACCCGCAAATAGCAAGTCGCAATTTGCGAGTCGCAAACCTTATGCAATTGCAACTCGCAAATTGCGACGAGTCGCAAAAAGCCCAGTTTGCATGTCCCATTTACCACTAACTCAGAGCAGGTGGTAACCATTAACAAAGTATAAAAGGGGACCCAGAAGGCATCTGGGTTACTCAAGATGGCGGAGATATACCTGATAGCAGTGAGGAGGAGAGTCTACGCAGCCCAGCAGAGGAGGAGGAGGGGCCACAGACAGGAGAAGATATATAGAACCAGGCAGGCTCTTTTTCAGCAAACTGAAGAGGAGATCTATGACAAATACCGCCTTAGCAGCACAGCCATTCTAGAATTAATAGATTTACTGAAACCACAGCTAGAACGCAAGACTCTGCGTGGCTGCGCCATCCCTACGCATGTGCAAGTGCTATGCGCACTGCACCTCTTGGCGTCAGGGAGCTATCAGGGGGTCATTGCCGTGGCAGGTGGGGTATCCCAAAGTGCAGTGTCAAGGTTCCTCAGGGCATTCCTAGATGCCTTAGTCACGCACATGTCTCACTTCATATACTTACCAAGGAATGAGGCAGAAATTAACAGCACCAAGCTGGACTTTTACCGCATTGTCCACTTTCCTCATGTCATAGGGTGTGTAGATGGGACACACATTCAAATATGCCCCCTGCTAATCTGGAACACATTTTCCGCAACAGGAAGTGTACCCACTCACTCAACATACAGGTTGTTTGTGATGCCCATTATGTCATCACGGACATCGTAGCTAAGTTTCCTGGCAGTACCCATGACTCATAAATTTTTAGGCATAGTGGGATACATCAACGCCTGGAACGTGGGGAATTTGGAGACGGTTACCTCCTAGGTAGAGCCACAGACACTTGCAGACATACACACAGGTCACTGTGCACGACAATCTGGACTTCCTAACCGTGTACTTTTGTGCCCAACAGGTGACAGTGCATATGCTCTCAGGCCTTGGATCATGACTCAGTTTTTAACACCCAGAACTGAATCTGAGAGGCAATACAACAGTGCGCATAAGAGGACCAGGAACCTGATCGAGCACACCTTCGGACTGCTGAAGGCAAGATTCAGATGCCTCCACCGCAGTGGAGGCGCCCTCCAATACACCCCCATTACCGCTTTCAAATTTGTGGTCGCATGCGCCATCCTCCACAACATAGCCACCCGACGTGGGCTACCTCTCACCCCTGCAGACCCAGATCCTGATGATGAAGAGCAAGAACAACCACATCGCCATCATGGGGATAGGAGTCTAGCTAATCAAGGCAGACTGAGACGGGACCACATTGCAACGCAATATTTTGGACGGTACGTGTCAACTCCCACCATACTCACCTATTAACCATTTGTTAAGTGGAACAAAAATAACTGTTTTATTAATGTCATGAAGAAACTATATACAAGTTGAAATTGTCCATGGGCAAGAAAATGCCAACCAGTCATGTGGCACATTAACGCCATGTGCCACATGAATCTGTCCTGGCTGTTATCTATGATCTCCTGCCCCTCCTGCCAGCCTGGCTGGTCCCTGCTGCGTCCATGGTGCTGTGCCTACCACTCCTCAGCACCCTACTGTGAGTGGCAGAGACACTGCTCACTGTTGAGCCCTCCTCCCAGGTGTATTTGTTAACTTCCTGGCTGTGATGTCATCATCATGTGCCAGGAAGTGTTTCCAGGGTGTTCTGGTATGCTTTCTGGAGTGTTCTGCTGCATCTGCAAGCAATTTTGAAGGTATTCGCAATTTGCGACACCCACTCGCTAATTGCGAGTTCGTTTTTTGCACACTCGCAAACAGCGACCTCGCAAACTGCGGACTCGCACACAGCGTTGCGAGTCCGGCTGCGAGTCGCAAAATAGGATCGCTTTTTTTTCTGGCATTCCAATTTGTGACTCGCATTTTGCGAGTCGCATCAACTCGCAAAATGCGAGTCGCAATTTTTATTTTTGCTACATCTGGCCCCTACTTCCTACACTGATGATTCACTTTTGATCTCCAAAACCCCTATGGGTCTCCAGGTTCTGGTGGATAGGTTTAGTGCTTTTTGTGCAGACTATGGATTGGAGCTCAATTCCAGCAAAACCAAATGTATGATCTTTAGTAGGGGGCCGACCAGAAGATGCACTATCTCACTTAATGAGGTTCCATTAAGTAAGGAATGTTCTATTGATTACTTGGGGGTAAGAATCACTAACACTATGCAATGTGAGGCCCAGATTGATAAGAGTACCGCACTTCTTCAGCACAGATCCGGGGCTATCCTGCGTTTTTACAAATCTACTACTGTGAAAGCTGTTTCTCCAGCTATCAAGATTTTTTTAGCAAAGGTCCAGGGTGCGGCGTCTTATGGTGCCGAGGTTTGGGGTTTCTCCACTGCTAGCAAATTATCTGTAGGGGAAAACAACTTTGCAAGAACTCTCCTTGCATACCCTCGTAATACTCCTTTGATCCCAGTTTTTCTGGATCTCGGGTTCTCCCTCATTTCTGATGTAATAGCCTTAAGACCTTTTCTCTTTTGGGTGCGCATCTGGACTACCCCTGAGTTAGCTGTATATAAGGAATCTTTACAAGACGTCTTAGGCAGACCAAATGCACTTTCTATTCCCTGGCTCAAGCATGTCTCGAGGTGGTTCCATATTCTGGGTTTTTTTAGACACCCACATAACCTAGGGAGGGCCCAGAAGCAACATTTGAAATCAGTCTACTGGTCCTATGTTAGGAAAAACTATGGCGGTCATTACAACATTGGCGGTAAAAGGCGCTTACCGCCGTGCAAAAGACCGCCAACACACCGCTGCGGAATTCCGCCACAGGTACTATGACCCACATCTCGGAATCCGCAAAAGTCAGACACCCACACAAGTCCGCCACACCAAAGGTCAGTGATAAACTGGCGAAAACAAAACCTCCACCGTCACGCCAACAGAAATACGCCCACACTATCACGACACACGAATCCACGCGGCGGTCTTTCAACCGCGGTATTCCATTGGCGGTACACACCGCAGGCTCAAAATACACACACTCTTACAAAACACAGCCACATTGGACAATTCAAAATATACACACCTGATACACATACACACACTACTCCCACACACCCATTACAATATAAAACACACACCCACATCACCCACAAACCCCCACGACAAAAAATTCCGAAAGAAGGCCAGAGAGAGACACCACCAGCAAGAACAGCAGCATCCACAGGCACACAACACCATCACCCACACAACTTTCATGCACCTCACACAACACACCACTACATATCACCACACACTCCACCCCACACATCACCTACACCACCCCAAGGCACGGAAAAGACACCCCAGGTTCTTGGAGGAGGAGCTCAGGGTCATGGTGGAGGAAATTGTCCGGGTAGAGCCACAGCAATTCGGATCACAGGTGCAGCACACCTCCATAGCTAGGAAGATGGAGCTATGGCGAAGAATAGTGGACAGGGTCAATGCAGTGGGACAACACCCAAGAAATCGGGAGGACATCAGGAAGAGGTGGAACGACCTACGGGGGAAGGTGCGTTCCATAGTCTCAAGACACCACCTGGCGGTTCAGCGGACTGGCGGCGGACCACCACCTCCTCCTCCACAACTAACAACATGGGAGGAGCAGGTCTTGGCGATTCTGCATCCTGAGGGCCTCGCAGGAGTAGGTGGAGGAATGGACTCCGGTAAGACAAAGATTTACTATTACATCCCCCACCCTACCTGCATGCTATCACAAACCCCACCCTCACCCTCACCCCCAGCACCCCAACTCCTCACATATGGCCCAACATCACAAACCACACATCCCAACACCAAGCCCTGCATGCAACAACAAAGCATGGACGCCCATCACCAAAGCATGCCCACTGCACATACCCATACACCCCCCTAAACCATCATCACACAAGCTCCCACACAGGAATGCTAGCACTGGGGTACACAGTCACCCACCCATTGCACACCATTACACACACAGATTTAATAAACATCCTTTTATAGCCCTGCAGGACCCCTACCCAACGTCACCGGACAGGAGGGTCCACACATGTCCACACCGCCAACAGAAGAGGCCCACAGTGATGACAGCACCTCTGTCCAAAGGGATCTAGATGACCAGCCCGGACCATCGGGGACCTCTGGACAGTCGGTTCCCCTCACACAGGCACAGGCCACCACAGACCTTCCCCCCTCTGGAAACACCAGCACAGCACCCACCCAGCAGGCCCATACCTCCGTCCCCAGGACACGTCAATCAGCTGTGTGTCCACCACTACAGGGAACCCAGGATAACCCACCACCCCAACAACAACAGGGACCTGGAATCAGTGGTAGTGGGCACACGGTCCAGGGGACAGAGGCCCAGGAACACATGGGAACTGGGAGGGCTGCTGTGCGACAGGGGGCAGACAGGTCAAGGGAACCCACTCTCCATGAGGCCCTCTCCTCCATCATGGGAGCCTACCTCCACTCCCAGGAGACGATGACAACGGTACTGGCCAGTTTCAGGAGACCCAGCGCATGCAGGAGGAACAGTATATGGGCTTCAGGGAGGAACTCAGAACCATCAGCTCCACCCTGGGTACCATCGTAGGGGTGCTGAAGGAACTACTCAACACCAGGAGGGACACTGTGGCACTACAAGGGGCCCCTGACACTAGCATGTCCGATGAGCTGCCCACCACCTCCGCTGGCGCTAGTGGACAGGACGCTCCACCACAGGACCACCACACCAACACCCCACCCCGGCAGAGGGAGAACCACCCCGCAAACGGTCCCTGAGATCCAGGACAAAGACAGAGCACGATGCCAAGACCCCCACCAAGAAACAAGACCACCCTGATTGTCATACTACTGTCCCACTTTGTCACCCTGTCCATAATTAAACTGCCCCAGCTCCACTTCCTATGCCCATATGGGCAATGCACCTGTGAGACTAATAGACTGGACTCTGCCATGGACACTCCTCCGCCATCACCCCTCACCATTTCACTACCCCTTCCAATATTGAGCATTTAAATAAACACACCTAAAGCACAAATTGATCTGGAGTTTGTGATTTCGAAATAGTGTATTAGCAATTACAGTGACAAAATGTTTTTTAAATAGTAATGCCAACATACCTATGTCACACAGCTCCAGTCCATGAGGAATCTAAGCAGATGTCACACAGTGGGACCCACATCTGTGAAATCGTAAGGGAAAGTGACAACTCAGTGACCATACCCTGGGTGAAAACAACAGACAGGAGAGAGGTAGTAGTGTCAAAGTACATGTAGTAGGCAGGTTTGTATTCCTACCTGTGTCTCACTGGAAATATTGCAGGATCACTGAGTCCCTGTTGTGCATGTCTTCTTCCTCTGCTTCATCCTCATCACTGTCCACAGGCTCCACAGCTGCAACAACACCGCCATCTGGACCATCCTCCTGCAGAAAAGGCACCTGGCATCGTAAAGCCAAGTTGTGAAGCATACTGCAGGCCACGATGATCTGGCACACCTTCCTTGGTGAGTAGAACAGGGATCCACCTGTCATATGGAGGCACCTGAACCTGGCCTTCAGGAGGCCGAAGGTCCGCTCGATCACCCTCCTAGTTCACCCATTGGCCTCACTGTAGCGTTCCTCTGCCCTTGTCCTGGGATTCCTCACTGGGGTCAGTAGCCATGACAGGTTGGGGTAACCAGAGTCACCTGCAAATGGCGAGGGGCAACTGTTAGACACACACTAACCTGGAGGGATAACCCCAGACAACCATTCCCACTGACTTGCTTCCAGGTGCTCACCTAATAGCCACACACGGTGCCTCTGGAGTTGACCATCACATAAGGGATGCTGCTATTCCGCAGGATGTAGGCGTCATGCACTGAGCCAGAGAACATGGCATTCACATGGGAGATGTACTGGTCTGCCAAACATACCATCTGTAAATTCATAGAATGATAACTCTTCCGGTTTCTGTACACCTGTTCACTCCTGTGGGGGGGGGACCAAAGCTACATGGGTCCCATCAATGGCACCTATGATGTTGGGGATATGTCCCTGGGCATAGAAATCACCTTTCACTGTAGGCAAATCCTCCACCTGAGGGAAAATTATGTAGCTCCGCATGTGTTTCAGAAGGGCAGACAACACTCTGGACAATACATTGGAAAACATAGGCTGGGACATCCCTGATGCCATGGCCACAGTTGTTTGAAATGACCCACTTGCAAGGAAATGGAGCACTGACAGCACCTGCACTTGAGAGGGGATTCCTGTGGGATGGCGGATTGCTGACATCAGATGTACTGTGTACTCAGTACCAACTGGGTACACAGTTCCTGGATTGTGGCACGGTCAAGCCTGTAGGTGATTATCAAATGTCGCTCCTCCATTGTCAACAGGTCCACCAACGGTCGGTACACCGGAGGATGCCGCCATCTTCTCACATGTCCCAGCGGACGGTGCCTATGAAGGACAACAGCGAGCACAGAGTCAAACAACTCAGAGGTACGTACCCACAGTTTACCCAGAACACCAATCATACACAAATGGTGGCCTGTATGTGTATTGAGTTTCGGCCTAAGTATGTGTGACGCAGTTGAAAATTAAGCTATGTGGGCCCCTGAAATGGCGGCTGCCTGACCTCTAAAGTGGGACAATGGGATGTGAGGTAACTGCGCTGGCGTTGTACACCATCGCGGTAGGCTGTCGAAGACCGTGGCACAATGCTGCATTGGTTAACATTGGACCCTATGGGTCTCAGGAGCCAATGACGATGTACGCCAGCGGTGACGGTACGCACCTCCGCGGACGTGACTGCCATTTTCTATCTGTTCAATCACTCGATACCTGATCTTCGACAGGAGAGGACCTACACTGCAAGTGCTGCTGTGGAAGAGACAATGGCTCGTGCGTCTTGGGAAAGGGCCCCTGCCTTCACATCGGAGGAGTTGGAGAAGCTCGTGGATGGGGTCCTCCCCCAGTACACGCTACTCTACGGTCCTCCAGACAAACAGGTAAGTACACAGGGAGCATGTTGTATGGTATATGCCTGAGTGGAGAGGGCTGGATGTAAGAAGGAAGGGGGCAGAGTGCTGCATGCATGAAAGACGGTGAATGCATGTGCCACATAGCAAGGGTAGGGATGGGGGCCAATCACTTTGACGGTGCAGTTGGTAATGACTTCTCTTCTTCCCCTGTACATTTCATGTAGGTCAGCGCCCACCAGAAGAAAGATATTTGGTGTGCCATCGCCAAGGACGTCTGGACCCTGGGGGTCTACCACAGACGGAGCACCCACTGCCGGAAAAGATGGGAGGACATTCGCCGCTGGAGCAAGAACACGGCGGAGGCTCAGCTGGGGATGGCCTCCCAACGTGGGAGGGGCGCCCGTCGCACCATGACCCCCCTGATGTTCAGGACCCTGGCGGTGGCCTACCCAGAGTTGGATGGGAGCTTGAGGGCATCACAGCAGACACAAGGGGGTGAGTACACACTCATTCTGCTGACTTTGCGAGCAGTGGAGTTGTCTGGGTGGGGGAGGAGGGCTGTGGGTTCCCTAGGCAGGGCGAGTTCCGTAGGCAAGACCCCTCCGTAAGGCAGGCCATGTGGCACCCCAGCCCACCCCTGTGGAGTGCCAAGTACGGCTATTCATGCCCCTGTGTCATCTATGTGTACAGATGTCGTCCATAGCCTTGTAGGCCAATTCCCAGGAATTGAACAGTGGAGCCCAAGAGCGCGGCGTAGTGCAAGGGGCTTCTGTGTCTGTTGTGTCCGCCAACGGTAGCGGTAATCCATGCACTCAACATGTCTTTCTTCTGTCTCCCCCCCCTTTTTGTGGTCTCCCTGTTCTTGTGTGCATTAGCATCATCAGGCGGAGGAGCAGTGGCACCGGAGCACGAGGGAGCTGCATTCCACATGGCCCTGGAGGGCGAGACTACGGACTCGGAATTCACCAGTGGGACGGAGGGCAAGGGGAGCTCCACGGCGGGGACAGGAGCTGACACCAGCGACACAGACTCATCCTCTGATGGGAGCTCCCTTGTGGTGGTGGCAACATCTGTGCCCCCCGCATCTACAGGTACAGCCGCCACCCCCCCTACCAGCACCGCCCTTCCAGCAGCCCCTCAGCCTTCGCCTTGTGCCCGCTCACCCAGGAGGGTGGGCATCACCGTCACCCCAGGAACCTCAGGCCCTGCCCCAATCACCCCTGCTGCCCTCAGTGAGGAGGCCATTGACCTCCTCAGGTCCCTCACTGTTGGGCAGTCTACCATTTTGAATTCCATCCAGGGTGTAGAAAGGCAGTTGCAACAAACCAATGCATTCCTGGACGGCATTCATTCTTGTCAGGCGGCCCTTCACCGAGCTTTTCAAACTCTGGCCTCAGCACTGATGGCAGCCATTGTCCCCGTCTCTAGCCTCCCCCCTCCACCTTCCTCCACCCAGACCCAATCCCCTGTACCTCTGCCTATCCCAAGCACACCATCAGACCAGCCTGCATACACCTTAACACACAAGGGAAGCTCAGGCAAACATAAGCACCACACATCCCACAGGCACTCACGCAAGCAACACACACATGCAGACACACCAACATCCACTGCCTCCACTGTGTCCCCCTCCTCGTCGTCTCCCTCCTCCTTCCCAGTCTCATCTACACTCACACCTGCATGCACTACCTCTACAGCCACTGCGTCCCTCACCAGCACACCCACCAGCACACCCCGCTCACGTTCAGTCACCACCCCCACTACCATTCACACGTCCCCTGTGTCCTCTCCCAGTGTGTCTGTGACACCCCCTCCCAAGATACACAAACGCAGGCACACACCCACCCAGCAACCATCCACCTCACAACAGCCTCCAGCGCAAGCACCTTCACCCAAAGTCACCAAACGTACACCTCCTATTACCACCACCTCTTCCTCCACTCCCAAACCCCCTCCAGCTACCCATCCCAGTGTGTCCAAAAAACTTTTCCGGCCAACCTTGACCTCTTTCCCACACCTCCCCCACCCCGTCCGTCTCCTAGGGCCCGACTCTCCAGGTCCCAACCTAGCACCTCCGCCACAACATCTCCGGACCAGTGGTGCCTGTAGTCACCGGTATGTGGAGTGCACCGGCCACCAGGACAGCCAGTGTGGCACGGAGCCACAGCACAGACAGTCCCCCACCTCTGAAGCATCAAACGTTGGCCAGTGCCCGGCGGGAGAGGGGGAAGACTCCAGCCACCAAAGCCGCTCCCAGGGGTCCCGTTGGGAGTGTGGAGTCAGCTGTGACACCTTCCAAGGTGGGGAAGGGCCACAAGAAACCCGGCAAGTCTGGGAAGAGCTGCACGGCGGAGAAGACCGCCATCATCCCCGCTGCCCAGGAAGCCACCGCCTGCCCCAGCCCAGCTGCCCAGAAGGCCCCCGCCAGCCCCAGCCCAGCTTCCCAGGAGGCCACTGCCAGCCCCAGCACAGCTGCCCAGAAGGCCCCCGCCAGCCCCAGCACAGCTGCCCAGGAGGCCACCGCCAGCCCCAGCACAGCTGCACAGGAGTCCAGCCCCAGCCCAGCTGCCCAGGAGGCCACCGCCAGCCCCAGCCCAGCTGCCCAGGAGGCCAGCCCCAGCACAGCTGCCCAGGAGGCCACCGCCAGCCCCAGCCCAGCTGCCCAGGAGGCCAACGCCAGCCCCAGCCCCAGCCCAGCTGCCCAGGAGGCCACCGCCAGCCCCAGCCCAGCTGCCCAGGAGGCCACAGCCAGCACCAGCCCGCTGGGCCATGAAGGACCACCAGCAAAAGCCCCGCTGGGCCATGAAGGACTGCCAGCAAAAGCCCCACTGGGCCATGAAGGACAGCCAGCACAAGCCCGGCTGGGCCATGAAGGACCACCAGCACCAGCCCCGCTGGGCCATGACGGACCACCAGCAAAAGCCCCGCTGGGCCATGAAGGACAGCCAGAAAAAGCCCCGCTGGGCCATGAAGGACCGCCAGCACCAGCCCCGCTGGGCCATGAAGGACAGCCAGCAAAAGCCCAGCTGGGCCATGAAGGACCGCCAGCAAAAGCCCTCTGGGCCATGAAGACCGCCAGCACCAGCCCCGCTGGGCCATGAAGGACCGCCAGCAAAAGCCCCGCTGTGCCATGAAGGACCGCCAGCACCAGCCCCGCTGGGCCATGAAGGACCGCCAGCAAAAGCCCCGCTGGGCCATGAAGGTCCACCAGCAAAAGCCCCGCTGGGCCATGAACGACCGCCAGCAAAAGCCCTGCTGGGCCATGAAGGACCGCCAGCACAAGCCCCGCTGAACAGAGCACCGCCAACTCAAGCACCGCTGAACAGGGCACCGCCAACTCTAGCACCGCTGAACAGGGCACCGCCAACTCAAGCCCCGCTGAACAGGGCACCGCTAACTCAAGCAATGCTGAACAGGGCACCGCCAACTCAAGCACCGCTGAACAGGGCACCGCCAACTCAAGCCCCACTGAACAGGGCACCGCCAACTCAACCACCGCTGAACACGGCACCGCCAACTCAAGCACCGCTAGCCCATGAGCGGCAGGGGCACTGACGCAACTGGGTCCGTCATGGGGTGAGTGATGCACTTTGGGCACCAGTCCCCCTCCAGAACCAGTGGAGACATCCATCCACTACCTCTGTCCTTCACAGGATAAAGCACTCTGGGCACCAGTCCCCCTCCAGAACCAGTGGACACATCCATCCACTACCTCTGTCCTTCACAGGATGATGCACTCTGGGCACCAGTCCCCCTCCAGAACCAGTAGAGACATCCATCCACTACCTCTGTCCTAAACAGGATGAAGCACTCTGGGCACCATGCCCCCTCCAGAACCAGTGGAGACATCCATCCACTACCTCTGCCCTAAACAGGATGAAGCACTCTGGGCACCATGCCCCCTCCAGAACCAGTGGAGACTGTTATCCACTTGAGAGACTGTGGCTTTGCACTCCCCAGGATTGAACAGTGGGCAAACCACCTACTGTAGAGATTTGAGAGACTGTGGCTTTGCTCTCCCCAGGATTGAACAGTGGGCAAACCACCCACTGTAGAGACTTGAGAGACTGTGGCTTTGCACTCCCCAGGATTGAACAGTGGGCAAACCACCCACTGTAGAGACTTGAGAGACTATGGCTTTGCACTCCCCAGGATTGAACAGTGGGCAAGCCACCCACTGTAGAGACTTGAGAGACTGTGGCTTTGCACTCCCCAGGATTGAACAGTGGGTAAACCCACCCACTTGTGAGACTTGAGAGACTGTGGCTTTACACTCCCCAGGATGGAACAGTGGGCATGTGGCCCCCTCGTGGATTTGGCATCGTGCACTCAAGCGGCTGAGGTGCCCCCCCTTTCCCTCCCCCTGAGGTGCCTGTTTTCTTGCTGTCTGATGCCCCTGCCGTGTTCTCTCCGTCATGGTCGGGGATCTTGTGTGGGCCTCGCCCATACCGTGTGGTCCCAGTGTTCCACGGACTTTCTTTGTGCAGTACCTGGACTACTATGCCTGGTAGATATTTTGTACATGGTGTATATATATATATATATTTCTGCCTACTTGTTTGTAATATATTCCGATGGTTACACTCATTTTCTTTGGTCTTTGCATTCTTCCGGGGTGGGTTTGGTGGGTGTAACTGTGATGTATTGATATGCATTAGTGTGTGTGTTGTAGTGGGTGAGGGTGGGGGTGTTGCTTGTGTGTGTCCCTGTTTTTTGCCTCCCCCCTCCCCTGTGTCGTAGGTGCAGTACTCAGCGTGGTCTTCGCCGCCGGCATTCGTGCTCCTGGTAGAGGAGCAGGAAGACTATCGCAGGTAGGATTTGGAGTTCCCGTTCCATGGTGTCCTCGTTCTTCGTGGAGTGTGTAGAGGTGAGCGTTTTCCCTTCGAAATTCCTGTTTCCGCCGTGTTTTTATCCGCGGTGAATCCGCCCCGGAAAAGGTGGCAGATTGGCCTGCCATAATAGTGTGGGCGGTACATTGTCTCCCGCCTGTCTGTTGGCGGTGACCGCCGCACTGTTTGTTTGTACTGCCGTGGCAGTCGGAGTGTTAAAGTGGCTGTCTTTGTTGGCGGTTTCCGCCACGGTCGTAATTGCTCTTTTTTTACCGCCGGCCAGTTGGCGGTCTTACCGCCGCTTTAACACCGTCCGCCAGGGTTGTAATGACCACCTACGTGTTATGCACCTCACATGGTCGACTAACATCACAATTTCTTGACTTCAAGTACTATCCTCACTTTGAACCCTTCTTGGATCTAATTCCTAACCTATTATGCAAAAGTTCGTAAGCCCGTTTTAAGTATGTGTTTTTACCACCGAAGTCCTTTACTAGTACCTGCCGACCTGCTCTGACAACAGATTTAGGCCCCGCTGCAATTGTACTCCGGAAACTTTAGTACATTTTTTTTTTATTTGCCCAGTTTATGGGATTGCACGGCGGAAGTGGATTCGTCCAGTTTGCAGGAACATGGGCCTGAGACACTGCAAAGTTGCTCTAAGGATGCTGATGAGAGACAGCGCTCCTCTTTTAATTTGTGCGGTCAGCAAGTTCCTCGCGGCTACATGGTACACACGTACTCGTTTTTTTTAAAAGCAAAATGATTTGCCCCTAATTGATTATTGTTCTTAATCCATTTATCTATTTACTATACATACAAGTTTTATGACTGTCGTGACCTTTCCCCGGCAGATGGTAAAAAGCAATATGAGATATTGTAAGCTGTATCCAGGATGTTGATGAGAGACAGTTTCTCTCTTTTACTAAGGCGGTTATACAGTCCCTGGTGGCAGCATGTCAAGGAATACATGTATTTATGTCCTTTAAATCATCTTAAATTTTTTAATGACTGTTGTTGCTTCTCTTAAATTTTTTCTCTGTGTATTCATTATGTACACTAGTATTTTACTTGCTGTGATTTTATTTTGCTTTGATGGTTAAATGTGACCGATAAAGCTTGTGTTCGATATACACTAAGGTGATACTGGAAGCGCAGCAGTGGTAAATGAGGTGGGCACATTGAGGGCAGACCACAAAAAGCTGGCAGAGAGAGTCTGAGAGATAGAACGTGAGCTGAACATAACCCACCCAACAGCACAAGACCTCATGAAACACTGCGTATGGTTGGAGAAGGGGATGGCTGGCGTTGCAGACCATCTGGAAGACATGGAAGGGAGATCCAGAAGGCACAATGTGCGGATCATAGAGGTCCCCAAAAAGACGGAAGGGCAAGTGTGGAACTTCTAATCAAAAACTGGTTAGAAAAAGTAGTGTTACAAGGGAGATTCTCAGAATTTGTCTCAATCAAAAGAGTGCACAGGATACCAGCCAGAGCTACATGCCCAGGTCAACCCCCCCCAACCGATCATTGCCAGGCTTATGAATTACAGCGACCAAGATAATATACTACAGCTAACCTGTAAACATGGCCCCCGGACACTTGACAGGAAGGAAGTCAATATATATCCTGACTTCACAACCTTGGTCCAAAGGCAGAGGGGGACATTTATGCCTATCAAGAAGATAATGCACCAACGAGGCATTAACTACTCTCTGAGCTTTCCGGCAAAACTAAGGGTAGTCCACAAAGACAAGGTACACTTTCTACTATCATAAAACACAAAAAGAGAGTAATGGGAGTAATACCATCCCACACATACTCCCAAGATAAAGCTACATATCCGTAAACCACTGAAAGTGTGGGGTAGTAAAAGTTGAGGGTGAGACTGGGTCAGTGTACCCTCAGTTATTGATACCGGCTAGGTGTGGGTTCGTGCTATGGAAAGTGTGCATTTAGTGTCTCTATAAGGGTGGCTGTTTTAAACAAAGGGGAGTTCCTTTTACGGACTAGGTGGTCTCACACACATAATAATGTCATGCTTCATCATTTGACCACCTAGCCCCACCCAGGTAAGACGGTACTACCTGGGCGGACTCAACCTCTTTGTTAAAGGAACAAGAGGGAGTGCTGAAATAAATCTTACTGGATAAATATCAGGGATCCAGATAGGGTTAGAATAAAATTACCATACGTGTCACCTATTTCAATTGATTAAATTTAATAGAGGTGCATGCAGGTAAGGATAAAAAATGGGGGAGAGACTCAATAGAATACTATGGGGTCATTTTGACTTCGGCGGTCTTTTTCCAAGACCGCCGAGGGACCGCCGTTCGGAAGACCGCCAGTGGTGGCGGTTTGCCGCTCGGACTATTATGACCGTTGGCAGCTCTCCATCCTTTTACGGATGGAGAGCCGCAAACAGCCATACTGGCGGGCGGCGGGGAAGTGGAGGTTGCTCCACCTCCACCGCCACGCCAACAGAACACCGCCCAGCCAATCACGTCCTGTGATTCTCCGTGGCGGTGTTTTGTTGACAGTGTGGTGTCGGTGGAGCAGCCCCCATGTCTCCCGTCCCCTCCCGGAGGATCGTCAGACCAGATAAGTCGATCGTCCGGGAGAGGAGGGGGGTGGGTGGGTGTTGTGTGCGTGCATGGGGGTGTGCGTGTGTGTATGTAGAGGGGGTGTGTGAGTTCGTGTATGCTTGCGGGGTGTTGTGTGTTTGGGAATGAGTGCGTGTATGTCTGTAGGTATGTCTGTATGGATGTGTGCGTGTATGTTTGAATGTGGGTGTGGGTGTCTGACTGTGTGTGTGGATGTTGGCATGTATGTCGGTGTGTGTGCGTGTATGTGTGTTGGTGGTGCGTGCGTGTCGTGTGTGTATGAGTGCTGTTATGTTGGGGTCGGGGTGGGGAGGGGGGTCCTGCCACCTTTGGGGGGTGGCAGGGGTGGTGGGGGGATTGGGGAGGGAAACGGGTGGGGGGTGGGGGAGACCCCTATCAGTGTCAGGGAAGGAATTCCCTGGCACTGATAGTGCTCACCGCCATGGATTTCATGGCGGTTTCAAATCGCATGAAATCCATGGCGGTCAGCCAGGTCCAAATACCGCAAGCGGTATAGTGACGGCCGCCGGGGCTGGAGACCCAGGTCTCCAGCCCAGCGGTCGTCTCCACCCTGGCGGGCGGAACGGAGAAGAGGCGGATGACCATGGCGGTAACCGCCATGGTCATAATACTACAAAAAAGACCGCCAGCCTGTTGGCGGTCTTACTGACGTTTCTCCGCCTTCCACTAGGGTCATAATGACCCCTATGTCTCTTAGAGTCTAAAAGATAAGTAGGACCAACATGTTTCTGCCCTCTCTATGTGCTGGAAGGTCAGGGGCATTCGTCAGGGTCTAGGATCCCCAGAGCACAGCTGCTAATGGGTGTGCTCGCTAAGTGAAATAAAGGAGGTCTAAGGGCCTACCTGAACAGTTTGTTCATTGTTTGGGTAGGTCTGTGAGGAAGAGTGATAAACTAAAAGTTACAATCAAGTAAAACATGGTGGCACACCACAGCACACAACACAGCAAATAAGGTGGTGACACACAAGGTTGCAGATAAAAACACTCGCAAACACTTGCAGTGGTGACTTACCCTAGGGATAAAGGCGATCAGCCTCTGGTCTGGTCATGCCGGGGGGGGTTCCCCTTGTAGTCACACTCTTGGGGGGAAGGGGCGGGGGGGGGACAAAGAAAGCCAGGATAGTTAGGAAAAGAAAAAGGAAAAAGAAAAAGGAAAAAGAAAAGAAGACAAAAAGGAAGACGAAAATGGAAAAGAAAGAAGAAAAAGAAAAAAGGGCACAAGCCCAGCAGTGTCAAGTTATAGGTTCCATTGGTGGTGTTCAGTGGGGATTGCCAAAGAATTGAGGAGGGAGGGAGGGGTAAACCTCCAGCCAAAAGTCAACGAAAATCCAAAAGGCAGGCAATGCCTGAAAAAAGACTTACCACTCCAAAGGAAATACCCGGTGGGAGTACCTACATGCCGGTGCCCAACCGCTCTGCTGTCGAGCTGAAGGTGGGCCCGGTATTTAAGGTAACTAGTAAAATGAAAAACGTAATGCATGCTGGGCCGGCGGTGTCCGGCGTACAGAAAACGTTTGTGGCGCTCCCGGAAGTTCTTCAGGGCCGGGTATGCCACTGTGACCAATAGACAGGAGTGCCACGCTGAAGGAACGCGCCCTAATCGAGAGGCGCATTTGAGGTAAAACCCGGAGTTGCCGGGATGGCTGAAGCAGGTGCGCTTCATCTGCGTCCCAAGAGTGGGACATGGGTAAAGCGTGCAAGGATGACGCGTCGCAGGAGTCACAGCGCGTCACACGGCTCCCTGGGACGACAGGAGTTGTAGTCCCGTGGGAGCAATGCTCGACCCAGAACGTGTCGAAAAAGGACACTGGGAGAGCACGCATGGATGACGCGCCGCGGTGGTTACGGCGCATCAAAAAGCTCCCTGGGACGACGGGGGTTGGAGTCCCCAGGGAGCTGTACTGGACCAGGAGCGGCTGCTCAGGGCCAGAAAAGAAACCGATAGGGCAATATAAACGGTGAAAACCAAAGGAGAGAAGGGGTGGGTTGGACGGAAAGGAGGGAGGGAGAGAGAAAGAAGAGGGGAGAATGGAGACACGAAAATAGTGGAGAGGAAGGAACGGAAGGGGGTAGAGGTTGGAGTGGTGGGTGATATGGGGCTGGAGAGGGATAAGGAGGGATAAATAACTGAAATATGTGTAGAGGGAAAAAGAGAAGAAGAAGCGGGATGTGGGAAGGGGGAAGTTTGGGGGTGAGGAAAAAAAGGGGGCATCAGAGGAGGGAAAAAGAGAGAGAGTGAGGAAAATAAAGAAAAAGGAAGATAGAAGGGTGGCTGCTGGGACTATAATAATGATGGAACATAATAGAGGATGTCTGCTGTAAAAGGACACACAAAAACGGGGACCAGTTGTGAAAAAGATGGTGTTCAAACAAAAACAAAAAAGAAAATAATTGTGGTGTATGAGTCTTGAGTGTTCAGACAATTATGTGATAAAGCCATTAGCCCAGGGCGGACCACTGGATGTTGTCATTGAGTCCATACGTGTCGGTATGCAGTCTCCATACCCCTCTCTGCTTGTATAGTAGTAACTTTTGTTTTAAATTTGCTACTGTGGGTTTGAGTTGGTCTATGACCACCCACTCCATATGTTTGGGATGGTGGTTGTTGGTGACATAGTGCTCTGTCAGTCTCGTGGCATCTCTTTTGCAGCGAATGGTGCTCCTGTGCTCACAGATGTGTGTGCCTACTCCTCTGGTTTTCATCCCGATGTATCTCAGACTGCATGGGCATGTTATCATATAGACGACATTCTTGCTGTTGCAGTTGGTCAGCTGCCTCAGTTCCCACGGTGTTTGTAGAGCCAGATCCACTGTAAGGGTCTTCTTAGTGAACGCACACAAGCTACAGTTACCACAAGGGAAATGTCCTTTTGGAGGTGGTAAGTCCCAAAGCGTTCCTTGTCTGTTTATAACGGGACTGCCCCGTGGTTGAGTGTGGACAATCATGTCACGAATACTCTTGGCCTTTCTATAGGCATTCATGGGCAGTTGGAAGGGGAGCCCTCCAGAGGTGAGAATTTTCCAATCCTCATTTATTATCTTTTTGATAATGTTAGACACGGGATTGAATGTGGTTACACAAATTAGAGTATCTTCCTTACTGGTTCTGGTGGTGGGTTGTGGTAATGTCTCTCTGCGGCTGAAGCGAGCACGTTTTTCGGCTCTCCTCAGGAGGTAATCTGGGTTTCCTCTTGCTAGGAGTTTGTCAGTGAGCTGCTGGGCATGTTTCTTATAGTCTGCAAGTTCCGTACAGTTATGTCGTAGACGTAGAAACTGTCCCACTGGTAGGTTCTCTCCTGCAAACGAATCAGAGGGTGGTCTTTCACAACATCAGCACTCAGGAACTCAATGACCCCTCGATCGTTGTAAAACCAGCTGATAAGGGAGGTGCTATAGTAATAATGCCTACGACCATGTACAATGAACAATGTTTACGCCTTTCTTTTCCATTTTTGTCTTCCCTTTTTTTCTTCTTTTCTTTTTCCTTTTTCTTTTCCCATTTTTCTTCCTTCCTCTTTTTTCTTTTACTAACTATCCTGGCTTTCTTTGTTTCCACCCCGCCCCTTCCTCCAAGAGTGTGACTACAAGGGAAACCCCCCCCCCACGGCATGACCCAGACCAGAGGCTAATCGCCTTTATCCCTAGGGTTAGTCACCACTGCAGGTGTTTGCGAGTGTTTTTATCTGCAACCTTGTGTGTCACCACCTTGTTTGCTGTGTTGTGTGCTGTGGTGTGCCACCATGTTTTACTTGATTGTAACTTTTAGTTTATCACTCTTCCTCACAGACCTACCCAAACAATGAACCAACTGTTCAGGTAGGCCCTTAGACCTCCTTTATTTCACTTAGCAAGCACACCCATTAGCAGATGTGCTCTGGGAATCCTAGACCCTGACGAATGCCCCTGACCTTCCAGCACATAGAGAGGGCAGAAACATGTTGGTCCTAATTATCTTTTAGACTCTAAGAGACATAGGGGGTCATTACAACATTAGCGGTAAAAGCCGCTTACCGCCGTGCAGAAGACCGCCAACATACCACCGCGGCCGTGGAATTCCGCCACAGCTATTATGACCCATATCTCGGAATCCGACAAAATTCAGACACCCACACAAGTCCCCCACACCAAAGGTCAGTGATAAACTGGTGAAAACAAAACCTCCACCGTCACGCCAACAGAAATACGCCCACGCTATCACGACCCACGAATCCACGCGGCGGTCTTTCAACCGCGGTATTCCATTGGCGGTACACACCGCCGCACTCAAAATACACACACACATACAAAACACCACCACATTGGACAATTCAAAATACACACACCTGATACACATACACACACCACTCCCACACACCCATTACAATATAAAACACACACCCACATCACCCACAAACCCCTACGACCAAAATCAAAGAGAGAGACACCAGCATCCACAAACTACCATCCACAGGCACTCTACACCATCACCCACACAACTTCCACGCACAAAACACCACACACCACTACATATCACCACACTTATCACCACACACACCACCCCACACATCACCTACACCACCCCATGGCACGGCAAAGACACCCCAGGTTCTCGGAGGAGGAGCTCAGGGTCATGGTGATGGAAATCGTCCGGGTAGAGCCACAGCTATTTGGAGCACAGGTGCAGCACACCTCAATTGCAAGGAAGATGGAGCTGTGGCGAAGAATAGTCGACAGGGTCAACGCAGTGGGACAACACCCAAGAAATCGGGATGACATCAGGAAGAGGTGGAACGACCTACGGGGGAAGGTGCGTTCCGTGGTCTCCAGACACCACCTGGCGGTTTAGCGGACTGGCGGCGGACCCCCACCTCCTCACCCACAACTAACAACATGGGAGGAGCAGGTCTTGCCGATTCTGCATCCTGAGGGCCTCGCAGGAGTCGGTGGAGGAATGGACTCTGGTAAGTCAAACCTTTAACTACCATATCCCCCACCCTACCTGCATGCTATCACAGCCCCCCACCCTCGCCCCCTCCCCTATCACTCCAACTCCTCACAAATGTACTAATATCACAAACCACACATCCCAACACCAAGCCCTGCATGCAACACCAACGCATGGACACCCATCACTAAAGCATGCCCACTGCACATACCCATACACCCCCCTAAACCACTATCACATAAGCCCCCACATAGGAATGCCAGCACTGGGGTACACGGTCACCCACCCATTGCACACCATGACATACACAGATGCAATAATCATGCTTTTCCACCCCTGCAGGACCACCACTCAACGTCACCAGACAGGAGGGTCCAGACATCTCCACCCCACCCACAGAAGAGGCCCACAGTGATGACAGCAGCTCTGTCCAACTGGATCCAGATGACCAGCCCGGTCCATCGTGGGCCTCGGGACAGTCGGTTCCCCTCACACAGGCACAGGCCACCACAGACCTTCCACCCTCTGGTAACACCAGCACAGCACCCACCCACCGGGCCCATACCTCCGTCCCCAGGATACGTCAATCAGCAGTGTGTCCACCACTACAGGGAACCCAGGATAACCCACCACCCCAACAACAACAGGGACCTGGGGGCAGTGGCAGTGGGCACACGGTCCAGGGGACGGAGGCCCAGGAACACAGGGGAACTGGGAGGGCTGCTGTGCGACAGGGGGCAGACAGGCCAAGGGAACCCACTCTCCACGAGGCCCTCTCCTCCATCATGGGAGCATACCACCACTCCCAAGAGACAATGGCAACGGTCCTGGCCAAGTTTCAGGAGACCCAGCGCATGCAGGAGGAACAGTATTTGGGGTTCAGGGAGGAACTCAGAACCATCAGCTCCGCCCTGGGCACCATCGTAAGGGTGCTGAAGGAAATACTCAACACCAGGAGGGATACTGTGGCACTCCAAGGGACCCCTGACACTAGCATGGACGACGAACTGCCCACCACTTCCGCCCCGGCGCTAGTGGACAGGAGGCACTGCCACAGGACCACCACACCAGCACCCCACCCCCTGCAGATGGAGAACCACCCCGCAAGCGGTCCCTGAGATCCAGGAACAAGACAGAGCACGATGCCAAGACCCCGCCAAGAAATGAGACCACCCTGATTGTCAACCCACTGTCCCACTTTGTCACCCTGTCCATATTGGAACTGCCCCAGCTCCACTTCCTATGCCCATATGGGCAATGCACCTATGAGACAAATAGACTGAACTCTGCCATGGACACTCCTCCTCCAACAACCCTCACCATTTAACTTCCCCCACCAATATTTTGTATGTAAATAAACACACCTAAAGCACCAAAATATCTGGAGTCTGTCTGTGATTTAGAAATAGTGTATTTGCAATTACAGTGACAAAATTTCCAGGAAATAGTAATGTCAACATACCTATGTCACCCAGCTCTAGTCCATGAGGAATCTAAGCAGATGACACACGTTGGAAACCACACCTGTGAAACTGTAAGGGAAAGTGACAACTCAGTGACCATACACTGGGTGAAATCGACAGACAGGATAGAGGTAGAAGTGTAAAAGTACTTGTAGTAGGCAGGAATGTATTCTCACCTGTTTTTCACTGGAAATATTGCTGGATGACTGAGTCCCTGTTGTCAATGTCTTCTTTCTCTGCTTCCTCCTCATCACTGTCCACAGGCTCCACAGCTACCACAACACCGCCATCTGGACCATCCTCCGTCAGAAAAGGCACCTGTCGTCGCAAAGCCAAGTTGTGAAGCATACAGCAGGCCACGATGATCTGACACACCTTCTTTGGTGAGTAGAATAGGGATCCACCTGTCATGCGGAGGCACCTAAACCTGGCCTTCAGAAGGTCGAAGGTGCGTTCGATCACCCTCCTAGTCCGCCCATGGGCCTCATTGTAGCGTTCCTCTGCCCTGGTCCTGGGATTCCTCACTGGGGTCAGTAGCCATGACAGGTTGGGGTAACCAGAGTCCCCTAATAGCCACACCCGGTGCCTCTGGAGTTGACCCATCACATAAGGGATGCTGCTATTCCGCAGGATGTAGGTGTCATGCACTGAGCCAGGGAACATGGCATTCACATGGGAGATGTACTGGTCTGCCAAACATACTATCTGTACATTCATTGAATGATAACTCTTACGGTTCCTGTACACCTGTTTACTCCTGTGGGGGGGGACCAAAGCTACATGGGTCCCATCAATGGCACCTATGATGTTGGGGATATGTCCCATGGCATAGAAGTCCCCTTTCACTGTAGGCAAGTCGTCCACCTGAGGGAAAACGATGTAGCTCTGCATGTGTTTCAGCAGGGCAGACAACACTCTGGACAACACGTTGGAAAACATAGGCTGGGACATCCCTGATGCCATGGCCACAGTTGTTTGAAAAGACCCACTTGCAAGGAAATGGAGCACTGATAGCACCTGCACTTGAGGGGGGATTCCAGTGGGATGGCGGATTGCTGACATCAGGTCAGGCTCCAACTGTGTACACAGTTCCTGGATTGTGGCACGGTCAAACCTGTAGGTGATGATCAAATTTCTTTCCTCCATTGTCAACAGGTCCACCAGCGGTCAGTACACCTGAGGATTCCGCCTTCTCCTCACATGTGCCAGCGGACGGTGCCTATGAAGGACAACAGCGAGCACAGAGTCAAACAACTCAGAGGTATGTACCCACAGTCTACACAGAACACCATTCATACACAAAATCTGGCCTGTATGTGTGTTGAGACTAGGCCTAGGTATGTGTGACGCAGTTGGTAATTAGGCCATGTGGGCCCCTGAAATGGCAGCTGCCTGACCTGTAAAGTGGGACAATGGGATGTGAGGTAACTGCGCTGGCGTTGTACACCGTCGCGGTAGGCTGTTGAAGACCGCGGCGCAAAGCTGCATTGGTTAACATTGGACCCTATGGGTACCAGGAGCCAATGACGCACCGCCGCGGACGTGACCGCCCCGGACATGACCGCCATTTTCTAACTGTTTAATCACTCGATACCTGATCTTCGACAGGAGAGGACCTACACTGCAAGTGCTGCTGTGACCTCGGTCTGGAAGAGACAATGGCTCATGCGTCTGGGGAAAGGGCCCCTGCCTTCACTGCAGAGGAGTTGGAGAAGCTCGTCGACGGGGTCCTCCCCCAGTACACGCTACTCTACTGTCGTCTAGACCAACAGGTAAGTACACAGGGAGCATGTTGTATGGGCTATGCCTGTGTGGAGAGGGCTTGTTGTAAAAAGGAAGGGGGCAGAGTTCTGCGTACATGAAAGACTGTGAATGCATGTGCCACATGGCAAGGGTAGGGATGTGGGCCACTCACTTTGACGGTGCAGTTGGTAATGACTTCTCTTCTTCCCCTGTATATTTCATGTCGGTCAGCGCCCACCAGAAGAAGAATATTTGGCGTGCCATCGCCAAGGACGTCTGGACCCTGGGGGTCCACCACAGACAGAGCACCCACTGCCGGAAAAGATGGGAGGACATTCGCCGTTGGAGCAAGAAGACGGCGGAGGCTCAGCTGGGGATGGCCTCCCAACGTGGGAGGGGTGCCTGTCGAACCAAGACCCCCCTGATGTTCCGGATCCTGGCGGTGGCCTACCCGCTGTTGGATGGGCGCTTGAGGGCATCACAGCAGACACAAAGGGGTGAGTACACTATCATTCAGCTGACTTTGCGCGCAGTGAAGGTGTCTGGGTGGGGGAGGAGTGCTGTGGGTTCCCCTTGGCAAGGGCGAGTTCCGTAGGCTAAGCCCATTCGTAAGTCATGGTCCTGTGGCCCCCCACCCACCTCTGTGGAGTGCCAAGTACAGCTTTTCATGCACCTGTGTCATCTATGTGTGCAGATGTCATCCATAGCCTTGTAGGCCATTTCCCAGGAATTGCACTGTAGAGCCCAACAGCGCGACGTAGTGCAGGGGGCTGCTGTGTCTGTAGTGTCCGCCAACGGTAGCGGTAAGCCATGCACTCAACCAGTCTTTCTTCTGTCGTCCCCCCCTTTTTGTTGTCTCCCTGTTCTTGTGTGCATTAGCATCATCAGGCGGAGGTACAGTGGCACCGGAGCACGAGGGAGCTGCATCCCACATGGGCATGGAGGCCCACACTACGGACTCTGAATACACCAGTGGGACGGAGGGCGAGGGGAGCACCACGGCAGTCAAAGGATCTGCAACCAGCAACACGGACTCGTCCTCCGATGGGAGCTCCCTTGTGGTGGTGGCAACATCTGTGCCCCCCACTTCAACAGGTGCAGCCGCCACCCCCCCTACCAGCACCGCCCTCCCAGCAGCCCCTCAGCTTGTGCCCCGTACACCCTCACCCAAGAGGATGGGCATCACCTTCGCCCCAGGCACCTCAGCCCCTGCCCCTGTCACCTCTGCTCCCCTCAGTGAGGAGGCCATTGACCTCCTCAGGTCACTCACTGTTGGGCAGTCTACCATTTTGAATGCCATCCAGGGTGTAGAAAGGGAGTTGCAACAAACAAATGCATTCCTGGAGGGCATTCATTCTGGTCAGGCTGCCCTTCATCGAACCGTTCAGACTCTGGCCTCAGCACTGATGGCAGCCATTGTCCCTGTGTCTAGCCTCCCCCTTCCAACTTCCTCTACCCAGACCCAATCCCCTGTACCTCTGCCCATCCCAAGCACACCATCAGACCAGCCTGCACACACCTCACCACACAAGGGAAATTCAGGTAAACATAAGCACCACACATCCCACAGGCACTCACGCAAGCATCACACACATACAGACACACCAACATCCACTGCCTCCACTGTGTCCCCCTCCTCCTCGTCTCCCTCCTCCCTCCCAGTCTCGTCTACACTTACACCTGCATGCACTACCACTACAGCCACTACGTCCCACACCAGCACACCCACCACCACACCCCGCTCACGTGCACTCACCACCCCCACTACCATTTACACGGCCCCTGTGTCCTCTCCCAGTGTGTCTGTGACGCCCCCTCCGAAGATACACAAATGCAGGCACACACCCACCGACCAGCCATCCACCTCACGACAGCCTCCAGCGCATGCACCTGCACCCAAATCCACAAAAGTTACACCTCCTACAACCACCACCTCTTCCTCCACTCCCAAACCCCCTCCAGCTACCCGACCCAGTGTGTCCCAAAAACTTTTCCTGTCCCCCCCTTAACCTATTTCCCACCAACCCCCCGTCCAACTCAAAGATCCCGTACTAGCACCTCAGCCAAAAAGTCTCCGGGACCAGTGGTGCCTGTTGTTACAGGTATGTGGAGTGCACCCGCCACCAGGGCAGCCAGTGTGGCACGGAGCCACAGCGCAGCCAGTCCCCCCGTGAAGCACCAGAAGTTGGACAGTGCCTGGCGGGAGAGGGGGAAGACTCCAGCCAGCCAAGCCGCTCACAGGGGTCCCGGGGGGAGTGTGGACTCAGCTGTGACTCCTCCCAAGGTGGGGAAGGGGCAGAAGAAACCTCCAAAGTCTGGGAGGAGCAGCACGGCAGAGAAGACCGCCATCATCCCCGCTGGCCAGGAGGCCACCGCCAGCCCCATAGTCGCTGCCCAGGAGGCCACCGCCAGCCCCATCGTCACTACCCAGGAGGCCACCGCCAGCCCCATAGTCACTGCCCAGGAGGCCACCACCAGCCCCATCGTCACTGCCCAGGAGGCCACCGCCAGCCCCATAGTCGCTGCCCAGGAGGCCACCGCCAGCCCCATCGTCACTGCCCAGGAGGCCACCGCCAGCCACAGCCCAGCTGGCCAGGAGGGCCCGCAAGCCACAGCCCAGCTGCCCAGGAGGGCCCCGCAAGCCACAGCCCAGCTGATCCATGAAGGACCACCAGCCATAGCCCAGCTGGGCAATGATGGAACGCCATGGCAAGGACCGCTGAACAGGGCAAGGAACGCATAACAGGGCAAAGACCACCATGGCAAGCACCGCTGAACAGGGAAAAGACCGCCATGGCAAGCACCGCTGAACAGGGCAAGGACCGCTAAACAGGTCAGAAACTGGCAACTCAAGCACCGCCGAACAGGGCAAGGACCGCTGAACAGGGCAAAGACCGACATGGCAAGCACCGCTAGCCCATTTGCGGCAGGGGCAGTGACGCAACTGGGACCGTCACAGGGTGAGTGCTGCACTCTGGGCACCAGTCCCCCTCCAGAACCAGTGGAGACATGCATCCACTCCGTCTGTCCTGCACAGGATGAAGCACTCTGGGCACCAGTCCCCCTCCAGAACCAGTGGAGACATGCATCCACTCCGTCCATCCTGCACAGGATGAAGCACTCTGGGCACCAGTCCCCCTCCAGAACCAGTGGAGACATGCATCCACTCCGTCTGTCCTGCACAGGATGAAGCACTCTGGTCACCAGTCCCCCTCCAGAACCAGTGGAGAGATGCATCCACTCGAGAGACTGTGGCTTTGCACTCCCCAGGATGGTACAGTGGGCAAACCAACCACTGTAGAGACTTGAGAGACTGTGGCTTTGCACTCCCCAGGATGGTACAGTGGGCAAACCAACCACTCTAGAGACTTGAGAGACTGTGGCTTTGCACTCCCCAGGATACACCAATGGGCATGGAGGCCCCTCGTGGATCTGGCGTTGTGCACTCATCCGGCTGAGGTGCCCCCCTTCCCTTCCCCCTGAGGTGCCTGTTGTATTTTCATCTGATTCCCCAGCAGTGTTCTCTCCGTCATGTTCGGGTATCTTGTGTGAGCCTCGCCCATGCATTTTGGGCCCAGTGGTCCACGGACTATGAATGGTGCAAAACCTGCACTACTAATCGTGGTGTATATTTTGTTTATAGTGTATAAATATTTGTATATTTTTGATTACTGAATTTTGATATAGTACAATAGTTACACTAATTTCCTTTTGTCTTTGCATTCTTTTGGGGCGTTGGGGGTTGTTACTGTAATGTATAGATAAGCATTGGTGTGTGTGTTGTAGTGGTTGAGGGTCGGGTGGGGGTTGGGGTGTTGAGTATGTGTGTCCATGTTTTTTGCCTACCCCGTCCCCTATGTCGTAGGTGCAGTACTCACGTGGTCTTCGCCGCCGGTGTTGGTGCTCCCCGAAGAAGAGCAGGAAGACTAGCGCTGGGAGAATATGAAGTTCCGGCTCCATGGTGCCCTCCTTCCCCGTGGAGTGTGTAGAGGTGAGCGTTTTCCCTTTGAAATTCCTGTTTCCACCGTGTTTTTATCCGCGGTGAATTCGCCCCGGAAAAGGTCATAATAGTGTGGGCGGTACATTGTCTCCCGCCTGTCTGTTGGCGGTGACCGCCGCGCTGTTTGTTTGCGTGGCGGACGGAGTGTTAAAGTGGCTGTCTTTGTTGGCGGTTTCCGCCACGGTTGTAATTGCAAAATGTTTACCGCCGGCCTGTTGGCGGTCTTACCGCCGCTTTAACACCGTCCGCCAGGGTTGTAATGACCACCATAGTATTCTATTGAGTCCCTCCCCCATTTTTTATCCTTACCTGCATGCACCTCTATTAAATTTAATCAATTAAAATAGGTGACACGTATGGTAATTTTATTCTAACCCTATCTGGATCCCTGATATTTATCCAGTAAGATTTATTTCAGCACTCCCTCTTGTTCCTTTAACAAAGAGGTTGAGTCCGCCCAGGTAGTGCCGTCTTACCTGGGTGGGGCTAGGTGGTCAAATGATGAAGCATGACACTATTATGTGTGTGAGACCACCTAGTCCGTAAAAGGAACTCCCCTTTGTTTAAAACAGCCACCCTTCTAGAGACACTCAATACTCACTTCCCATAGCACAAACCCACACCTAGCCAGTATCAATAACTGAGGGTACACTGACCCAGTCTCACCCTCAACTTTTACTACCCCACACTTTCAGTGTTTTACACTTTCTACTATCTGCACAGGAGACGTGACAGTGAATGGAACAGCAGGGCTTGTGGTCAGATTCAGAAGCCGCATCTGGGGGAGGTCATGCATGGCAGCAGCACAAACCCAAGAAAAGGAGAGACGCAGGTAGTAGATTGTCCCCGATGGAAGTACAGATGAAGGTGGAACAAGAGAAAGTTGTTGAAGAAATCAAGAGCTGCAGTGACATTCTTGGCAGTAAGAAATGGAGGACAATAGCACCGGGGGGAGGGGAGTGGGACAGACTCTGCTGGGTCTGACACAGAGACTGAGGGGGAACACCTGCCTGTGATCACACCTATGGCATTGGACCATATTGTTTGAGATGACGCCTATTTGTGAACTGTAAGTACAACATGGGATATGCAGGCCCTTGGGGTTGAAGGCAACTAAACTCTGGCTCATGCCCAACACTTGGTACTCTTGATGCATAAGCTCTGGGTCATCAGAGGGATGGTGAGGAGCCACTGTGCAGCACACCATGTGGTTTTCTATATCTTTGTTTCAATTCCTGTAAGGACAACTCCCGCATAATAAAGTGCATAAGACACTTTTTAGCATTAACTGCTTACTTTGGTAAAGGGTACACACATAGGCAGTCATTCTGACCGCGGCGGGCGGCGGTCGCCGCCCGCCAAGCGGTTACCACCGAATGACGTGGGCCAGCGGGCGACCGCCAAAAGGCCGTCCGCCGGCCCAGCGGGAAAGCCCCTGCAACGAGGAAGCCGGCTCCGAATGGAGCCGGCGGAGTTGCAGGGGTGCGACGGGTGCAGTGGCACCCGTCGCGATTTTCACTGTCTGCAAAGCAGACAGTGAAAATCTTTGTGGGGCCCTGTTAGGGGGCCCCTGCACTGCCCATGCCAGTGGCATGGGCAGTGCAGGGGACCCCAGGGGCCCCACGGCACCCGTTCCTGCCATCCTGGTTCTGGCGGTGGACACCGTCAGAAACAGGCTGGCGGGAAGGGGGTCGGAATCCCCATGGCGGTGCTGCAAGCAGCCTCGCCATGGCTGATTCCCTGGGCCAGGGGAAAACCGCTGGTTCCCCTTTTCTGACCGCGGCTTTACCGCCGCGGTCAGAATAGCCCAGGAAGCACCGCCAGCCTGTTGGCGGTGCTTCCGCCGCCCTCCGCCATGGCGGTCATGGACCGCCAGGGTCAGAATGACCCCCAGAGTGTGAGTTGGGGGTTGTCATGTTTTGATCACAGCATGGTAAGGTAGGATGGGGGTGTTAATGTTGGGGAATATTCTAATCACTATTCACACATAGATACCATACTCCACGTAGTGGAGTGGAGGAGATACAGCCGTTGCTGGGGCACTGATGGCCCCATATGGTCATCTAGGATTGATGTGACAAAGACATAAACCCACACATCTCGGGCTCATGGGGGTTTGGCACTCCTGCTTCAAAAGTCACTACTCATCCATGTCCTCTGTACATGGTTGGACATGGCGTGATGATCCACGGCCATACTGGGAGAATGAAAAGGGGGAAATGTGATTCTTCTCAATATACATGCCCCGCTAGGCTTTCAATTACCAACACTGCAGATGGTGGGGCAGCTCCTAGAAGGAGAATGACTACTTGAAGGCAGGCTGACAAAGAGGTAGTGCAGACACTATACATGGCCACCAAACTCTACTTCCAAGACAACAAATGAACTGTGGACAAGCCCTAGTGTAGTATGGGAGGCATATACAGTGATTCTAAGAGGTGTGCTGATAGTGGGAGAGGTAGGAGATGAAATTATCAGACTACAATGTCTAGAGGTACTAGAATGTGAAATAGAAGGCTTGGAAAAAGACCATACCCCACCCACACAACCCCATCCATTCAAGCGGCAGCTAGAGCGAAACAAATAGAATATCAAGAGATCATGTGCCATGAGTTGAGGACCTCCTTTCTTGATAAACAGAAGCGGATCTGTGAAGCCGGCGATAAGGCCGGTAAACTGCTAGCTTGGGTAGGGGGCCAGAGAAAGGGAATCTATGCAAATATATGGAAGCTTCACCTAGAATCCGGAGAAACTGTGAGCGGCAGCGGCAAATCACAAAAGCAGTTGCCACATGTATGACCGCCTTCCATGCCCCCAAAGCCAAGACCCTTGAGACAGAGATTAAAGGTTTTGTACATGACAGTCCAGTTAAAGCTCTGAGCTGAGAACAGCAGGAAATATTAGAACAGGGTCTCACAGAGGCAGAAATAACAGTGACATTAGGTCAGATGCAAGCAGGGAAGGCCCCATGCCTGAGCGGACTGGCTGTAGAATTATTTCGAAACTGATGGGCCCAGTGACAAAACCAATACTGTCCATCTACAAAGATGCTCTGCAAAAGGGATCACTGGTGGCTGATCTCCACACAGAGACAATCGTTCTCATACACAAGACCAGAAAGCCAAAACACAGGTGTGATTCTTACAGGCCTATCTCTCTGTTAAATATATACCCCCAAAATCCTTGCAAACGTGCTGGCTAACAGACTCTGTAATGTGATGTCCGACCTGATACATCCAGACCAGATGGGCTTTATACCTTGCTGCTCAACAAAACTGAACTTACGGTGGCTCCATAACAACATAGCACAATTGGATGCAGGGAGGACACCCTGGACCAGTGTGTCCCTGAATGCCAACCAGGCGTTCGATTCAGTGGAATGGCCTTTCCAGTTTCTACTTCGGGAGAAAATGGGGTTTCGGCCTCGAAACATCAATTGGATTAAGCTGCTAAATACCAACCACTGCACTAGGATCAAGTTCAATGGCTACCTATCCAGAGAATTCCCTATTGGAAGAGGCACAAGACAGGGCTGTCTTCTCTTGTGATGCTTTTTGCATTGGTGATAGAACCTCTGGCAACGCTCATGAGGATGGATGCACAGATCTGGGGTTGGATGAGAAACTTTGAACAGAAGGAGAGTGTTGCTCTACTCAAACAATGTTCTGCCACACCTGACCCACACTGAACAATCATTTCCTTGTGTGTGGGATCTGCTTCACATATTTGGAGAGTTCTCTGAGTTTGTGGTTAACTGGGAGAAGTCACTACTCTTTCCGAAGGGGGGATGGAGGTCATCTGGCCTGCTTCCACTACCGGTACAGTTGGAGCTACACAGAGTCAAATACCTGGGTATATGAATTGCTAGGGATGCTGACTCCTACACCTGGAAAAACCTCAATCTGCTGATTCACAGTTTAAAAAGGGATATGAAACACAGGTGTATACTACCACTGTCCGTACTGGGTAAAGCAGCCATTTTTAAAAAGATTGCTCCTCCAAGACTAATCTATATTTTGAGAAATAGCCCATATGCAATACCAAAGTCCTTCTTTAAACAAGTGGACACCCTGTTAAGGATGCTACTCTGAGTGGGTGGACGGCTACGCATAGCACTACAGATTTTACAGAGCCCTACATTTGCGGGAGCGATAGCACTCCTAAACATACAGAAATAATATGAGCACAGATCAGCATAGTAAATGATTGTGTGCACGCAGATAGGGCAGATCCACCATTCAGACTAGACAGGTGGGGAATGGGAGATTACAGCTGCATGCATGCAATATATGGAGGCCGATTGAGTAAGGGGGCATGCCCGGTAATGGGCACAGTAGTAGATATATGGAACGATTTGCTCAAGGAGATGAAGTGGGACACAATACTCACACCCTGACCACAACTTTGGCACGACTGCAGCAAGTGACTGCTCTGCAGGGCTTCCTAGGGTGAGACGCTATTTAATATCAACCTTGGCAGAGGTGTGAGATGCTAATGTGGTGGTTTCCTTTGATCATCTCCAAAAGGAATATGAGATGCCCACCACACAATGGCTTAAATATAGACTACTGAGAAACCACCTACCCCTAGCATATATAGCTGAGGAAACACAGGAAGACTCCCCGCTAGAACTAAGGCCAATGAACAGAAAGGTGACAAATAAACTTATATCCCTCACATACAGCACACTAATACGAAAGGGAATACTGACTCGCCTTAAGGAGAAATGGGAACAGGATGTCAGAGAGCTAGATGATAGAGAATGGCAAGAGGCACTGGGTTTCCCATCTAAAGGGGCCATCAAGCCTAGCTACCGATTAATACAACTAAAACTCTTATGTAGGACTTTATACCAGAAAACTGATTAACAATATAGGGAAGGATGGAAATGCTCTGTGTCTCAGAAGGAACGTTCACACACACCTGGTGGACATGCTCAGAAATACGCCACTTTTGGGAGCAAGTAACAAACTTGTTGGTGAGAGCAGTGGGGACAGCCTTGGAACTGATGCCCTAAATAGCTCTATTGGGCATATGGGAACCTTCGGAAATCACAAGATACCAAAAGATCCTAGTAAATTTCAGTTATATGGTGGCAAAGCAAGTTATTGCTCAGTCATGGGAAAGCGAGTCCCCCCGACACTTAGGAGATGTGAAGAGGGCATGGAACGCTGCAAAATCCTGGAAAGAGAAGTTTATAAAGGCTGGGGCTGTGAGAAAAAATATGGGAAGATTTGGGGGACCTGAGATTCGGAGGACACATGCTAGTCAGTGTGGGAGTAGTTGAGCATCATCTGAGATGAAGGGAAGGGGACATGGAGGAAGTATTGGGAACATGTAACAAACAAGCACCAAAATGAATGTTATACTGAGCCACCCACTCAGACGTGAACTATTCCTGATATGGTGCTGGTGGGATGGGTAGGTGGGCACAGGAATTGGTGTTGTAATATTTGATTAATTCTCTGATATGGTGACAATATGGTGTGTATGCATGTGTATCTGTTTTGTATGGCAACAAATAAAATGACAAATATATATATTTTTTAAATGGTAAGTACCCGTGCCCACAGCTCCTTCATTCCTAAGCGAGCATTGACGGGAACCCCCTTGGGCCCAGGGGCTTTTCCATTTGCACTCTAACACAAAGCATCCAATATTTCACTTAATGTCAATATCAAAGGTGGAATACTAAATAAATCAGTAGTCAACTTGTTTAGGTCTGGTACAAGGGGCCTTGGTTCAGCAGTCAGTGTTGGATCAAAAATCCTCTCAAAATGCTCAACCCAAGCCTGTGAGGGTACCACGGTTGGTAGCACCTCCTTTCTGGCTAGTATAGATGCCTTATACTGCTTCCTTAAATGCTTGATCAAAAATTAATCTATTGGGATCTGCTTTGGAGGCCTAAGTACATTCAAAATTCAACCATCCCTGTCTAGCCGATGGTCCTACTTTAACAGGACCGGTCAGTAATGAATTAAGGATCTCAGTAATCTACTCAAAGTTTGGAACCAAAACATGATTATCGACGACCTCAACTACAGGGAGTGCAGAATTATTAGGCAAATGAGTATTTTGACCACATCATCCTCTTTATGCATGTTGTCTTACTCCAAGCTGTATAGGCTCGAAAGCCTACTACCAATTAAGCATATTAGGTAATGTGCATCTCTGTAATGAGAAGGGGTGTGGTCTAATGACATCAACACCCTATATCAGGTGTGCATAATTATTAGGCAACTTCCTTTCCTTTGGCAAAATGGGTCAAAAGAAGGACTTGACAGGCTCAGAAAAGTCAAAAATAGTGAGATATCTTGCAGAGGGATGCAGCACTCTTAAAATTGCAAAGCTTCTGAAGCGTGATCATCGAACAATCAAGCGTTTCATTCAAAATAGTCAACAGGGTCGCAAGAAGCGTGTGGAAAAACCAAGGCGCAAAATAACTGCCCATGAACTGAGAAAAGTCAAGCGTGCAGCTGCCACGATGCCACTTGCCACCAGTTTGGCCATATTTCAGAGCTGCAACATCACTGGAGTGCCCAAAAGCACAAGGTGTGCAATACTCAGAGACATGGCCAAGGTAAGAAAGGCTGAAAGACGACCACCACTGAACAAGACACACAAGCTGAAACGTCAAGACTGGGCCAAGAAATATCTCAAGACTGATTTTTCTAAGGTTTTATGGACTGATGAAATGAGAGTGAGTCTTGATGGGCCAGATGGATGGGCCCGTGGCTGGACTGGTAAAGGGCAGAGAGCTCCAGTCCGACTCAGACGACAGCAAGGTGGAGTTGGAGTACTGGTTTGGGCTGGTATCATCAAAGATGAGCTTGTGGGGCCTTTTCGGGTTGAGGATGGAGTCAAGCTCAACTCCCAGTCCTACTGCCAGTTCCTGGAAGACACCTTCTTCAAGCAGTGGTACAGGAAGAAGTCTGCATCCTTCAAGAAAAACATGATTTTCATGCAGGACAATGCTCCATCACACGCGTCCAAGTACTCCACAGCGTGGCTGGCAAGAAAGGGTATAAAAGAAGGAAATCTAATGACATGGCCTCCTTGTTCACCTGATCTGAACCCCATTGAGAACCTGTGGTCCATCATCAAATGTGAGATTTACAAGGAGGGAAAACAGTACACCTCTCTGAACAGTGTCTGGGAGGCTGTGGTTGCTGCTGCACGCAATGTTGATGGTGAACAGATCAAAACACTGACAGAATCCATGGATGGCAGGCTTTTGAGTGTCCTTGCAAAGAAAGGTGGCTATATTGGTCACTGATTTGTTTTTGTTTTGTTTTTGAATGTCAGAAATGTATATTTGTGAATGTTGAGATGTTATATTGGTTTCACTGGTAATAATAAATAATTGAAATGGGTATATATTTGTTTTTTGTTAAGTTGCCTAATAATTATGCACACCTGATATAGGGTGTTGATGTCATTAGACCACACCCCTTCTCATTACAGAGATGCACATCACCTAATATGCTTAACCACTTCGCTGCCAGGCCTTTTCCCCCTCCTGTGCCAGGCCTTTTTTTGCCTATTTGGGGCAGTTCGCGCTTAGGCCCTCATAACTTTTTGTCCACATAAGCTAACCAAGCCAAATTTGCGTCCTTTTTTTCCAACATCCTAGCGATTCTAAAGATACCCAGACTTTGTGGGTTCCCCTGAAGGAGGCCAAGAAATTGGCCAAAATACAGTGAAAATTTCGTTTTTTTCAAAAAAATTGGAAAAAGGGGCTGCAGAAGAAGGCTTGTGGTTTTTCCCCTGAAAATGGCATCAACAAAGGGTTTGCGGTGCTAAACTCAGCAGCTTCCCAGCTTTCAGGAACAGGCAGACTTGAATCCGAAAACCCAATTTTTCAACACAATTTTGGCATTTTACTGGGGCATACCCCATTTGTGCAATTTTTTGTGCTTTCAGCCTCCTTCCAGTCAGTGACCTGAATGGTCATGAAACCAATGCTGGATCCCAGAAACCTAAACATTTCTGAAAAGTAGACAAAATTCTGAATTCAGCAAGGGGTCATTTGTGTAGATCCTACAAGGGTTTCCTACAGAAAATAACAGCTGAAAAAGAAAAATATTGAAATTGAGGTGAAAAAAACATCAATTTTTCTCTACTTTTTACTCTGTAACTTTTCCCTGCAATGTCAGATTATCGAAAGCAATATACCGTTACGTCTGCTGGACTCCTCTGGTTGCGGGGATATATAGGGTTTGTAGGTTCATCAAGAACCCGAGGAACCCAGAGCCAATAAATGAGCTGCACCCTGCAGTGCGTTTTCATTCTATACCGGGTATACAGTAATTCATTTGCTGAAATATAAGGAGTAAAAAATAGCTATCAAGAAAACCTTTGCATTTCCAAAAAGGGCACAAGATAAGGTGTTGAGGAGCAGTGGTTATTTGCACATCTCTGAATTTCGGGGTGACCATAGTAGCACGTGAATTACATGGAATTTCTCAAATAGATGTCTTTTTTACACACACCCCTATATTTGGAAGGAATAAATGTAGAGAAAGACAAGGGGCAATAACACTTGTTTTGCTATTCTATGTTCCCCCAAGTCTCCCGATAAAAATGATACCTCACTTGTTTGGGTAGGCCTAGCGCCCGCGACAGGATATGCCCCAAAACACAACGTGGACACATCACAGAAAACAGAGCTGTTTTTAGCAAAGTGACTACCTGTAGATTTTGGCCTCTAGCTCAGCCGGCACCTAGGGAAACCTACCAAACCTGTGCATTTCTGACACCTAGAGACCTAGGGGAATCCAAGGAGGGGTGACTTGTGTGGCTCGGACCAGGTTCTGTTACAAAGAATCCTTTGCAAACCTCAAAATTTGGCTAAAAAAACACATGTTCCTCACATTTCTGTGGCAGAAAGTTCTGGAATCTGAGAGGAGCGACAAATTTCCTTCCACCCAGCATTCCCCCACGTCTCCCGATAAAAATGATACCTCACTTGTGTGGGTAGGCCTAGCGCCCGCGACAGGATATGCCCCAAAACACAACGTGGACATATCACAGAAAACAGAGCTGTTTTTAGCAAAGTGACTACCTGTAGATTTTGGCCTCTAGCTCAGCCGCCACCTAGGGAAACCTACCAAACCTATGCATTTCTGAAAACTAGAGACCTAGGGGAATCCAAGGAGGGGTGACTTGTGTGGCTCGGACGAGGTTCTGTTACCCAGAATCCTTTGCAAACCTCAAAATTTGGCTAAAAAAACACATGTTCCTCACATTTCTGTGGCAGAAAGTTCTGGAATCTGAGAGGAGCTACAAATTTCCTTCCACCCAGTGTTCCCCCAAGTCTCCCGATAAAAATGATACCTCACTTGCGTGGGTAGGCCTAGCGCCGGCGACAGGAAACACCCCAAAGCGCAACGTGGACACATCCTAAATTTTGGAAAAAAACAGAGGTGTTTTTTGCGAAGTGCCTACCTGTAGATTTTGGCCTCTAGCTCAGCCGGCACCTAGGGAAACCTACCAAACCTGTGCATTTCTGAAAACTAGAGACCTAGGGGAATCCAAGGAGGGGTGACTTGCGGGGCTCGGACCAGGTTCTGTTACCCAGAATCCTTTGCAAACCTCAAAATTAGGCATAAAAAACACATGTTCCTCACATTTCTGTGGCAGAAAGTTCTGGAATCTGAGAGGAGCTACAAATTTCCTTCCACCCAGCGTTCCCCCACGTCTCCCGATAAAAATGATACCTCACTTCTGTGGGTAGGCCTAGCGCCCGCGACAGGATATGCCCCAAAACACAACGTGGACATATCACAGAAAACAGAGCTGTTTTTAGCAAAGTGACTACCTGTAGATTTTGGCCTCTAGCTCAGCCGCCACCTAGGGAAACCTACCAAACCTATGCATTTCTGAAAACTAGAGACCTAGGGAAATCCAAGGAGGGGTGACTTGTGTGGCTCGGATGAGGTTCTGTTACCCAGAATCCATTGCAAACCTCAAAATTTGGCTAAAAAAACACATGTTCCTCACATTTCTGTGGCAGAAAGTTCTGGAATCTGAGAGGAGCTACAAATTTCCTTCCACCCAGCGTTCCCCCAAGTCTCCCGATAAAAATGATACCTCACTTGCGTGGGTAGGCCTAGCGCCGGCGACAGGAAACACCCCAAAGCGCAACGTGGACACATCCTAAATTTTGGGAAAAAACAGAGGTGTTTTTTGCGAAGTGCCTACCTGTAGATTTTGGCCTCTAGCTCAGCCAGCACCTAGGGAAACCTACCAAACCTGTGCATTTCTGAAAACTAGAGACCTAGGGGAATCCAAGGAGCGGTGACTTGCGGGGCTCGGACCAGGTTCTGTTACCCAGAATCCTTTGCAAACCTCAAAATTTGGCTAAAAAAACACATGTTCCTCACATTTCTGTGGCAGAAAGTTCTGGAATCTGAGAGGAGCTACAAATTTCCTTTCACCCAGCGTTCCCCCACGTCTCCCGATAAAAATGATACCTCACTTGTGTGGGTAGGCCTAGCGCCCGCGACAGGATATGCCCCAAAACACAACGTGGACATATCACAGAAAACAGAGCTGTTTTTAGCAAAGTGACTACCTGTAGATTTTGGCCTCTAGCTCAGCCGCCACCTAGGGAAACCTACCAAACCTGTGCATTTCTGAAAACTAGAGACCTAGGGGGATCCAAGGAGGGGTGACTTGCGGGGCTCGGACCAGGTTCTGTTACCCAGAATCCTTTGCAAACCTCAAAATTTGGCTAAAAAAACACATGTTCCTCACATTTCTGTGGCAGAAAGTTCTGGAATCTGAGAGGAGCCACAAATTTCCTTCCACCCAGCGTCTCCCGATAAAAATGATACCTCACTTGTGTGGGTAGGCCTAGCGCCCGCGACAGGATATGCCCCAAAACACAACATGGACATATCACAGAAAACAGAGCTGTTTTTAGCAAAGTGCCTACCTGTAGATTTTGGCCTCTAGCTCAGCCGCCACCTAGGGAAACCTACCAAACCTGTGCATTTCTGAAAACTAGAGACCTAGGGGGATCCTAGGAGGGGTGACTTGCGGGGCTCGGACCAGGTTCTGTTACCCAGAATCCTTTGCAAACCTCAAAATTTGGCTAAAAAAACACATTTCCCTCACATTTCTGTGGCAGAAAGTTCTGGAATCTGAGAGGAGCTACAAATTTCCTTCCACCCAGCGTTCCCCCAAGTCTCCCGATAAAAATGATACCTCACTTGCGTGGGTAGGCCTAGCGCCGGCGACAGGAAACACCCCAAAGCGCAACGTGGACACATCCTAAATTTTGGAAAAAAACAGAGGTGTTTTTTGCGAAGTGCCTACCTGTAGATTTTGGCCTCTAGCTCAGCCGGCACCTAGGGAAACCTACCAAACCTGTGCATTTCTGAAAACTAGAGACCTAGGGGAATCCAAGGAGGGGTGACTTGCGGGGCTCGGACCAGGTTCTGTTACCCAGAATCCTTTGCAAACCTCAAAATTTGGCTAAAATAACACATGTTCCTCACATTTCTGTGGCAGAAAGTTCTGGAATCTGAGAGGAGCTACAAATTTCCTTCCACCCAGCGTTCCCCCACGTCTCCTGATAAAAATGATACCTCACTTGTGTGGGTAGGCCTAGCGCCCGCAACAGGATATGCCCCAAAACACAACGTGGACATATCACAGAAAACAGAGCTGCTTTTAGCAAAGTGACTACCTGTAGGTTTTGGCCTCTAGCTCAGCCGCCACCTAGGGAAACCTACCAAACCTGTGCATTTCTGAAAACTAGAGACCTAGGGAGATCCAAGGAGGGGTGACTTGCGGGGCTCGGACCAGGTTCTGTTACCCAGAATCCTTTGCAAACCTCAAAATTTGGCTAAAAAAACACATGTTCCTCACATTTCTGTGGCAGAAAGTTCTGGAATCTGAGAGGAGCCACAAATTTCCTTCCACCCAGTGTTCCCCCACGTCTCCCGATAAAAATGATACCTCACTTGTGTGGGTAGGCCTAGCTCCCGCGACAGGATATGCCCCAAAACACAACGTGGACATATCACAGAAAACAGAGCTGTTTTTAGCAAAGTGACTACCTGTAGATTTTGGCCTCTAGCTCAGCCGCCACCTAGGGAAACCTACCAAACCTGTGCATTTCTGAAAACTAGAGACCTAGGGGGATCCAAGGAGGGGTGACTTGCGGGGCTCGGACCAGGTTCTGTTACCCAGAATCCTTTGCAAACCTCAAAATTTGGCTAAAAAAACACATGTTCCTCACATTTCTGTGGCAGAAAGTTCTGGAATCTGAGAGGAGCTACAAATTTCCTTCCACCCAGCGTTCCCCCAAGTCTCCCGATAAAAATGATACCTCACTTGCGTGGGTAGGCCTAGCGCCTGCGACAGGAAACACCCCAAAGCGCAACGTGGACACATCCACAATTTTGGGAGAAAACAGTGCCTACCTGCGGATTTTGGCCTGTAGCTCACCCGGCGCCTAGGGAAACCTACCAAACCAGTGCATTTCTGAAAACTAGAGACCTAGGGGAATCCAAGGAGGGGTGACTTGCGGGGCTCGGACCAGGTTCTGTTACCCAGAATCCTTTGCAAACCTCAAAATTTGGCTAAAAAAACACATGTTCCTCACATTTCTGTGGCAGAAAGTTCTGGAATCTGAGAGGAGCCACAAATTTCCTTCCACCCAGCGTTCCCCCAAGTCTCCCGATAAAAATGATACCTCACTTGCGTGGGTAGGCCTAGCGCCGGCGACAGGAAACACCCCAAAGCGCAACGTGGACACATCCTAAATTTTGGAAAAAAACAGAGGTGTTTTTTGCGAAGTGCCTACCTGTAGATTTTGGCCTCTAGCTCAGCCGGCACCTAGGGAAACCTACCAAACCTGTGCATTTCTGAAAACTAGAGACCTAGGGGAATCCAAGGAGGGGTGACTTGCGGGGCTCGGACCAGGTTCTGTTACCCAGAATCCTTTGCAAACCTCAAAATTTGGCTAAAATAACACATGTTCCTCACATTTCTGTGGCAGAAAGTTCTGGAATCTGAGAGGAGCTACAAATTTCCTTCCACCCAGCGTTCCCCCACGTCTCCTGATAAAAATGATACCTCACTTGTGTGGGTAGGCCTAGCGCCCGCAACAGGATATGCCCCAAAACACAACGTGGACATATCACAGAAAACAGAGCTGTTTTTAGCAAAGTGACTACCTGTAGATTTTGGCCTCTAGCTCAGCCGCCACCTAGGGAAACCTACCAAACCTGTGCATTTCTGAAAACTAGAGACCTAGGGAGATCCAAGGAGGGGTGACTTGCGGGGCTCGGACCAGGTTCTGTTACCCAGAATCCTTTGCAAACCTCAAAATTTGGCTAAAAAAACACATGTTCCTCACATTTCTGTGGCAGAAAGTTCTGGAATCTGAGAGGAGCCACAAATTTCCTTCCACCCAGTGTTCCCCCACGTCTCCCGATAAAAATGATACCTCACTTGTGTGGGTAGGCCTAGCTCCCGCGACAGGATATGCCCCAAAACACAACGTGGACATATCACAGAAAACAGAGCTGTTTTTAGCAAAGTGACTACCTGTAGATTTTGGCCTCTAGCTCAGCCGCCACCTAGGGAAACCTACCAAACCTGTGCATTTCTGAAAACTAGAGACCTAGGGGGATCCAAGGAGGGGTGACTTGCGGGGCTCGGACCAGGTTCTGTTACCCAGAATCCTTTGCAAACCTCAAAATTTGGCTAAAAAAACACATGTTCCTCACATTTCTGTGGCAGAAAGTTCTGGAATCTGAGAGGAGCTACAAATTTCCTTCCACCCAGCGTTCCCCCAAGTCTCCCGATAAAAATGATACCTCACTTGCGTGGGTAGGCCTAGCGCCTGCGACAGGAAACACCCCAAAGCGCAACGTGGACACATCCACAATTTTGGGAGAAAACAGTGCCTACCTGCGGATTTTGGCCTGTAGCTCACCTGGCGCCTAGGGAAACCTACCAAACCAGTGCATTTCTGAAAACTAGAGACCTAGGGGAATCCAAGGAGGGGTGACTTGCGGGGCTCGGACCAGGTTCTGTTACCCAGAATCCTTTGCAAACCTCAAAATTTGGCTAAAAAAACACATGTTCCTCACATTTCTGTGGCAGAAAGTTCTGGAATCTGAGAGGAGCCACAAATTTCCTTCCACCCAGCGTTCCCCCAAGTCTCCCGATAAAAATGATACCTCACTTGTGTGGGTGGCCCAGGTGCCTGCAACATAATAAGGCCCAAAACCTGAAGGGATAGAAGGGATAGCACAGCAAGTTTATAAGGGCATATTCTTTTATACATCTTTAGACGGACTCTGCTTTGGGGACCCACATAAGTGAGGTGTCATTTTACTTGGGAGACTGAGGGGAAAACTGGGGAGTAGGAATTTTGTGCTGGAGCGGTGATCCTACTAAGAAAAATCAGGAAAATATGCTTTTTTATGCAAATTGTGAGGTTTACAGAGGAGTCTGGGTAAGAAAATGTTGGGGGAGCCACACAAGCCACACCTCCCTAGACTCCTTGGGGTGCCTAGTTTTAAAAAGTTTCTGGGTTTTGTAGGTTTCCCTACATGACGGCCGCACCCAGGACCAAAAACATAGGTGGGCCCTCCCCCCCAAACACAGGTATTTTTGGAATATATCACTTTGATGTGTGCACATACGTCCGTGATGTGCCAAACACTAAAATTGTGAAAAGAAACACACTTAGGTTATGTGAAGAAGACCCCTCTCCCACCAACCAAGTTGGTGGCATGCTTCATCATCGGGGTCCCACCTGAGGCACCTAGCGTGTCTCAAGTGTGCTGCGACGCCTGATTACAGCGGAGCAGGTTTTGTCATTTGTACCACACATGCTGGTTGGATTTGGCACGAGGGTGAGTGATGGTTCAGTAGATCAAATTTTATTAACAAGAGATTTCACAAAAGTGAAATGCACTGGTAATAACTGAAAGGCCAAAAAACTGAACCAATGACTCACAGCTCGTGAGCTGTAAAGCCACGACAAGGCACCAACCGCTTTACAGTCCATTCACACACCTTTCATACATGACATGCACTAGACCATTCACGCCGCCAGCCACGGGCCCAGCACATTACAAGACTCGCATCCACAGACAGCGCCAGTCAAGGGCCCATCACTTTCATACGCCCACATGCCTGATACAGCAATCACACCAGCTGATGAGTGTGTGGACTGGCGTTTGGCCGGCACTGCCAGCCAAGCGCCACACCACCAGCCAAGCGCCACCCCACCCACACCACCAGCCAAGCGCCACCCCACACACACCGCCAGCCCAGCGCCACCCCACACACACCGCCAGCCCAGCGCCACCCCACACACACCGCCAGCCAAGCGCCACCCCACACACACCGCCAGCCAAGCGCCACCCCACACACACCGCCAGCCAAGCGCCACCACACCCACGCCGCCAGCCAAGCGCCACTCTACACATGCCATCCCCTTTTTTTTGTTTTTAAACAACAAAGAAACCACTAATCATAAATTAGTACAAAACTACAAACACAAAAGCTCTAACTGAATACATGACTAATGCCAACCGTGAAACCGAACATATAAAAATATAAAACACCAGTTTACGCTCACGGAATTTCCCAATAATTCTTCTGTGTGTGGTAGCTCCTGAAACAGCCACCCACACACAGCCCAGGCTTTGAAGGACAATCAGGGCAGTACATGCTAGTCTCCTTCCTGATACCTCTTCGAGCACAGACTCTACATCTCTTAGCAGGAAAGTTTTTTTTGGCCGTGGGAGGAATGTGCTCAGCAAAGTGACGATCTTTCAATCTAGCCACATCCTCCACCACTGCTTCTCTAGGAACTCTTGCCTGTTCCAGCACAACAAGGCTAGCTATGAGAGACTCCTGAAATTTCACAAATGTCATCCTTGACTCTGGAGAACTATCCTTAAACACAACAAAAGCATTAAAAGTTGCTAAGTGGAACAAGTGAAGCGCTAATTTCTTATACCACACATAAGACTTACGAGCAGCAGTGTAAGGTTCTAACCTCTGATCTACTCTATCAACACCACCCATGTGCTTATTATAGTCTAAGATGCACACAGGTTTGCGCACTTCGGCAACCTGACCCCAAACAGCCACAGGTGAAGTACTCTCATCATGGATGGTGCTTAGCATGTATACATCCCTCTTGTCTACAAATTTCAGAGCTAGCAGCTCATCATTCCGCAAGGCACTGCACTGTCCCTTCTCAAGTTTTTTACAGACAAGCTGTTTTGGATAGCCTTTCCGATTAGAGCGGATTGTGCCACAAGCAACAGTGTCCACTCTGAACAACTCCTTGAACAACTGAACTCCAGTGTAGAAGTTATCTACATATAAATGGTGACCTTTGTTAAACAGTCGTCTACCAAGTTCCCACACAATTTTCTCACTAACTCCAAAAGTGGGAGGACAACCAGGGGGGTCAATATTGGAATCCCTACCAGTGTAGACCCGGAAATTATAAACATATCCTGTACTACTTTCTGACAGCATATACAATTTAATTCCATACCGTGCCCTCTTGCTAGGAATGTACTGCCTAAAAACCAAACGACCCTTGAACAGGACCAAAGACTCATCTACAGATATTTCTTTCCCTGGAACATAGATCTCTGAAAACCGATCTACCAAATGATCAAGGACAGGTCTAATCTTAAAAAGACGGTCTGAATCAGGATGATCTTGTGGCAAGGCTAAAGCATTATCTACAAAATGCAACATCCGAAGAAGAAGCTCATACCGGTTACGACTCATGATGGCAGGAAATATAGCAGTTGCCATCAAGGGACTAGTAGACCAATATGAAGACAGCGACGGCTTCCTTATCAGCTCCATCAAAAAAGTTAAACCCAAGAACTTTTTCAACTCTTCCAGATTTGTGGGAATCCACCGGCTAGCTCTAGAGTGTGGCCTAAGTCTGGCAGCGTTGTCCCTCAAAAACTGCTCTGCATACAAATTAGTCTGCTCAACAATCTCTTCCAAAAATATATCGTCCATAAACAACTCAAAAAAGTTGACGGGCAAAAAGTTTTCCGTATTAACTCGACACCCTGGAAAACCAGTAAACGCAGGCAACTGTGGCTGCTCCATGTTTGGTGCAACCCATGCGTCAGGTCTTCCAATGGGAAGCCTTTCAGCCGCTGGCTCCTGCACCATTGGCACATCACTGTCCTCCTCTAAAACAGGCCCTTCATCAGCACTGAGAGTGGCTTCATCATCAGATGATTCATCTCTGACAGAAAATTCACTTCCAGAATCCTGCACTTCCTCCTCTGCCTCAGATGCAGAGTCAGTCTCATATTCATGGTCAGAAGATGACTCAAAAAGCACACTAACAACCTGCTGAGCGGTCATCCTACGGCTGGCCATGATCCTTCCTACTAAAATTAACTGGACAAATACACCACCAACAACCAGCACTGTGTAAGATAAGTAACAAAGTATAGGTTTATCACTAAGAATTATAAACTCAAAAACTATACTGCTCACTTGCCTGAAAAAGCTTGACTCACCAGCAACTACTCTGCACAGCCACAGCAATCACCAACGATATCCCACTAAAAAGAGAAAAAAAAAAGCAAATTAGACATAAGACAAGACAATAATCATTGTGCATAACTCTAAGGACAATTTCACACACAATCCTGCATTCAGTACACCACCTACAAACATGTCATTCATGCATTGCAACAATACTCACTTGGAGTAAATTTATTTACTTACCTAAAACATGCAACTACGCAAACCGCAGGACAACTACTGCCAAAACTGCAACAAGCCACAGCAAAGTCAGCAAAAGCTTTGAACTAAAACAAAAAGGAGAAAAACTGTTATTATCATAAAAGTAAATACTTCGCCAGTTGACAAACACTCCGCCACTAACCATTTTTTCATTTTCCCGTGTCTAGTCTTCTCTGCTTGGGGGAAGATGGGCCTAAAAAAAATAGGCCAATCTACCCCCAAGGGGAGGGGGCAGAAATCGCCAAGATTACATTGCACCCTTTGGGGGGGGCGACCCTTGCCCAAGGTGCCACACCCCCACACAAAGCACACACACACATACATAGTATCCCTGGTGCTATGGGGATTCTGCCCCCCTTGGGGACAGAAAGGCCTAAAAAATAGGCATATCTGCCCCCTAGGGGGGCAGAACTGCCCAAAAATACATGTGGGCCCCTGGGGGCGACCCTTGCCCAAGGGGCCACCCCCCAACACAAAAAATAAAAATCAACAATAAAATCCCTGGTGTCTAGTGGCTTTCTGCCCCCCTTGGGGGCAGATCGGCCTAAAAATAGGGCCAATCTGCCCCCAAGGGGGGCAGAAACGACAATAAATACATTGCGCCCCTGGGGGGAGCGACCCTTGCCCAAGGGGCCACCCCCCAACACAAAGCACACATACATACATACTATTTCTGGCGCTATTGGGATTCTGCCCCCCTTGGGGGCAGAAAGGCCTAAAAAAAATAGGCCTCTCTGCCCCCAAGGGGGGCAGAACTGCCCAAAAATACATGAGGGCCCCTGGGGGCGACCCTTGCCCAAGGGGCCGCCCCCCAACACAAAAAATACACATCAACAATAAAATCCCTGGTGTCTAGTGGCTTTCTGCCCCCCTTGGGGACATATCGGCCTAAAAATAGGGCCAATCTGCCCCCAGGGGGGGCAGAAACGACGTAAAATACATTTGCCCCCAAAGGGGAGCGACCCTTGCCCAAGGGGCCGCCCCCCAACACAAAAAATACAAATCAACAATAAAATCCCTGGTGTCTAGTGGCTTTCTGCCCCCCTTGGGGGCAGATCGGCCTAAAAATAGGGCCAATCTGCCCCCAGGGGGGGCAGAAACGACGTAAAATACATGTGCCCCCAAAGGGGAGCGACCCTTGCCCAAGGGGCCGCCCCCCAACACAAAAAATACAAAGCAACAATAAAATCCCTGGTGTCTAGTGGCTTTCTGCCCCCTTGGGGGCAGATCGGCCTAAAAATAGGGCCAATCTGCCCCCAGGGGGGGCAGAAACGACGTAAAATGCATGTGCCCCCAAAGGGGAGCGACCCTTGCCCAAGGGGTCGCTCCCCTACACTAATATTCACACACACACACACACACATACAGAAATCCCTGGTGTCTAGTGGGCATTCCTGCTGCCCGATCGCATCGCGATCGGGCAGCAGGAATGCTCAAAGAGACATCGAGGGAAAGGAAAACCCTTTCCTTTCCCTCGATGCCTCTCTGAGAGCACCCCCACCCCGCAGGAAGGTGAAATACTCACCTTCTCCCTTGACGCGCTGGAAGCAAATGGCTTCCAGCGCGTCATTCCCCCTTTCCATGAAATCAGCGCGCGATCGCGCGCTGACGTCATGGGGGGGGGCGGGGGGGGGATGGGCGTGAAAGGGGAAGGGATTCCCCTTTCAGCCCTGGCCTGGGGGTGTTGGGGGGCGGCCCTCGGGGGAAGCGCTAGCGCTTCCCTCGACTGCCAGTCCCTGGACGTAATGGTTACGTCCATGGCGCCACACGGGCGCTGCCATGGACGTAACCATTACGTCCGTGGCGGGGAAGGGGTTAATTGGTAGTAGGCTTTCGAGCCTATACAGCTTGGAGTAAGACAACATGCATAAAGAGGATGATGTGGTCAAAATACTCATTTGCCTAATAATTCTGCACTCCCTGTAGGTAGATGGCAAAATCGCTGGATCTGTGGGACACCAATTTAGGTAAGATGAATTCTGGGTCAATTCCCATCCACTGAATGTGGGTACCGTTTGTTCTACTGGGGGCAATAGATTGGACCTTGGCAAATTTTTCCCAATGCTTGGTTTGTAAAAGAACAGATACAACCAGTGGCTTGTGATCACTAACTGATGTTTTGTTTACTCTAAGGCTGGTTACCCACCAACTGATTGAGGCTTGAGCTAATTATGATATAATCAATTGTGCAATGAAGGCCCCCTTCTACAAATATGTGTATCTTTGTAATGCCCAAAGTCTTAAATTCTTCCAAAAATAATAAATCATACTTCTACAGCATGTTGTTCACTTATTCCCCATAAACAGAGTGTCGAAAGTGCAGGGTTTCTTCGCCTGCGCCAGTCGTGAAGCCACAGACCCATTTTGCTGAGAAATAACATATTTGAACATTAAAATCCCCTGCCCATATAACTGGGCATACGTATTTAAATTGCCACATAAATGCATCTAGTCAGTTTCCAAGTCTCTAACAACCTCCCCTCATGTGGAATCAAATACATTATTAATAGTTAATGACGTTAATGACGATCACATCTAACCCCCCCTTAAAATTCAATGCCACAAATTAATAATATGGAGAGGATGTGACAGATCTTTTCACCTTAATAGGGAGTAAGTTGGAAATCAGCGGCTGTATCCCAGCCTTTAATCTGTCAGATGGAGTGACTGGTGAAAAAAAAGAGAAGAAAAGCCTTCAATGTGAAGGGGGGCTACCTGAAATGTTTCTTGGATACAGATTATATGTGTAGAGCAGGTGATATTCAACCACTCATAAGCATTTAGTTTTTTCTTCAACTCTGCTCTATTCCATGAGACCATGGCACAAGTCCCATTAAAACTTTTTTTTAAGCGAGGTGTTGTTAAGAATGGGGTATCTGGTTGGCTAGGGTATGCACCTAAGCCAGGCAGAACCCACCACTCTAGTCAGGACGAGGGAGTTACACATCCAAGATAACCCCTGCTCACCCCCTTGGAAGCTTGGCACGAGCAGTTAGGCTTATTCCAGAGGCAATGTGTAAAGCGTTTACACAAAACACACAACACACATGACATAGTAATTACATCAGAAAATAAACACAACAATAAGTTATATAAAAATAAACTGTATTGCATAAAACATCATTAGCCCAAACATGACATGTATCAATAATACCCTGCTACACAACACAAGCATTTGTCGGAACATCACACAGGTTACTAGTATTCTGAAAAACTAAGCTGTAGTCAAGCAACACTAGCAGTAGTAGGGTTGTCATTATCACCAAAAATGCACATGGTGTAATAAACATATTATTAGAGATACCCAGATACCATCATGAATGTACATAGAAATGAAACTTTCCTATCTGGCACATTGCAAAGTAAATACATTGTTATGAATGCCAAGAGATCATCTTGGATACAAATAGGGATATCCTCATCCTTTGCATATGTCATAAAAAGGACCTCACAAACAAGACGTTAGTGTGCATATTTTACTGTTCCTGAAACAGTAGTTGTGCTCTTGTCAGAAGAGACATGCCTTACATTTATCCTAGGGCATAACAAAATGCAGCACGTAACAAAGAACAACACATCTGTCACCAGAAGAGTACAGGGCCCATCACTCCTGGGCTCCTAATAGGGGATGCATAGTAGTTTAGTCCAATACGGGATACAGGAACACCTTCAACTCTACTATATCTTATACGGTAACCAAGGAAATAGAATCAGCAGCGACGGGACCTCCAGCGAGGATCGCCACCCGTCCTGCTTTTCTGATTCCACGTTTCGAGGCCCTCAAAGTATGAGCAACATGGGGGGACACACATGGTTAGAGGGTAGCGGGGGGACCTCCTAGGATTAAACAGTGTCCACAGTCAGGGGCGTAGGAGACACTAAATTTCTGGGGGGGACAGGGACAACCTTGAGGTGGGCCCCCTGCACAAAGTTTGCACCCAGAAGGGTTGCCGTGGTGGGGGGAGATGGGGAAGACGGTCGCATCCAGTCGAGTCCTGTGTGGCCTGCAATTCCCTGTCTGCTGGGCCCTTTGCTGCCTGTTAGGCAGCGACAGGCTCTGTGATGCTGTTCGCCTGTGTGAAGTCCTAAGAGGCCTGTACTGCCTGCTGGGCGCAGTGCTTCCTGTCGATTCCTGTGCTGCCTGCCAGGCACTGTGCTGCCTGTTGGGAGCTTTCTTACTAGTCAGGCTGTATAAGTCTCTGGGCCTCCGCCTGCCTATGAAGGCCAGTAAGGCCTATGATTGCTGCTAGGTCCTTGTCTGACTGTCAAGTGGCAGTCTCTGTGCTGCCGCGTTCCTGTGAACTGCTGTGCTGTCTGATATGGCCGTCCTTAGTGCTGGTGGCGCCCTGTGCGACATTGTTTGTTGGTGCCCCCCAGTGACCACCTCTGCCACGGATTCCCTCACTACTATCCATCACCACTCTCTCTCAGATGCATTTCATTCATTTTATAGCACCACTCATACCGGGAAATATCCCTTACAACGCAATCAATGCAATGCAATGCATTGACCATGCTGCCATTACCACAAATATGGGTCTAGCACACATGCCTTTACCACACATATCTTTACCACACATATGCGTGGTTACAGCATAGATAGCGGTCTAGCTGTCCGGGTGGAACAGGAAGAAGCAGAGGCGAGAGAGGTAAGTAGGGCTGTGGCCGGGTTTAGAGTGGGAGGTTGGGGTCATTTTTAGAGCAGGGTAGGGTCGGGGTAGTTTTTAGGACAGGGTGGGGTAGGTTTTAGGGGTCAGGAGGAGTGCATGGAGTTTAAGTAGTTTTAGGACAGTGTGGGGTAGGTTTTAGGGTACAGGGTGGGGGTCATGTAGTATTTAGGACAGAGCGGGGTAGGTTTTAGGGTGGGGGCAGAGGCATCAAGGTAGTTTTTAGAGCAGTTCAGGGAAGGTTTTAGGGTTCAGAGTGGGGGTCGGGGTAGTTTTTAGGACAGGGCAGGGTTACTTTTAGGGCTCAGGGCAGGGGGGTTTAGGGCTCAGGGCAGGGGCAGTTTTAAGTGCTTGGATGGGTGGAGTATGGTATCAGGTGTAAGGGGGCAGGGTAGGGAGAATTTACCACGCATGTTCCTTTACCAAACATGCTTTTACAATGAAATTCGTTGTAAAGGCATGCGTAGTAAAGACACGGTCATTGTTGAGACCGCGATGTTAAGGCATGCACGATATACGCATGTGTTGTTCTATCATTCATCCCTCATACCAGTCTAGGGTGTCAAAGCACTTTACATCACACAGACATTACGCAGAGACAATCATCATATATGTGTAAATCAGTGTATATGAAATGTTACATAAGACAGATGACTACAAGGTGTAGGTGTCACAGGTCATCCATACTGGTAGCAGGTATAGTTTCAGAGTGCTTTATCTGGAGAAGCGCAAACTCAGAATTTAAAACATAACACCATGGTTGGGGGCTCTCTTTAATAATAAGAACTGCACTCAAATCAACTTGTTTTGCAACATTAAGTTAATCAAAAAGTGGGGGGAAATCATGACGCTCTAATCTATACCTTGATGTTTGCATGCAGCTCTTTGATGAGTTCATTGCTCACTGTTCTATATTCAGTTTTCATTTATAAATTGCAGGGGACAAAAAAGGAGCTCTCTGATGTAGGAAGCTGGCCTTGTGTGTGGTGAGTACCTATGGTATTATCACCTTATACCAGGTCCAGGTATCACCTTATTAGTGAAGTGTAGGCAGTGTCTAGAAGCCAGGCTCTCTAGAGTTAGCTGTGGATGAGCAGCCAAGACTTATCTAGGACACATGCAAAGATCATGCAATACCACTGTAGTCACACAGCACTTACACACATGAAAGAAACACGTGTTACGAAAATAAAGGTTCCTTATTACAGTAACACAAACACTAAAACACTAGATAGGCAATACTCCAATAGGATGTAAGTAACACACTATTATATGTACAGCAGCAATCACAAATTGGCATAAAAAGCAATAGAAAACAGTGGAAAGCAATAGGCAATACTGAAGGCCTAGAGGGAACCAGACCATATACTAAGAAAGTGAAATGCGAAAGCCGGGTCCCCACCCAAGGAAGTGGAATTGGTAGAGGGGAGCTGGAGGAACTAGGAAACCCCAAAGGTAAGTACCAGAGTGCCCCCCAGCGACCAGGAGAAAAGAGGTTAAGTTACAGTTTTTTCCCTGACCCACCAAAAGGACTTCAGAGAAGGATATTGCAAAACGCAGACAAGACTGCAAGAAACTAGAGGTGGATCCTGGAAGAGTAAGACCTGGAAAAGAAGGGCACCAAGTTCAGTTTACGTAGGATGGTCCGGTCGTGGCAGGAGCCACTACCCACCCATCTGTGGATGCAGGAGTTGGTCGACGGGGAGACGAAGATGGTCAGCAATGCAGCACTGGAGCAGATGAAGAGTTCCTAGGTGATGCAGTCGACGTCCCACGCCAGATGAAGAATTGCAGTCAGTCTGTGGTGTGGAAAACCCACCAACAAGCCTTGGCAAAAGCAAATGTCGCAGTAGGAGAAAAGTGGAGCTACCGGGGACCAGCAAGGTCCAGGGGGACTCAACCCATGGAGGGGAGTCTCAGGTGACCATCAGCAAGGCAGAGAGTCTGGAGGAGGAGAGGCAGCCCCCACAGAAGACCTACAGGCAAGGAGCCCAGGAGCTGTAGAGAGGCCCACAGCACACCTGAAGAGAGGTCCCACTTCACAGGCGAAGCACATTGAGGGCTGTGCTTCACAGAGAAGAGTGCCGGGGGTAGCTGCAAGAGATGCGGTGCATGGGGGTACTGTCCTGCATGGGAAGGCAAGGACCTACCTACTCCAAAGTTGGGCAGCTGGTAGAGAGGACCGAGGAGACCACTCCAGACTACCACCCCTGATGCAGGATCCACGCAGCTCAGGAGGAGAGGAGAGGAGATCCACGCAGCCGGTTGTTGTTGCAGTTGGTGCCTGCGGATGCAGATAAGTGACTCCTTCACTTCAAGGAATTTTCCTTCTTTCTTCTCATGCAGACTGAAGACTTGCTGCCCTCAGAGGAAGCACAGCTGGGCAAATGTTGCAGTTGCTGGAAGGAGTCGGAGAAACAATGTTGCGTGGCAAAGTCGTCGCTGGAGCTGCAGATTGTAGGTTCCTGTGAAGTCCAGTTGCGGTTCCAGTGGCCAGAAGTCAAAGTAAACGTTGCAGAGGAGTCCTGCTGGAATCTTGCACGTCAAATCTGAGGACCCACCCAAGAGGGAAACCCAAAATAGCCCAGAAAGGGGGATTGGTCACCTAGCCGGGTGACCACCTAGGAGGGGGCTGTGATGTCACCTCCCTGACCTGGCCACTCAGATTCTCACAGAGGCCTCTGCCAACCTTAGATTCAAGATGGAAGAATCTAGTGGCCACCTGGAGGAGCTCTGGGCACCACCCCTGGGGTGGTGATGGACAGGGGGGTGGTTACGCCATTTCCATTGTCCAGTTTCACGCCAGAGTAGGGGCTGAGGTCCCTGAACTGGTACAGACTGGTTTATGCAAGGAGGGCACCAAATGTGCCCTTCAGAGCATACTAGTAGCTTGGCGAGGCTACCCCTCCCAAGCCTTGTAACGGAGAGGGTGTTGCCTCACTCTTCCAAAGGAAATCCTTTGTTCTGCCTTCCTGGGCATGAGCTGCTCAAGCAGCAGAAGGAGGGCAGAAATCTGTCTGAGGGGTGGCAGCAGCGTGAGCTGTTTGGAAGACCCCATAAAGCTGGTAGGAGCAATGTTGGGGATCCTCTAAGGAGCCCCCAAAGTGCATGGAATCATACAATCAATACTGACAATAGTATTGGGGTATGATTCTGACATGTTTGTTACCAAACATGCCCAGGTTCGGAGTTACCATTATGTAGCTGGACATAGGTAGTGACCTATGTCCAGTACAAGCGTAAAATGGCGTCCCCGCACTCACGAGGTCCAGGAAAATGGAGCTGGAATCCGTGGCGGCACCTCTGCTCCTGCAGAGGTGCCCTCACACACAAATACTTGCACCCTACCCTCTGGGCTAGGAGGGCCTACCATAGGGGTGACTTACAGTGACCTGGTGCAGTGGCCTGAAGTGAAAGGGTGCAAGCACCTTTTCACGCAGGCTGCAATGGCAGGCCTGCAGAAACAGTTTACATGGGCTTCTATGGGTGGCATAATACATAATAAATGCTGCAGCCCATGGGAACCCCTGATCCCCCAATGCCCTGGGTACCTGGGGACCATTTACTAGGGACTTATAAGGGGCACCAGTATGCCAAGTGGGGGGTGTGTGTGGTCCAAGCAACCAAATTTAATGGGAGAGAGCACTGGGATCATGGTTAGCAGGATCCCAGTGAACACAGTCAAAACATACTGACAACAGGCAAAAAGTGGGGTAACCATGCCAAAAAGAGGGTACTTTTCTGCATCTGACAAAAGCAGAAACCCACTGACCTATTCACATTATATACACTTTGTGATCTGCATGTAGACGGCCTTTGTAGCAGGCATAGTAACCCTGTACGTTATGATGAGTCAAAACTTCCACTAGACAAAACTTCAGTCTCTCTCCAGAATGACCATTAATCACCGGAATTATCTTAAGATTTTTATTGTTGCCTGAAAACTGTTGGTGGCAAGGAACATCCAGCAGGTGCTTTTAAAGTCACAATATACTTGCAAACATAGCACCCCCATCCTAAGTCAGCACCCAGTGCGGCAGCACCGGTTGCATCGCCCTAGCTGCCTTACCTTGCCCTGTCCATCTCTTAGGCCATCTGGTTCTTCCTGGGACCCATGCTGTGTGCTGATCTCTCCGCTGTCTATCCAGCAGTGTCAGGCTCTGTTCCACCATAGCCTGTGAAGTCCTGTAAAGCCTGTGAGCTGCCACAGTGCTGGCTTCGCATCCACAGGCCATTGGCAGGAAATGAGATTTACAGACAGCCCTTGCCCTTCAGAGCAGGCTTTCACAAATACCAGGAAGGCTGAGGGAGAGACAGGGGACAGAAATGTTGGGGGGGGGCAGGATGTCAACTTAGGGGACAATAATTAGCACTGGGGCAGGCAAGCTGGAGACAGAGGAGAGAGGAGAATGAGAGAGAGGCGACAGAAAGGGGGGCTCTAACAAACACTGGCGCACAGGGTGCCACTAGCGCACTTAAGTCTGCACCGCTCATATCTAACAGTAACTCAACAATACTGTTTTTAGAAAGGGAGATACTCTGCAACACAGCACTGTATTTAAAAAGAAAGGGAGTTACTTAGCAATAGTTTATTTAATTACCCAAACCTCCTTACCTTCTCAAATCTTGCTGCTGTCTTCAGGGTTCGATCTTCAAGGGACAGGAAGGGTCGGGCTCAGGAGGGACTGGATGCACACAGCAATCAACAAAGGGCCTCTGGTCTCCCTTTGTTCTCAGAAGTGCAGACTGCAGGCAGCTGTGGCGGCAAGGTGAGAAAGAATCCCTTGTGTGCTGCAGCACAACAAAAGAGCAGAGGGCGAGTGTCCTGGAGCCAGGTCACAGGTCAAGTGCAGGGCCATATAGGTAGCGCTTTCATGCGCTAATGGCCCTGCGAATTACAGGAGAAGGGAAAATTCTTCTGTCCCCTCGTCCCCCCCACCCTTGTCCCCCGTGTCCCCCCCACTCCAAAATCTGGGGGGGACATATCCCCCGCGTCCCCCACACTTCCTACGCCCATGTCCACAGTCTTCAAACACAGGGGATGGGGCTACCACCTGTACTCGTCATGAGCACGCAGTGCGGCTGCCAGCAGGGGCTGCCGTCCGTGCTCTTCCCGTATTGCAGGGTGGCTGCCCAGGGGGGAGAGCAGCTTCGGGGTAGGGGCTACTTTTACCACACTGGCATCAATACAGCAATCTTCCTCTCTTAGTGTGGCGCCACACGGGGAATAGAAGCCGTACCTTTCTCTAGGCAACACACAGTTGCCAGACGGGGCCTCTCAAGGGGGGTTCCCTCCGCACAGCAGTTGCTGTAATGTGAGCGGCGTGCTGACCCCAGTGCAGGGGATCCCACCAAGGCACTTCTCTCCCGATGACTCAGGCTAATGAGCAGAGCTGGTGATCATTGGCAACTGTCCCCCTGTGGCCCTAGGTAGAGCACTCTAGATTTACCAAACACCAGCAGAAGCTCCTCGCACTTGAGTGACAGTGGAAGAACTTAACAAGCAGAAAACATAACGCGCTCCCATAGGGACTAGCAGCATCCCTTCGAGCGCTCACCACCTGCTGACACCATAAATAAATCCCAAATATAGCGCTCTCAAGGCACTATATATATGTTCACAGGTCAAAGGCCAGCAAAGGCACATAAGCAATCCCATGGAAGCCCCTTGGACAGCATTGGGGCACAAAGCAGCAGGCCAGCACATCATGGTTTTTTTCTGGCAGGTCCATGCAGTGTCTAAAACCCCCCTGAACATATACTCATTTTGTGCAGCTTCCACAAAGAGGGAGAGGGAGTTCTAACCAACACCAATCGGTTCCAAGAGCGCCCCCATTCTCCTCCAGCACTGGTTCCAGACATCAGTAGGGGGTAAATGAGCCCTTAGTGTGAGGCCAGGGCACAGCCTTTACAAATGTAGGTGTGCCCCGCCTCTCGTCTCCTAGCCCAGGAAGACCATTCAATATGCAGATGCCCTCTTGTGACACCTCCACCCTCCCTGTGTACAAGCTATCTGAATAGTATACACAAAGCCCAGCTGTCACTCTGCTCCAGATGTTGATTGGAGTCAAGCTGCAAAACACCAGAGTCATAACAGAGAAACACCCACTTTCTAAAAGTGACATTTCTATAATGGTAATAAAAAAATCCACCTTCGCCAGTAAGTAGCATTTCTCACTACCGTTACAACCATACCTAACATTCCTATGCCACCCCTCATAGATCAGACAATACCACTTGGACATATGTTAGGGAATTTCTAATGCAATCCTATGAGAGAGTTAGCACTCACAGTAGTGAGGAACCACGTAGGCTGTTTGTCACTATTAGGACATGTATTACATAAAGGCATATGTCTTACCTTTTACATACACAGCACCTGTCCCTAGGGCTATCTAGGGCCTACCTCAGGGGTGACTTATATGCTGTAAAAGGGGAGTTCCAGGCCTGGCAAGTACATTTAGATGCCATGTCCCTGTGGCAGTAAAAGGCACATGCAGGGCCTGCGGTAGAAGGCCTGAGACACGTTTGAAAGGCTTCTTCTGTGGGTCATGCAAGCTGCGCTGCAGGCCCACTAGTAGCATTTAATTTACAGGCCCTGGGTATAGAGATACCACTGTACAAGGGACTTATAGGTAAAATCATGTGCCAATTAGGAGTAAGCCAATCATACCAAATTTAGAAGGGAGAGCACCTGCACTTTAGCACGGATCAGCAGTGATAAAGTGTTCAGAATCCTAGAGCCAACAAAAAGAGTTCAGAAAAATAGGAGTAGAAAAACAAAACATTTGGGGATGAACCTGTGAAAAGGGCCAGGTCCAACAAGGGTTAGATAAGTCAGTTAGTTAAGTCAAACTGGGTGTGGCTCTTGTCCAAAGCCCTACTACTGCCAGAAGCCATAGTGGGTGAAGGGGTGCCACAACAGTTACAGAGGGCTCAATGGATTCCTTACCGCTAGCCAGGGGATAAACACTTACAGGAGGGTCCACAATAACCTCTATGGGCTTAGTAAGTCAAACTATGTCATGTAGGTCTCTCAAAGCCTCAAACCTATTAGATAATTCAGGGTAAGTGGCCTGATTTCCTACTATTAACAAAGGAACTGGGAGGTGGGAGGCTGTGTCTATGCAGGGGTAGAGTCACTTCAGCCTCGAATGAAGGGTGTAGGTCCAGTCTTCCTTCTCCAACAGCAGGGCAAGCTTTAAGCAGTAGGATAATCCTTTGGCAGCAAGGCTATCCTGCTGTATCCAAACAGGCCCAGGAGTGTACAGAAGAGCAGGTTTGATTAAGCCCTTTGTATACATGGTGTACAGTTTGAAGTGGAGGAAGCTTCTGGGGTTTCCCACTACAGAAGCATCTGAAATGCCCTGCCTCCCAGTCCTGGTACCATTATGTCTGCAGGCATAATAGGCTGGTGTGAAGTCATTTGTGTGTGAGCTGAGGCAGAGTCTTTGAAGTGCAAGTGTGACAGGTAACAGCTTTGTCTCCTTCCTGAAGTCAGGATGGTCCATCCTGCCAACACCCAGACCCTCTGTTGTGTGACTGTCTGGGAGGAATACACAATGGACAACTGCCATTTACACCTAGTCACGTGATCCAGGAACAGGCTGCGGGCACCAAATGGTTAAGACAAAGCATGCCAACTTTCTAAAAGTGGCATTTTCAGAATTGGGACTTTATTTTCAACTTTACTATTAAAGAGGGTTATAGGTTACAGTTCCTCAGATACCAAACATGACATTCCCACCTGGTCCCAGACACACGTTATCACTTATTGAATGTAACAAGGTAACACAATGTATCCAATTGGAGAGGTAGGCCTCGCTGCAGTCAAAAATGTATGCGTGAGTTTTTCACTACCAGGACATGTAAAACTTAAAAGTTCATGTGCAGCTTTTTTAAATACAAAGCAATCTGCCCTGTGGGCTGTGTAGGGCCTAACCTAGGAGTGACATGTATTAAAAAGGGACTCTTAGGCTTGCAAATTTTTTTTTTGCCAAGCTGAATTGGCAGTTTAAAACTGCATACAGGCTGCAACAGCTAACCTGAGATATGTTTAGACATGTTTCAAAAAGCGAATTAAGTAGGTGGCATATTATTAGCTGCAGGCCCACTAGTAGCATTTAATTTACAGGCCCCGGGTATATGCAGCACCACTTTACTTGGAATATAAAGGTAGATTAAATGTGCCAATTGTATGTAAGCCAGTTTTACCATGTTTAAAGAAGAGAGCACAAGAACCTTATTACTGCTTAGCAGTGGTAAAGCGTGCAGAGTCCTAAAGCCAACAAAAACAAGTTCAACAAACAGGAGCGGTGAAGGTAAAGTTTTGGGGTCATCCTCTTGAGTGGGCCAGGTCCAACACTCCCTAAACCCTCCTTGTATTTCTCTAAACTCCTACCTTGCAGAAGTTTATATTCCCCATTTTCCTACCACCATTTTCCTACCACTCCATTTTCCTATCACCATTTTTCAGTCCCTCCCACATTTACCTAAATCCTATATTTACATGTGCAGAGATCCCCACCATGTTGGTAGGGTTCTACACATAGAAAAGACAGGAAGGAGATTCAGAGGTCTTCACCTGTAGGCAAGTGAATAGAATGTTATAACATTACAGAGTACTACTTCATGTACTATAAAGTACAGCTTGTGAATCGGCCCAAATTATTTTGTAATTTGTGTGATTTCTCACTCTTTTTTAATAACACGTGTGCTTCTATCCTTTCTTGAGTGGAACATATCCCTGCCCAGGCTTGACCCTCAATTTAAGACAAGTATAGGGTTTCTGTGAGAACAGGGAGCCCATGAGCAATAAACTGGATGCTTCATTCTCCTGCTTCTTCACACAGGAGGCCGGACTACATGCCCCAGACATCCCTGTTGAGACACTTGATTTAGAGCGCCGACAGGCACCATAAAAATTGGTGAGGACTCCTGCAGCGAGAGACACTTCAGTCACCTGCTTCTTCACAAACGGGGCCAGAGGACATGCCCCAGACCTCTCTGCTGGGACACTGGATTTGAAGCGCTGACTGGCACCATAAAAGCAACTAAGGACTCCTGCGGTACAGGACTCGCATGAGACATGCACGAGGTGCGCCCAGGAGCATGCCCTGGCAAAGACTGGGCCAAGAACGGGTCAGCACCTGGCCGAGGTTGAACTGGGCTCCCCCTCTTGGCTCCATGTCTTTGGCCCCCTGTTTGTTTTCACAGCTATTTACTGACTTCTGAACATAGGTAAGCATAAACTGAATTCAGTCTTGGGTTATGTTAAATGCCCACACAGTGAGGCTAATGTCATCACATTTTTTACCTCAGCAGTGGGGGCTATAACTGAGGAAATAAACCCTATAGAGGTGGAACTTGGTCTAAGACCTCAGGTCCGCCCAACAAGTTGTTGCCGGTAAAGGGTCTGGGTCAGCTACCCATGAGCCTGTAATTGACCCTAAACGTTGGGGCCCATCCTCTTTAATGTTCCCCCAGGCACATCACTCTATTGCTGATTAGTTTCAAACTAATGCTATGGAAGTCAGTGTCTCCCCCAGTCGCCCTAGGACTATTCATCCTCTCAATTCCAAAACAAAATGAACCGCCAAGGGGGGATGACCAAGATGGTCAACCAGCCTCTATTGAGTGATTATTTGGTCAGCCCTTTGCTTGGCAATAACTGTGAAATTTTTATGAATTGATTTGTGGATAGACTAACTTTGAAATTAGAAGCCCTGATTGCCTCTACCTTTTCATCTTGTGAGCGTAGACTTACGAAGATCAACGAAGCTATAACCAAACTGTCGGATCAGGCTGTTGTCACTTCCCAAAGAGGCCTGGAGAAGCGGGGGAGTCCTACTCTCTCATTCTACCTTACAAACGTTCATCTCTAGTTCCTTCACTCCTCCAGTTATGGGCCAAGGCACATCTTTTCACCCTGGGACACTTGCTGGACATGACTCATGTACAATGATCAGTATGCAATCTACATGCCAGTATATCCAGGCTTCCACTTCTGTAATGGAAAGTCGGTCTTCTCCAACACTGGATAATTTAAACCTCCAGACTTTAAGTAAAGTGCACCTACACCTGAAAATGAACATTCCTTCACTGGTGTGCCTTACAGCCTGGGTCTTCCTCCAGCCACTACACCATATGTGGCTATTCTTGCGAATGTTCCTAGGTTGGCTCTCAGTATATTTGAAACCTTTGACCAACTTAAAAACAAAGTGGTTCATTGGCTGCACAAATGCCTAGGATTGAATATGCCTATTTTGTAGACATTTTAATTGCCGGGAGGGTCCCATGGATGTGCCCTCGACCTAAGACGCTGGTGGACGATTACATCGCCGTGAACTTTCAAAACGACGAATTTTCTATGTCCCTTTGTCTCAGTAGCAATTCTTAAGCTAGCATCACTGCGTTTCCATTAGTTTTTTTTAAAACCTTTCTTGCCAGGAGGGACGTAATGTTAATCCTGCTTCCCTTGTAGCTGTCTGTCAGCCCCCACTATAGCGTCTTTGTCTGAGGGAAATGTTTTACCCATAACCGATTTGCCAGTCTAAACTGTTTATGTGATAACAATTGACTGCTCAATCTCACTGTCAGGGAATTCCATTCAAGTCCTGGTATTTTCCAGCAGAGTTCAGATAATGTTGATGCTCTCTTGACACTTAATTGTAATGTTGCAGGCATTGCAAATAAAATGGCAAACGAGGCTTTTTTATCTTTTATCTAAATTTGATTTTGCATGTCTGCAAGAGACATAGGACAGTGCTTTCTCTGTACCAGCAATTCATTCGATTTATGGGATGGCTAAAGGTGGACTTCTCATCTTGGTGTCACTAAAATTAGCATGTACTGCGACTATGGATTTTACCAGTTCATCTAATTTGGCAGCTATCTTACTAAAATGTTCTTCATCTTCCTAGCTTCCTAATAGTTAACTTTCACTATGCTTTTTCTTTATCTGGTACCCCCAACCAAGCTCAAGCGTCAAAAGCTTCTTTGATTTCTTGGCAAAATTCTTATTGGGAGAATTGTTTTGTCATTCTTGCAGGTGATTATAATTTGCAGCCATGGGTGTCAAACACTTCCAGGAGACTTGGTCAACCTTTTTTTAGCGTCCTTTCATTTTGTACGTATTCTTTCAGCAGATATGAATTACATTTTGGCTGAGCTTAATTTAGTGTCCACGTTTTCTCCTAATTCCGTAACCCATTTTGAAAGCCTGGTCCCCACATTCACTGGTAGAGGTGCGGATAGTGTGATTGATTTTCTCTATTTCTCCACGTTTGTTTGACCTTTTATTAAACGTTTGGCTCATTTGGAGCACCATTAAGTGATCATAATCCTTTACCCGCCTATTTTCACCGGACTCCCAATAAAGATGGACCTGTGCACTTGGCTACGCACAGTGGGTGGCTGATATCACAAAGGCTGTGCCTTAAATAGTGCATAATGCATCCTCAAGTGTTTTATCGTGATTTATTCAGTTTATACTGTGCTGTGTTTGATTTGTGTTTGCATTCTAATTCTCCTAATAATGTCATTTGTAAACTCTTTTGATTACATTAGTCGCAATATGAACTAACTGTGTACATGCAATAGTAACTCCTTGAGTCCAAAGCCCATTAAGTGGTTTAATGCCAAATGTTCTAGGGCTCACCATGCTTTTGTACCAGTCGTGAAGGCTGTTCCCAGGGTTGTAAGTTGGTTGCCGCCTGTTGTGCCACCTAGAAGAGCTCTTAGGCAGAGCATAAAAGATCGCTGCCTTAGGAGGCCTGGGAATAGTTTTTGGCTCCCTATCCGTTAAATACCTCTAAAGTATCCATTATGTTCACTTATGTGGAGGTCTGTATTGCCATCCTAAAGTCGGAATGGAATGAAGCTTCCAGATCCGATGGAGTCCGGATAGATGTTCACAAATCTAACACTGAGCTTCGGGCCCCTTTGTTAACCCTATACTTGCATGTAGCTGTGAAATCGTCTGATCCAAAGGCTTGGTCCACTTCTGTGATTGTTCCTGTTATTAAGAAAGATAATTGCTCCCATCCCAAGTGCTAGCGTTCCATTTCCTTGTTGTTCCCTAATGTAAAGGTTCTTGGATAGATAGTAATAAACAGACTAATGGATTGGGCCACAGACGAGAATATTTTATTTGATACTGAGTATGGGTTTCGGACCAGCCTTAGGACGGTTGGCCAGTGCCTCAATCTTTATCTTATTATTAATAAATATACAGTTGAACAAGGGGCTCTACACCTGGCTTTTATGGGTTTGAGCTCCGCTTTCAATTGAGTTAATCAGGAGAAATTATGGGTTATCATGTTGGCCATGGGGATTGATTCTAATATAGTATTGCTTCTGCGTGATCTGCATTTTAATTTGCCCACCTCAGTCCCCTATGGAGCAATGGGAGAATGCACAGGGCCCTCTAAGGGCCATATGTACGAACACTTTTTCCCATAGATACAGAATGGGGAAAAACCTTTGCTACATCTGGCCCTAAATTACAGCAGGATGTTCTCCAAGGATATATCCTGGCTCCATTTTTATTTTCTTTGTATATTAATAGGTTAGAGAAGACATTAATTGAGGGTGGACCGTGAATTGCCAAAGATTGGCCATCCCTCAACTCCTGTGTTATTCTTTGCAGACAATAATGTCCTAATTTCTAGAGCAGCTCGAGCTTTAGATCGTTAGCTTAATTGCTTTGTGGAATACATGGATAGCCTTGATTTATACACAAATTGTAATAAATAACGTCATGGTGATTGGTACTCGGTTTTCTAAGACTAGAACCTATAGCATCAAAGGTAATCTTTTTAGCCATGTCAACATATTTCCTTACTTAGGAGCCTTAAGTGTCTCTACTGTGTCCCCTTTGCTTTCTGCCAAGAAACTCTTGTTTGCTAGGAGCACTGCCTCTGTACTTGATTTCTCATCCAGATTGAGACACAAATCTATCAAGGCCATACCTAAAGTTTACTGGGTGAAATGGGTCTCTACAGCGGCCTATGCAAGCGAAATATGGGGGTATGGTAATTCGTCCACTTTAATGATTTTGGAGAGTAACTTTTTTAAAAGACTCTTAGGTTTCCCTCAGAGTTCTACCTCCATTAGCATGCATGAGGAGTTAGGAACCGACTATATAACTGGTACTTTACATATCAGGCCCTTAATCCTCTGGATTTCGGTCTGGTTACGCCCCGCAAAAAGATTTAATTGTATGGCGCTAAAAGATGTATGGCCCTTGATCGTCTGCATAGTATTATTTGGTTGAGCTATGCTAAAGAGTGCTTTTTTTAAGAAGGGCAGCCCTGAAATTTGTAATAATCCCGAATCCATCATTGCAGAAGATATTACCTAGACTAAGACGCTTTTAGGGCTTGGAGAGATAATGGGAGAGCCTTATCTACAATGGTTAAACCAACGGAGAGAACGTATTTTCCGTTCAGACCACTTTTTTAATCGCATTGTATCTAAGGTATGATATGTCGGATTGTCATGGTTTTCTTTTTATAAGCTTTAGATTAAATGCATTCTATCAGTTCTCCCTAGAGGCTGCTCATTTGAACCTCCTCCATCCCTTGTAATTGTGATACTGTTTCAGCTCAGGATACTTTGCACTTTTAGTTGTTTTGCACTTTTTATAGGACGTTTTGTAGATTCTTTACTGTACCCTTACTAGCCGATAAGGACTTTGCTCAAGTTAAACCCACCGTGTTTTATTTGTAACTTTTACCTGTTAAGTTTACATGTTTTGACATGATCTGTGTTTTAATAGGGGCTGTCCGACTGCCCCAAAAAGTTATTTATTGTACGATGTATTTTGTTCTCTATTTATTGTTGTATGATTCTGTCATATTTTAGCGAAAGTTGATATATTTATCTTTTTAATTTTGCTGTCTTATGGTTTGGTATAAACCGAATAAAGATATATTGACTAAATGATTGACTATCTGGTTGCAGTACCTTTGAGAAATTTCAAAAGCAGCTGAATGTGAAATGCCATTTTATGATACTGTAAATCAAAAACCACAGGCGCTAATATCTGAGCTCAGCTCGGTTTGCTGATACCGCCCTGCTTTTTAACGTTTGCGGTTCTCCTTTTGTTGACAGAGAAAGCAAGTCAAGCTCTACATAGTAGTGCTGAGACAGAACGCTTAACAGCAAGGATAAAAATACTTGAGTAAAAGTTACACGTGAAGTTATTCTTTCTGATATACCGACGACAGGCACACGAGTTTCAGGTCCCGTTTTAAAGGAGCACTCACTGATCAATTATGTATTTACTATTCTCTGAAGTACTCAGAGCATTCAAGTACACAGCAGGACATTTTGTATGCATCCTTTGAAAACCTGTTAGCTACGCAGTAACTGTAGCAGAAAAGCACCTGCTCCATATGAACAACATTGCCTAATGTACAATGTGCCTGAAAACACAAAGAGCCAACACAAATGCTGTGGCAGTAAATAACGATAACTGTAAATACTGTGGCAGAAAATGCAATGCACGTCCCCTGTCGTAGTGTATATCCCTTCAAGTACTAGTGGCAGAAATAGTACCACTGTCATGGTCGACCAGCATGAAGCAAAAGTATATGGATTGCAGATTCATCAACTGCGCTGGTTAATTTGATCTTTCTATTGAAATACACGTGTTTGATTTGATATTAAATCTAGCACCGGCACCGCATGATAGACCTGGACATATTTCGGCATGCAGTTCGTGCTTTGCGTTTAGGTTTACTATCTGAAATTCTTTCAAATCAGTCAAGGGACCGGAAAGTTAAACGGAGAGATCCGACAAGAAGGGTTTTCCATTTAAAATCCTATGATAATTTTAACTCTCCCTTCCAGCAGAAACCACTGAACGAAACTGCACCACAAGTCACGTAAATATAGATCGTCATTCAGAATGAGTACACTTTTCGTCTGCTGCACTACGTTATCAGATATTTGTGTTAAAAAAGTGCCAGGTGGGTTTCAAATGTTTATTGCTAACGATATCTTGAATTTTTCATATAACATGGTAATTCGCGAAGACAAATTTCGAAACTTTAAACCTTATTTTACAAGGGATTTTTTTCTCCCATTGACCACTGCTGGGTGTAGCGATGTCTGAAGGCTCCAAGGCTCCAAGTAGCCTGATTGACCACCCCAGCAGAAATATTTCTGTTGTCTCAGCTATTTTCTCTATGCGACATCTTGAAAATTAGGTGTAATTCTCCATGCTGGAAAAAATATGTGCAGCCATATAGAAGTTATGTAAGCTTACTAGAAAACACCTCAAAAGGGAAATGTGTAAGAACAATAAACAATCATTTGTAATGTAATAGGTCTCGCACATTTCGAACAAGTTAATTGTCATTCTTTGACAACAGCGCCCAAGAGCAAAAACAAAACATAACAAGCATTTTCAATGCAACGGGGCTCGCATTTGCTCGAGTTGGAGCTATTTGCGTTGTAAACTCCTAACCTAACTTTTCTTGACACACAAATTAAAAGAAAAAAAACACAGCGCGATCGCACTATGTAAAATGCAGCGCGGTCGCGCTGAAATTGAAAACGGAAAAACGGAGCGCGATTGCACTATGTAAACCCCAGTGCGATCACGCTGCGGGGAAAATTAACAGATAAAGTAGTCCAGAAACCAGGCTCAAAATATCAAGCCTCGTATGTTTCTAGTAGTTTACCGGTGCTGTGTAGGCTTAACAGATAAAGTAGTCCAGAAACCAGGCTCAAAACATCAAGCCTCATATGTTTCTAGTAGTTTACCGGTGCTGTGTAGGCGGGCTAAACACCGGAAAAGGCATGAAATATGCATGCCTTTCACAAATGAAAGCAAGCAGATTTTAAAGAGCAAGCCCAGGAACCAATAAAGGGGACTGACGTGACCTGGGCATGGTTTGAAGCCCAAAGAGAGATTACTTTATGGACGGAGCGCGTTGCGCTCGCCCCTAAAAACGAGTGGAAAAGATGACTTAACAAAAAAATTAAGTTAACTTAAGAAAACTTTGCCATTTTGTTTGTCCTTCTGGGCACGTTTTTGCCAGCCACAAGCCTTCTGTTTGCAGGGCACTGGAAGTTAGAACAAAATAGTATCTTGATCACCTTGAGAGCAATTAGTGCTTGATCCCTGTTCCACACAGAGGAACAAAAATGATGCCAGACGTGCCTCGACAAATTACGAGGCTGTAAAGAAGAGTGCCATGCGAATCAACAAATGGTGAGCGACAGGCGGGCTCCAAGCCCTTTTCTGAATACAACAGTGTCTCGCATGCGAGACACATGCGCAAGCGCATGCATTCGCAGGCTCGACCCTAAAAAGAAAGATTTTCATTGTGAGGCCTATAACATTTCTCTCTACCCTTTAAACATAGAATACATGAAATGTTAAACCACTTGTGAGACAGTACAAGTAGAAAAAGAGGGAAAGTAACCCTGGGTACATAAATGTTTCAATTACAGTACACAGTGAAGATCTCCCTTGCTTCCTTTGTGGTTGCTTCCAGTAGCCATAGTGCCACCCTGCACTTGACATACATATGAAAAGGCAAAAACGTCATTGGTGATGTACATAGTCCTTAATTTGAGACTTTCATGAGAGGTTGAAATCAGGACACCAAAACTACCTGGTGCCAGAGCAGAGATAAGGTCTAGAAGCATTTGCCAGGTTGAAGAGTCCCACAGGGAAATGTGGCTGCATAAAAGGAACATAAATCAAGGATACAAAATATCCAAAGTGAGCAAAATAACGGGGAATCAATGGCATTGCAACATATCCTTCTGAGATACCAGATCCCTTACATTTGAGCAGAAAACAAATACTTTACAGGAAAATGGTTGAATACCATTTTGTGCAGTGGAGCTCTGACAGCACAAATTGGGAAGACTACCATCTTGAATGAATATAACTCTAACAACACCTGACATCACAGAAAATGGCACTGTCCTTCTATGGTAGGAACAAAAGGGACATTGAATACCCGCTATCCTACCCTTGAGGCATCTGACTTTGCTGATCCACTTTTTTTGGTTAAACTCTATTTAACTTTTTGATTGGTCTACGTCTCAGAACTATCAAACAGTGTCGGAAGAGAGGGGAAAGTATGAACATTAATATCTGTACATCAACAGCCATACATATAGCTAATTAGACTTCTGCTCATAAGACATGTCACACAAGACTAGCAAGTTATAATAGACACTATGGGCCTGATTATGAGTGAAGGTACTTGTAGTAAACGGGTAGACTCAAGTATGTGGAATACAAGTTTATTGAAGAGACTCCTTGCACACCACCTCCTCTCCTCAGATTCACCAAGCTCTCCACATCAACATTCTAAGGTGCACGCCCGGTTGTTCCACTCTTCAACATTCTAAAGGAGAGCATCTGGAGCCTACCAACTCATAACATGGAATATAAAATAACAGAAGTAGGTTGTTGGTTCTACGTTAATGACTAAAGAATATAGTATGAGTATATACACTTTCTCTAATGTGAACTACAATATTATACGACTATATTGTAACACTTCCCCCTCCATTACTAATGTAAACATAGTCCTCGTGCCCTAAGGGTCTACCTTAATAATGTAGTACATAGTCTTTATGCCATAATTGACACATCCTTGTTCTTGGAAGCTCAACTGGGCTTTTCAGGTCCAATACATTCCTCTATTCCCTCATACATTCCTGTTCTGTCTCTGCCTCATTGTCTCGGTTGCAAGTGATACGGTCCATACTCCACGTCCTGCCATCCTCCAGGGTCACTACGTTCTTATGTACTCTTTTGATCCTAATGGGTTTAGAGAACTTGCTGCCTTCCCTCTGGGAGGGTCCTGGAAGTTTGACTCTGACCCACTGCCCGACATTCCATTGTTTATTCCTTGTGCCTTATTTGCTATCATAACAATTCCGGTACATCCATTGGTTCTGTCGGACCTTTGTTGCTGCTTCCTCTCGCCGCACCCAGAGTGGTTCACCACCCTTCAACCAATTCAGGTTTAGTTTAGTCCCTTGTAGTCTTCCCTTAAGTGACAGGAACGGGGATATCCCTGTAACCAAACAGGGCGTGGTATGGTATGACCACAACATTTGTTTAAGGGCAGCTTCTCCAGGTTCATGTGACAGGGTGGCTAATTGCAGACACTCTTTGATCATTCTGTTGACTCTTTCCACGAGACCATTAGCCTTGGGGTTGTATAACGCCGTTCTAAAATGTTGGACCCCACTCTTCTTCAAGAACTCTTCCATGGCCCCTGACATGAATTGCACTCCGTTGTCAGTCACTATCATACAGGGGATACCTACTTTTGTAAATGCCTCATTTAGGAAATCCATAACCTCTTGTGTTGTTACATTACTTGCAATCTTGGTCATTACCCAATGTGAGTGATAATCAACCAAAACCAACAGGAATCTTCCTCTCGAGCCAAAGTATGGAAAGGGTCCTAGAATGTCTAAACCTAGCTTGTCCCATGGTTTAATGGGAACTTCGATGGGAGACAATGGAGATTTCTGCGTAATTTAGGTCTTATCACTCATTGCACAACTGACACAATCTCTCACAGTGTTTTCTACCAACCTGTCCGTGGTGGGGAACCAGTACGTTGCTCTGAGTTTACTTTTGGTTAAGGTTCTTCCCAGGTGGCCCTCGTGTGCCAGGCTTATCAACTTGTCCCATAGATCATGTGGTGGTATAACTCTGTCTCCTCTCATTACCATGTTCTCTGAAATATGTAATTCCGATCTCACCTCCCAGTATCCCCTCAACCCTTCCTCCAAATACTTGGGTCCTTCCGGCCACCCATTCACTATCTTATCTTTTATTGCTTGTAACGTCTGGTCCTTGTTCATTGCTGTAACCTACTCTTCCTTGGTAATGCCTGCCAAATCTACAGACAGCACCGGTTCCTGAGTATCTTTTATCGCCTCCTCCTCTCCCTTCCTAGGTAATCTCGAAAGGCAATCGGGTAATATGTTTCTTTTACCAGGAACATATCGCATCTCAAAGTTGAAACCTTCCAACCCTAAGATCCATTTGGCTATTCGCGGGGTGGCATGGTGTAGACGGGTCTCGTCGACCTCGTCTTTTGACTCTGCGGACTGGCGCCTTTCGCGCGCCTCATCCGGAGCCCTGGAGCGTTTCCATAGAAACGCGCAAACGCCAAGAGAAACGCCGACTCCGGACTTCCGGGTGTCGGCATTAAAACAGACAAAGGACTGCACAAGAAGAGAGGAGGAGTTTCCTGAGGGAGCCCAGCTGTCGCGGAGTGAAGGAGAAAAACGGGAGGAGGAAGACGCAGGGACAGGAGGAAAAGCAAGCTAGAACCAAGACGAACCCAGAAAACAGGACACGGACGTCAGCAGCTCCCGCCACGACCCAGGAGGGTCGTGGCTTCACAAGGTACGTTCCTTGCTATGGGCAGGAGACACTCGATACCCAGCAACAGGGAAGAGGAGGGGTAGTAGAGGGGAGGAGGAGGGGGGGGGACTGAGACAGGGTATAGTGTCACGGAGGAGAACTCCCGGGCTAAACACAAAACCACTTGAACACTGAAATATCTAAGTAGTCCCCACCACTCCCTCACTATCGGGTCTACACCTATACCTGTCCACCCCTATAACCGCCACTCTCTTTTCCTACCCCTGCACGTTTTCCCTACTAAACTACATCAAAGTCCCACAAAACCACTTACCTATTTGTGTGCTCCTGTGTTCTTGTTTTTCCGGTCCCACTGGAGGAAGAACGCCACCTAACCAATCCGGAGGACCTAAAAGAAAAGAGAAAAGACGGAGGCACTTAAGACAAGGAGAAATTAGAAGGAACTGTTCCCAACAAGACTTTTGTTTACCGTATACGAACATTAGTTTTTTTTTCTCCCCACTTCCACCCATAAAAGAAAAGCACAATAAAAAGATAATCTTTGTTTTGCACCCATATATACGTCCCAGAGTCCTTTGTACTGCCAAGCCTACCACACATGGTCTCTACCTTTAGTGGTGAATAAGAAAGTGAGAGGTTTGTGGTCCATTCTGATATAGAACGGTAAACCTCATATGAAGAATTTAAAGTGGTTAATGGCCCAATAACATGCCAAAGCCTCTCTTTCTATCGTGGAGTAGTTCAGTTACGCGTTTCTAAGAGATTTAGATGCAAATGCCACAATCCTTTCCTGCCCATCCACACACTGCGATAAGGTGGCTCCTAATCCCTTCCCGCTTGCATCAGTAGTTAGCCATGTTTTCCTAATGGGGTCAAAATTTCCTAAGCTTGGACATTGGATTATAGCTTCCTTCACCTTTTCAAAAGCCGCTTGGCACTCAAAGCTCCACTCAAAATGTATATTTTTTTTTGATAAGGCTCTCATAGGGGCTGTGACCTCCCCAAAGTTGTGCGTCTATTTTGACATAAATTCTGCTAACCCCAAAAATGATTTCAGTTCTTCTTTATTGGTGGGTGCTGGGGCTTCTTTCACGGCCACCACTAGATCACACTTTGGTTCTCTCCCATCTTTGCTTATTTTATGGCCAAGATATTCCACCAATTCTACTCCTAATTGGCACTTATCCCTCCTGATAGTCATGCCTGTGTCATCAAGAGCTTTAAATACCTTCCTCAAAATGGAATTGTGCTCACACTCTGTATTTCCATACACAAGTATATCATCTTGGAAACACATTATTTGACTAATTCCTTGCAATATCCTTTGCATGATCTGTTTGAATACCGCAGCAGCCGAGGCAAGGCCAAATGGCATTCTTCGGTATCTGAAGACACCAAACGGAGTAATGAAGGATGTGAGTGGGCAAGATGCAGGATGTAGTTCCACTTGATTCCACTTAATGGTAAGCGGATGATAAATCTATCACACTAAAATATTTAGCTGACCCTAACATGCTTACCATTTCATTTATTTTGGGTAAGAGGAATCCTTCAACCCATATGTTGGCATTCAAGTCCCTCAAGTCAACGCATAGGCGTATGCCTCTATCCCCCGGTTTCCTGGTGACTACAATGGGAGCTAACCACCGGGAACTTTCTATGGGTTCTATGACCCCTTGCTCAACCAACTTATCCAATTCTTTCTTTAAAGGTTCTTGCATAAGATAAGGGATAGATCTGACTTTATGCACCACTGGTACCGCCTTATCTTTCACGTTAATTTTGTGTTGATCGTTTTTTAGCAGTCCAAGTCTGTCCTCGAATAATCTGGGAAATTCCTCACATTTACTTTCACTGAACTTTGGCATATCCACTAACAGTACTTGTTCTCTTGTTATTAGGGTCTAGTTTGATTCCCAGTTCCTTTTGGTGTCTCCATCCTAACAAATTGGACCCTTTTTTCGTGAAATACACAATTCCCTCAGTATGGCGATCCTTGAAGGATATGCGTAGCTTTAGCATTCCCTTCAGGGGTATGGGATCATTGTTATACCCCCCCAGGATTTATGTTGGCAGGTCGCAATTTGTACCCCTGGTTTTGGAATTTATCTTCAAACGTTTTGTAGTTCATGAGGGTGAACTGTGAGCACGAGTCTGCAAATGCTCTCACACCTATACCATCTAATTCAATGTCACAAACAGGGTATGCATTGTCAGTTAGACTAGTTCCATTTGTTTCTTTCACTTGAAGAACAAATTTATTTCTCGAATCTGTGATTTCTTCCACCTTGTGTACCACTTTCTTATCACTTCTTTAATTTTTACATACGCGGGCATAGTGCCCTCTAGCTCCACACTTCCTGCACAAGCAATTGCGTGCAGGACACAAGGGGCTGTTAGCTAGGTGCCTGTAGTTCCTACACCTAAAGCATTTGCTTTTGTTCCCTTCCATGTTAACTGTTGTGTTTTTTTTAATTGAAATAGCCTGTAACACTGAGTCTTCCTCCTTAATAGACTCATTCTCCTCTTGCTTATGGTAGACTCTCACTTCCTTCACCCCATCTGACTCTGGTGTGTGTTTGATTTCTTTCATACATTCAGCTGTATGCTATATACTTTTTGCTATATCTACAGCTTCCTTTAGGGATGGATTATGGGCTAGAAGCTTCTCCTGCACTCTCAGATTATTGGTGCACCTCACTAACTGATCACGAATTAACTAATCTTCTAATTCCCCAAATCCACATGTGTGGGCCAACCCACGCAGGTGAGCAATGTAGCTGGCTACCTTTTCGTCTTTACCTTGTGTCCTACTAAAGAACCTATGCCTCTCTAGGACTACATTAACTTTATGACCAAAATGACTCTCCAATTTATCGAGCACTTGTTGGAATAAATCTAAATTCTCTCCCTCCTCCTCCGCTTCATCATCTAGGTCTGTTAAACTCTCATAACCTTCATTCCTTCAATACCCAAATTATGCAAAAAATATGTGTTGTTTTCCTTAGGGCAGTGATTTCACCCCCCCCCCCCCATAGCAATTAAATATGATTCAAAGAACTTTGACCACTCTTTCCAGGGTAAATTTGGTTCGCCTATCTCGTTCAGGAATGGAGGAGGCTGGGACATACCTGCCGCTGCCATGGCTCAGTTTGGAATATCGAGGTTTACATGTTACACAGTAAAGGTGACCTTCAAACTCGTTTAGATTTCTGTACCACACTTATAAATTAAAACAATACACTCACTATTCAATTACAAGTCATGTACATACAGAGTACCATTCAATGCTGGGCACCGCAAAAAATTCAAACATACAATTCCAAATGATAGTTAGGTTTCCAGAATCAGTGAGGAATGTCAACTGTCTCGGCTTCGTTATCGCTATCTTCCCCTCTTTGAGTCCGTGGCAGAGGATTTGCGTAATCACGAGTTCTTTGCCCAAATGTCTCACAACTCATGCATCATTACCTTCTCTTGATTACCATTGCAGAAGATATACGCGATCCACTCCCCTGCAAGGATATTTTATCGTTCTCCTCCCAGCCGCCGTAACAACTCTTATTTTGATATGAACCCAGAACGAGCGCTCTGCGGACGGCTCCACCTTCCTGTACTGCACCAGAAAAGCCGAGTGAGATGTGACTCCGCCTCACCTAGAAGCCTGATCAAAGGGAAGGGCTAGGGGTAGAGACCCCACCTTCTGTCGTACTTCGGCCCGGAACTTGGGACAGGAGCGCGATGCTCCTATTATCACCTCACACCCGTCTTCCTTGACTCCTGGCCTCCCCTCCACTGGAGTCCGGTGCTTGTGTGCCTGTAGGCAGAAGCTTGTACCAGGAGCGCGACGCGCCCAATCGCTACCACACCTTCCAGCAACCTTGACTCCTGGTGTGCCCCACGCTGGAGTCTGATGTTTGGGTGAGATTAGCCGGCTACCAGATGTAGTTGACGCCCATGTGCTGATGATTCCTCCAACACAGACCGATAAGACGGCTAGTTTGGGCGGCGCTTCCTTCTCCCTTTACCCTCCAATCTTCATTTATCATACTACTCCGATCTTCACTGTACCTGCAAGTAGCGGCCCGATGTCAACAGACACGTGTCGGCCCTGTAGTTCAGAAAACTGCTGTGTGAACTGCCCACTGCGCTGTTAAACACGCGACAAGCGGTTCACCCAGGGTACCTCTACAGTTCCAGGCTTTTACAGGCAATAAAATCCTCTTCACTCTCACAGTCCATTCCACACAATTTGCCTTGGTGAGGTGATGAATATAATCAGGGGTAAGGAGTCTTCACTGCCCCCTGCGCAGTATCCCATCCTCGTCGCCAAAATCCACTGTAGTAAACACGTAGACTCAAGTATGTTGAATACGAGTTTATTGAAGATACTCCTTGCACACCACCTCCTCTCCTCTGATTCACCAAGCTCTCCACATCAACATTCTAAGGTGCACTCCCAGTTGTTCCACTCTGAAGATGAAGAGCTCAAACAACAGGGCTGGCTTCTGAAAGTTCAAGGCTGGCTCGCGGTAGCAAAGCAGTCCTGCCTAGCACTGCAACACAGTCTTGTAGAATACAGCAGGCCACAGCATCAGACAGTCCTCTGAGAGCCTTTCCTTAGGTCCAGAAAGTGAACTGAAGAGTGGGTCTGAGGGCCCTATTTTTATATCAGGTGCCTTTCTTAAAGTTGGGAGACATTTCTACAGGTTTCTCTTTGAAGTGCTTGAAATTTACTTACTCCCCTGCCGTGGTTCCAAGCTGGCTGCAGAGACAATTTGAAGGTGGCAAACCCTTTGTTTGAAGGTAGAGTACAGCCTAATCAATTGCAACTGGGGCTGTGCGCAGCTCTGCCCCCTCATCCTGCCAGCACAAGGCCCAATCTGGTGCATCTAATCCCTCTATCATGATACTGTGTGGGAGGAATTCACAAAGTCTAATTGCCAACTACACCCAGTCACGTGACACAGGGGAGTCTGCAGGCACCAAATGGCTAAAAGCTGGAAAATGACAACTTTCTAAAAGTGGTATTATCAAACTTGTAATTTAAAAGCTGGCTTACCATTAAATGGAATTTTTAATTACAATTTCATAGACCCCAAACATGAAATGCTTATCTGTCTCTAATCACAATTAGTACTAATTAAATATAATAAGACCCAATATTATCCTAATGGACAGGTAGGCCTTACAGTAGTAACAAATTAATTTAGGAGTTTTTCATTACCAGGACATCAAACCATAAAAGTAAATGTACGAAATTTGAATTACAATGCACCATTACCAATGGGCTACCTAGGGCTTTTCTTAAGGGTGGCATATGAAATTAAAGGGAGTTTAAGTTTTGTTACGGGGTTATATTGCCAAGTCAAATTGGCAGCTTAAACCCGCATTCAGGCTGCAATGGCAGGTCTGGGTTATGTTTCAAAGGGCTACTCAAATGAGGGGCACAATAAGTGCTTGAAGCCCACTAGTAACAGTTCATTTACAGGCCGTAGGTATATGATACACCACTCTACCAGGATTTTATAAGTAAACTAAATATGCCAATTGTAGGAAAGTACCATCTTCCTTAGCGTGTTACCCCCATTTTTACCTGTATGTCAGTATGTTTTGCCTGTTTCACTGGGATCCTGCTGGTCAGGACCCCAGTGCTCAAAGTTTATGGCCTAATGTGTGTGTTTCTGTGTAGTGCTTGACTGTATCACTGAGGCTCTGCTAATCAGAACCTCACTGCTTATGATCTCTCTGCTTTTAAATTTGTCACTGTAAGCTAGTGACTTCATTTACCAATTTCAAATGGCACAGTGGTGTATATAGTACCTAGGTACCCAGTGCATTGGGGTACCAGGAGATCCATATTGGCTGCAGCATTTCTTTTGCCACCCATAGGGAGCTCAGACAAACCCTTGCGCAGGCCTGCCATTGCAGCCTGCGTGAAATAAAGCACACGTTATTTCACAGCCATTTTCACTGCACTTAAGTAACTTATAAGTCACCTATATGTCTAACCTTCACTTGCTGAAGGTTAGGTGCAAAGTTACTAAGTGTGAGGGCACCCTTGTACTAGCAAAGGTGCCTCCACATAGTTCAGGGCCATTTCCCGGGGCTTCGTGAGTGCGGGGATGCCATTACACATGTGCACTATATATAGGTCAATACCTATATGTAGCTTCACAACGGTAACTCCGAATATGGCCATGTAACATGTCTAAGATCATGCACTTGTCCCCCCATTCCAAATCTGGTATTGGGGAGCCAATTCCATGCATCCTGGGGGCTCCACCACAGACCCCAGTACTGCCAAACCAGCTCTCTTAGGCTTGCACTGCAGCTACAGCTGCTGCCACCTCACAGACAGGGTTATGCCCTCCTGGGGTCTGAGAAGCTCAGTCCCAGAAAGGCAGAACAAAGTATTTCCTCTGAGAGCAGGGTGTTACACCATCTCCCTTTGTAAATTAGTGTTACAGGCGGGGGAGGGGTAGCCTCCCCCAGCCTCTGGAAATGCTTTGAATGGCACAGATGGTGCCCTCTTTGCATAAGCCAGTCTACACAGGTTCAGGGACCCCTTGTCCCCTGCTCTGGTGCGAAACTGGACAAAGGAAAGGGGAATGACCACTCCCCTGTCCATCACCACCCTAGGGGTGGTGCCCAGAGCTCCTCCAGTGTGTCCCAGACTTCAGCCATCTTGCTTTGCAAGGTGTGGGGGCACTCTGGAGGGCTCTGAGTGGCCAGTGCCAGCCGGTGACATCAAAGACCCCTCCTGATAGGTCCATACCTGATAAGGTAGCCAATCCCCTTCTCAGGGCTATTTAGGGTCTCTCCTGTGGGTTCTCTTCAGATTCTGCTTGCAAGTTTCCTTGGGGTATCCTCTGCAACCACTACTTCATCCTCTGGCCTCGGATCAACCGCAGACTGCTCCAGGAAACGCTGTAACAGCAACAAAGTATCCACAAGGGATACTTTTCCTCTGCAACTTCAGCTCCAGACAGAAACTGCAACAGTTTCCGTGGTGTGCACGCTCTGAGGACTCCCTGTCTTCATTCTGCACCAGAAGGACCAAAGAAATGTTCCGTGGGGTGACAGAGTCACTCCCCTGCCCACGCATTCACCTTCTAAGATGACGACCGGTACCCTTGGACTCCTCTCAAAGGAACGAGCATGTTCCTAAGGACACAGAGGGTGGACCCCATCAACATAGTCTGTCCTGAGGTCCTGCTGATGCATTTTGGAGGAGATAAGACCTTGCCTTCCCTGAGAGCAACAGTACCTCTGTGCACTGCATCTTCTTCACCTCCTGAGGCCTCTGTGCATTATTTGCAAAATTCCTTCATGCACAGCCTGGCCCAGGTCCCCAGCACTCCATCCTGTGACGCTCAACTCGCTGAGTTGTTCTCCTGCAGCTTGGGACCTTCCTTTGTTGTGCTACACCAACCACATTTTGCACCTCCTTTGTCCCTGTGTCCTGGGACTCCTGTGGGTGCTGCCTGGCATCCTGAGGGCTCTCTAAAGTTCTGAGGGCCCCCTCTTCCTCCTCACACAGAGTTGTGGCTCCCAGGTCCCTCCTGCGTCCAGCCAGTGACATTTTGATGGAAAACACATATTTGTCGTAACCAAGGCTTGTTGGCGACTTCCAACATAAAATCACCTCTGCATCCATTTTCACGTTGTGGGACATCTTTTGCACCATGCAGGAACCCTGAGAGCAACAGTACCTCTGTGCACTGCATCTTCTTCACCTCCTGAGGCCTCTGTGCACTATTTGCAAAATTCCTTCATGCACAGCCTGGCCCAGGTCCCCAGCACTCCATCCTGTGACGCTCAACTTGGTGAGTTGTTCTCCGGCGGCGTGGAACTTCCTTTGTTGTGCTACACCAGCCACATTTTGCACCTCCTTTGTCCCTGTGTCCTGGGACTCCTGTGGGTGCTGTCTGGCATCCTGAGGGCTCTCTAAAGTGCTGAGGGCCCCCTCTTCCTCCTCACACAGAGTTGAGGCTCCCAGGTCCCTCCTGCGTCCAGCCAGTGCCATTTTGATGGAAAACATATCTTTGTCGTAACCAAGGCTTGTTGGCGACTTCCAAAATGAAATCACCTCTGCATCCATTTTCACGTCGTGGGACATCTTTTGCACCATGCAGGAACCCGCTGGCATCTTCCTAGGGTGCATTCCTGCAGTCTTCGACTAACCAGGACTCTTCTTTTGCACCCTCTTCTGGGTTGGCAGGGGCTCCTGTCCTTCCTGGAACTGCTTTCAACTTCTGGACTTGGTCCCCTTCTTTTGCAGATCTTCAGGTCAAGGAATCCAGCAGTTGTTGTTTGCAGACGTGGTTTGTTACTGCAATGATCCATGTCACAAGGTGTAGTGTGTCCTAAGGAAACTTGCAGTACTTGACTTCTGTTTTTCTGGAGTCTGGGGTGGGGTAATTTACTTACCTTTACTGTATTCTTACTCTCCCAGCGATTCTGCACACACAACACTTGTCTATGGGGGAATTCGTGATTCGCAGTCCACTTTCTTAGTATATGGTTTGTGTTGCCCCTAGACCTATTTTCTCCCATTGCATTCTATATCATTGCACTGTTCTATGACTAATTTTGGTGTCTAGTGTATATATTGTGTATAATACTTACCTCCAGAAGGAGTATTGTCTCTAAGATATTTTTGGTACTGTGTCAAACAAATAAATACCTTTTTTTTTTTTTGGTAACACTGAGTATTGTCTTTACTTGTGTATAAGTACTGTGTAACTATAAGTGGTATTGCATGAGCTTTGCATGTCTCCTAGTTTAGCCTAACTGCTCTGCTATAGCTACCTCTATCAGCCTAAGCTGCTAGAACACTACTACTTCACTAATAAGGGATAACTGGATCTGGTATAAGGTGTAAGTACCCAAGGTACCCACTACAAACCAGGCCAGCCTTCTACACCAATGCTTAAAGGAGAGAGTGCAAGCAAGCTAGCACTGGTGAACGGTGTTAAAGTGCAAAGAGTCCTAAGACCAACTGTAAGGAAATGGCTCCCTGTTGCAGTTACCCCCCACTTTTTGCCTGATACTGATGCTGACTTGACTGAGAAGTGTGCTGGGACCCTGCTAACCAGGCCCCAGCACCAGTGTTCTTTCACCTAAATAATGAGATAATGAGAAAAACAAGGAGGAGTCACCCACCAGTCAGGACAGCCCCTAAGGTGTCTTGAGCTGAGGTGACCCCTGCCTTTAGAAATCCTCCATCTTGATTTTGGAGGATTCCCCCAATAGGTATAGGGATGTGCCCCCCTCCCCTCAGGGAGGAGGCACAAAGAGGGTGTAGCCACCCTCAGGGCCAGTAGCCATTGGCTACTGCCTTCCCAGACCTAAACACACCCCTAAATTGAGTATTTAGAGGCTCCCAGAACCAAGGAAGATAGATTCCTGCAACCTGAAGACGAAGAAGGACTGCTGACCTGAAGCCCTGCAGAGAAGACGGAGACACAAACTGCTTTGGCCCCAGCCCTACCGGCCTGTCTCCCCACTTCAAGAAAAACTGCAACAGCGATGCGTCCCCCAGGATCCAGCGACCTCTGAAGCCTCAGAGGACTACCCTGCATCTAAAAGGACCAAGAACTCCCGAGGACAGCGGCCCTGTTCCAAAGAAACTGCAACTTTGCAACAAAGAAGCAACTTTTAAAGACCACACGTTTCCCGCTGGAAACGTGAGACTTTCCACTCTGCACCCGACGCCCCCAGCTCGACCTGCGGAAAACCAACGCTACAGGGAGGACTTCCTGGCGACTGCAAGCCCGTGAGTAGCCAGAGTTGACCCCCCTGAGCGCCCACAGCGACGCCTGCAGAGGGAATCCAGAGGCTTCCCCTGACCGCGACTGCCTGCTTCAAAGAACCCGACGCCTGGTAAACACACTGCACCCGCAGCCCCCAGGACCTGAAGGATCTGACTTCCAGTGCAGGAGTGACCCCCAGGAGGCCCTCTCCCTAGCCCAGGTGGTGGCTACCCCGAGGAGCCCACCCCTTGCCTGCCTACATCGATGAAGAAACCCCTGGGTCTCCCATTGAAACTTATTACGAACCCGACGACTGTTTGCACACTTCACCCGGCCGCCCCTGTGCCGCTGAGGGTGTACTTTCTGTGCCTGCATGTGTCCCCCCCCCCCGGTGCCCTACAAAACCCCCCTGGTCTGCCCTCCGAAGTCGTGGGTACTTACCTGCTGGCAGACTAGAACCGGGGGACCCCTATCTCCATTGAAGCCTATGCGTTTTGGGCACCACTTTGACCTCTGTACCTGATCGGCCCTGAGCTGCTGGTGTGGTAACTTTGGGGTTGCCCTGAATCCCCAACGGTGGGCCACCTTGGACCCAACTTTGAACCCTGTAAGTGTTTTACTTACCTGAAAAACTAACAAATACGTACCTTCCCCAGGAACTGTTGAATTTTGCACTGTGTCCAATTTTAAAATAGCATATTGCCATTTTTACCAACACTGTACATGCTATTGTGATGAATCAAAGTTCCCATGATACCTGAGTGAAATACCTTTCATTTAAAGTATTGTTTGTAAACCTTGAACCTGTAGTTCTTAAAATAAACTAAGAAAATATATTTTTCTACATAAAAACATATTGGCCTGGAATTGTCTTTGAGTGTGTGTTCCTCATTTATTACCTGTGTGTGTGTACAACAAATGCTTGACACTACCCTCTGATAAGCCTACTGCTCGACCACACTACCACAAAATAGAGCATTAGAATTATCTCTTTTTGCCACTATCCTACCTCTAAGGGGAACCCTTGGACTCTGTGCATGCTATTTCTTACTTTGAAATAGTGCATACAGAGCCAACTTCCTACATTCAACAAAAACAAATTCATGAAAAATAAAAGGAAAAAAGGCAAAAAGTTTGGGGTGTCACTGCAGAGATGGCCACCAGACATTGTGCTGATCCTGATAAGCCAGTAGCTGTCTAGATTTCCAGGCATTGTTAACATCTCTAATATTCCAAGCTGCAAGGTTAGCCTTAATTTGTGGAGCTATAAGTAGAGTAAACATTGCTATAACTTGAGGAGACAGTAAGTGTAGCATGCCCGAGACATATTACAGTTGCGTGGAGCTCCCCAACCAGCGAAACAAGAAGAACAATGGTTTTATAGCAACAAAAACATCTATCTCCCACTACCCACAAATATCCACAAGGGGCATTGAAGATGTACGACAAGAAAACGCAGGCAATCATTGAAGGGCCTTGTTTGAAGACAGTTAAATGTATTCAGAGTTTTCTAGGTTTTGCACACTTTCACAGAGGCATTATAAATTTTCTCACGTCATATCACCAATTACCAGATGTAGGAAGTTGGCTCTTGGGGGGGGGGAGGCGGCAAACAGGTATAGTACAGCAAATTACGGGACCTATCCTGGACTAAGAGTAAGTATTGGGGAAGGGTCAAGGCCACACCATCAGGTCATACTGGGCAGCACTGGGGCAGCCAGGTGCAGGGGTATAGTACAGCCTCTGCTGCCCAATGTTAGTCAATGGGGATAGGTCTGACTGGAAAGAGGCTGCAATTTAGTGCTGGTAGTCCAGTCAGGTGTAGTCACCAAGGCCCATATTTATATTTTTTTAGCGCCGCATTTGCTGCGTTTTTTGACGTAAAATCGGCGCAAACTTACAAAATACAATTGTATTTTGTAAGTTTGCGCCGCTTTTGCGTCAAAAAGCGGCGCAAATGCCCAAGTTGGCTCAGGTCTTCCGATGCTCAGGGACATAGGGACACCAGTGGTCCTCTTCTCCTCAATCCGGGGCATCCAGGTGCAAAGGATTCTTGGACCATCGAGTATCTGTCACCGTTGGTGGTCGCGGTGGAGGAGGCTGACAGAAAAAGGCATGGACTGGGGGACCAGTACGGATGAATCAACAAGTGGGCTCAAGTCTCACGAGCCGGAGGGATGCAGAGATACAAGTGGTCCTATTCTCCTCCTTCTAGGCATGGGGTCCCTAAGTGGTTCGCATTCCACTTTCTTAGTATATGGTTTGTGTTGCCCCCAGGCCTATTGCATCCTATTGTATTCTACAGTGTTTGCCCTACTTTGCTAACTGTTTACTTACCTGATTTTGGTTTGTGTGTATATTTTGTGTATTTTACTTACCTCCTAAGGGAGTATATCCTCTGAGATATTTTTGCCACATTGTCACTAAATGAAAGTACCTTTATTTTTAGTAACTCTGGGGGTCATTCCGACCCTGGCGGTCCAAGACCGCCAGGACCGGGGACCACGGAAGCACCGCCAACAGGCTGGTGGTGCTTCCCAGCCCATTCTGACCGCGGCGGTAAAGCCGCGGTCAGAAAAGGGGATCCGGCGGTTTCCCGCCGGATTTCCCCTGCATGGGCTGAATCTCCATGGCGGCGCTGCAAGCAGCGCCGCCATGGAGATTCCGACCCCCTTCCCGCCATCCTGTTTCTGGCGGTTTTTACCGCCAGGAACAGGATGGCGGGAACGGGTGTCGTGGGGCCCCCTGAAAGGGCCCCATAAAGATTTTCACTGTCTGCTTAGCAGACAGTGAAAATCGCGACCGGTGCAACTGCACCCGTCGCACCCCTGCAACTCCGCCGCCACCATTCGGAGCCGGCTTCCTTGTTGCAGGGCCTTTCCCGCTGGGCCGGCGGGCGCTCTGTTGGCGGTCGCCCGCCGGCCCAGCGGGAAAGCCAGCGGAGCGGCCATTTGGCAGTTCCCGCCAGGCGGGCGGCTCCCACCGCCCGCCAGGGTCAGAATGACCCTCTCTGTGTATTGTGATTCTTATGATATAGTGCTATATGATATAAGTGGTATAGTAGGTGCTTTGCATGTCTCCTAGTTCAGCCTAAGGTGCTCTGCTATAGCTACCTCTATCAGCCTAAGCTGCTAGAACACTAATAATCTACTAATAAGGGATAACTGGACCTGTCCCAAGTTTTAAGTACCATCAGACACCCACTATAAGCCAGTCCAGCCTCCTACAGTGACACAGTACCAAAAATACCTTAGAGACAATACTCCTTCTTGAGGTTAGTATTATACACAATATATACACTAGACACCAAAATTAGACAAGTAAATAGTCATAGAACAATGCAAACAGTAGGAAATCCTATAGAATGCAATGGGAGAAAATAGGTCTAGGGGCAACACAAACTATATACTAAAAGAGTGGAATTGAATCACAAATTCCCCCCTAGACAAGTGTAGTGTGTGCAGAATTGCTGGTAGTGTAAGAATACAGTACAGGTAAGTAAGTTACCCCACCCCAGAGCCCAGAAAAGCAGGAGTAAAGTACTGCAAGTTTCCTTAGGACACACTACACCTCGTTTTGGGGATTTTGCAGCAGCCAACCAAGTCTACAAAGAACAACTGCTGGATTATTGGACCTGAGGACCTGCAAAGGAAGGGGACCAAGAAGTCGGAAGAAGTTCCAGAAAGGACCGGAGCCCTTGCCAACCCAGAAGAGGGTGGAAGAAGAAGAGTCCCTGGTTAGTTGAAGACTGAAGAAATGCACCCTAGGAAGATGCCAGTGGGTTACTGCATGATGCAAAAGATGTCCCACGGCGTGAAGATCGTTGCAGATGAGATTTAGTGTTGGAAGACACCAACAAGCCTTGGCTACAACAAAAGTGTGTTTTTTATCAAAATGGCGCTGGATGGACCCAGAAGGGACCTGGGGCCCTCTACTCTCTAAGAGGGGGAAGAGGGGGCTCTCAGCACTTTAGAGAGCCCTCAGGATGCCAGCCAGCACCCCCAGAAGCCGCAGGATCTGGGTTCAAAGGAGGTGCAAAATGCAGTTGATGCAGCACAACAAAAGAAGGTCCCACGCCGCCGGAGAATAACTCAGCGATATGGACGTTACATGGTGCAGTGCTGTGAACCTGGGACGGACTGTGCACGAAGGAATTTTGTAAAGAGAGCACAGAGGCCTCAAGAGGCGAAGAAGACACAAAACACAGGGGTACCGTCGTTCTCGGGGAAGGCAAGGTCTTACCTCCTCCAAATTGTGGCAGCAGGACATCAGGACAGTCTATGTCAATGATGTCCATCCTCTGTCTCCTTAAGAGCACGTTTATAGCCGTGAGAGGAGTCCCGGGGTACCGGTTGTTGCCTTCCTTGGAAGGTGCCTGCTTGGAGCAGAGGAGTGACTCTGTCACTCCATGGGAGATTTCTTTGTCCTTCTGGTGCAGGATGAAGATAGGGAGTCCCCAGAGCATGCACACCACGGAAACTGTTGCAGTTGCTGACTTGGAGCTGAGGTTGCTGAAGAAAAGTGTCTCTTGTAGACACTTTGTTGCAGTTACAGCATTTCTTGGATCAGGCTGCGATTGATCCGAGGTCAGAGGATGCTGAAGTTGTTGCAGAGGATTCCTGAAGGAAACTTGCAAGCAGAATCTGAAGAGAACCCACAAGAGAGACCCTAAATAGCGCTGAGAGGGGGATTGTCTATCTTATTAGGTATGGACCTATCAGGAGGGGTCTCTGATGTCACTTGCTGGCATTGGCCACTTAGAGCCCTCCAGAGTGCCCCCTCACCTTGCAAAGCAAGATGGCTGAAGTCTGGGACACACTGGAGGAGCTCTTGGCACCATCCCTGGGGTGGTGATGGACAGGAGAGTAGTCACTCTCCTTTCCTTTGTCCAGTTTCACGTCCTTGGTGGAACACCCAGGATGCATGGGATTGCCCCCCAATACCACATTTGGAATGGGGGGACAATTCCATGATCTTAGACATGTTACATGGCCATATTCGGAGTTACCATTGTGAGCTACATATAGGTATTGACCTATATGTAGTGCACGCGTGTAATGGCGTCCTCGCACTTACCAAGTCTGGGGAAATGGCCCTGAACTATGTGGGGGCACCTTTGCTAGTGCAAGGGTGCCCTCACCCTTAGTAACCTTGCACCTAACCTTCAGCAAGTGAAGGTTAGACATATAGGTGACTTGTAAGTTACTTAAGTGAAGTGAAACTGGCTCTGAAATAGTGTCTGCACTATTTCTCACAGGCTGCAGTGGCAGTCCTGTGAAAGGGTTTGTCTGAGCTCCTTATGGGTGGCAAAAAAAATGCTGCAGCCCATAGGGATCTCCTGGAACCCCAATGCCCTGGGTACCTAGGTACAATACACTAGGGACTTATGAGGGGGGTCCAGTGTGCCAATTGGAATTGGAATATGAAGTCACTAGACTTTAGTGACTAATTTGGAAGCAGAGAGAGCATAAGCACTGAAGTCATGGTTAGCAGAACTTCAGTGACACAGTTAAGCACTACTGATAACACACACATTAGGACAAACTATGAACCTTGGGGTCCTGGCTAGCATGATCCCAGTGAAACAGTAAAAACACACTGACACACACTCACAAACAGGCCACAAGTGGGGGTAACCATGCTAGAAAGAGGCTACTTTCTCACAATAAGGATGTCGCTTTTTCCACTGTGGATACTTCTTTACCAGCACTCCTATTACTTTTCCTTTACGTTTCGCTGTTATTATATGGCAAGTTTAAGGGTTTTTGACAGTACTCCCCCTCAAGGAACAGTTCTCCAATTTATCTTTGTTTGGATAAGTTCTGTGGAAGTTATTCATTAATCTTGAGGCATGCACATTATTATGAGGTTCCCAAGATCGATCTTCTGGACCATAACCGTTCCAGTCAATTAGATAGTATAACTTGCCCTTTCCTATCTTGGAATCTAAAATTTGATTGACCTCATACTCATGTGGAGAGCTAATCTGGATCAGACTCGGAGGAGTGTTTAAATGCAAGTTTGGTTTAGCAATGAAACATGAAAGACTGGATGTATTTTTAGATATGATTGTAACTGCAATTTAACTGCCACAGGATTGATCATCTTGTCTACCTTAAATGGACCAATGAATCATGGCTGAAATTTTCAGTTTCCTTTGAGATGTAAATTTTGTGTGGATAACCAGACTCTGTCCCATCTTCTAAAAATTGGACTCTTTCTTCTTTTCTTATCTGCCTGAGCTTCATATGAGTTTTTTCCTCAAGTTATGTTTTTTCTAGCGCTAGCTAAGGTGGTCTATAATCTCTTTATTATTTCTTCTACTGTGGAAACTGTGTCTTCTTCTTTACCTCAAATTACATTACAATGTCTGCCTTTATTTAGATAAAAAGAGGTGAACCCAGTGGTGGAATGCACAGCATTATTATAAGTAAATTCAGCTGCCCAAACCAACTCTGGCCATTCCTTCTCTTGATCAAATAAATAGAGTCTTAAATATTGTTTTAATTCTTGATTCACTCTCTCTGTTTGCCCATCTGTTTCTAGATGATAACTGGTAGAGAAATGTGACTCAATTCCTAATCGCTTAGTAAAAGCCTTCCAAAAGTGGAAAACAAATTGGGATCCCCTGTCAGAAACAAGAATGTTTGGAAGCTCATACTATCTGTTGTGTAAACAACTGGGCAACTTGTGGGGCTCATTGAATTTCTTTTAAATGAATAAAATGTGCCATCGTGGTGAAAGTGTCCACAAAAACTAAGATAGTATTAAAACCTTGACTACTAGGAAGATCTACAATGAGGTCCTTAGTAACAGTATGCTAAGGATGGGGTGCTGTGGGTAACGGTCTTAAAAGACTGTTCTATTGGAGTTTCCATTTTGACACTTTTCACAAGTTCACACATATTGTCTTATCTGAGTTTTCATTTGTGGCCATTAAAAAGGTTGCTGTATCAGATCTTGAGTCTTTTGAACCCCTTTATGTCCAGCCAGTTGATCATCATGGCAAGCCTGAAGAACTTTTTTTTGTAATTCTAAAGTAGGCATATACAATGCATCTTTATAATATGGTAATCCATCCTTGATCACTCTTTCTGGAGCTTCTTTGGACCACTTCAATATATTTTCTGGTGTTAAAGTTTCTTGAATTTCTTTGGTCAAATCTGCATAATGAATGGTTAATATAATCGTCTCTTTTGGAATGATCAGACCTTTTTCTGGAAGTTCCTTACATGCATCGACATCAATTCATGACAGAGCATCTGCCGTGCCTTTAGCTTTTCCAGGTCGAAAGGTGATGACAAAATCAAAATCTGCAAAATAAAGGGACCAACGCAATTGTCTTGTTGTCAATGTACAAGCTGATTTAAAAAACTGTAAATTTCGATGGTCAGTGTGAACAGTTACTTTATGTCTCACTCCCAAAATATAATTTCTCCATTCACAAAAGGTTTCCTAGACTGCCAAAACCTCCTTATCAGCAATAGAATAGTTTACCTCTGGCGGAGTTAATTTTTGAGAGAAAAAGGCAACTGGATGCAATTGCCCTGTATCTTTATGATGCTGAGAAAGAATACCTCCTATTGCGGCGTCTGGAGCATCTGCTTCCACATATTAAGACTCATCTGGATTGGGGTGTAATAATATTGGGGCTGTGGTGAAAGAGTCTGCTTCTTTTGTCCACTCAAACCTCATTCCTTTTTAAAATAAATGAGAGATGGGAGTGAATTTTTGAGAAAAATTGGATATGAATCTTCAATAGAAGTTGGCAAATCCCAAGAAGCTTTTGATTTCTTTAACGTTGCAAGGAGGAGGCCAATCTCGAACTGTCTTTATCTTAGCTGGATCCATACTGACTCATTCTGGCGACAAAATGAATCTAAGGAACTCTACTTATTCTACATAGAATGCAAACTTTTCCAATTTCAGATAAAGTTTGTGCTCTTTCAGTCTCACGAGGAAGGATCGAACATGTGAAACATGTTCCTGTAGATTGTCAGAAAAAATCAAGATATCATCTATATATACTGCGGCAATTCTGTCGAGAAATTCTCGTAATTTATCATTTACAAAACGCTGAAAAGCTGCAGAAACGTTACATAATCCATATGGCATCACTTGATATTCAAATAATCCATAACGAGTTCAGAAGGCTGTTTTCCATTCATCTCCAGATGCCACTCGTATCAAATGATATGCACCTCGCAGATTTAATTTGGTGTAAACTTAAGCATTTTTTACTTGATCTAGAAGAACTGACACCAAAGGCAATGGGTATCGATTCTTGATAGTAACCTGATTGAGGGCTCGATAATCAATGCAAGCTCAGAGTCCCCCATCCTTCTTGGGTATGAAAAACGGCGGGGAGGAGACTTAAGATTGAGAGGGGCGAATAAAACCATTAGCTAAATATTGATCTAAATACTCTTTTAAATGTTGGTTCTTCGCTTCTGTTAATGCATATATTCAACTACATGGCAATATTGCTCCAGGCTGCAATTAAATTTTGCGATATATGGTCGATGTGGTGGAAATTTCTCTGCCTCAAAGACGGTAACCAAATCTTCATATTCTTTCTGAATTACTGGTGTATCAAGAGTAGAAATCATTGGAGAATGTGATGATAAACAGGCCGTCTGTGACTTTGTGAACGTTCATACTTGATCATGAAAACAATTCTCTTTACAAGAGTAAGAGTTCATTTCTATTGTTCCTTTACTGCAATCAATTTGAGGATTATGCTCAGTAAGCCAGGGCAGACCCAAAATTAATTGAAATTGTGGAGCATCTATTCAATTAAAATTATCCATTCCTGATGCACACCAAAACCTTGCAACTGAATTGGTTCGGTCTCATGAGTATTTGGGCCTGAAGAGAGACTGGTGCCACCTACTGCTCTTACTACTTTCAAAGTAGTTTTCTTGGCAAATCGAATTCCAATCTTACGAGTGTATTTGATGTCACAAACATTGCCTGTAGCTCCAGAATAAATCATAACCGATATTCCTTGAATTTCCTTCTCATGAGTCTTAACTGACACAGTTTGTACCAAATGTGGCGCTGCCATCTGTAAAGTATTTGCCACTTGTTGATCTGAGGGCGTTGTCTAGGTTTCTGCTTTCATCAGGGCAACTCCCCCTACTGATGAAGCTGGACTTTTCTCGACTGCCCTGTCTTTGGTTTCTTAGGACATTCTTTAACAAAATGTCCTGATGCACCACAATATAAACACAGTTGATTTGTTCTTCGCTTTTCCTTTTCTTCTTTAGATAGCAGTCCTCATATTGAACAAATTTGCATTGGTTCTTCCACTGCTACTCCTTCTCCTACTCTCATATGATTATTTGTTACTTGATCGAATGTTGGTGGGAGCGGCCGATAATTTCTCCTCTTTACTGCTCTCTGTTCAGTTAAGCGATGGTTAATTTGTAATACAAGATCAATTAATTCTGAAATTTCAGTGGGTCGATTTGGAACTTGAACCAAAGCATCCTTCAATTCATCTTTTAACCCACAATAGAATATTGCAGCCATTTTTTCCTCTGGCCAGTTAGTTTCTACTATGAGTTTATTAAAATGAGCTAGATAAGCTACTAAGGGGGTCATTCTGACCTTGGCGGTCCATGACCGCCATGGCGGAGTGCGGCGGAAGCACAGCCAACAGGCTGGCGGTGCTTCCTGGGCGATTCTGACCGCAGCGGTAAAGCCGCGGTCGGAAAAGGGGAGCCGGCGGTTTCCCGCCAGTTTCCCGTTGGCCCAGGGAACCCGCCATGGCGGCGCTGCTTGCAGCACCGCCGTGGGGATTCCGACCCCCTTACCGCCAGCCTGTTTCTGGCGGTGTCCACTGCCGGAACCAGGATGGCGGGAACGGGTGCCGTGGGGCCCCTGGGGGCCCCTGCACTGCCCATGCCATTGGCATGGGCAGTGCAGGGACCCCTAACAGGGCCCCACAAAGATTTTCACTGCAACGGGTGCCACTGCACCCGTCGCACCCCTTCAACTCCGCCGGCTCCATTCCGAGCCGGCTTCATTGTTGAAGGGGCTGTCCCGCCGACCGCCGCGGTCAGAATGACCGCCGCGGTCAGAATGACCGCCTAAATCTTTATTTTCCTGCTTTATTTCGAAAAGCTCATTATCTGTGGCCTGAGCTGCAGTTCGACAATCAAATGTTCTTTAAAACTCTTCTTTGAAATTTAGAAAATTATATAAAACTGGATCATTTCTGGAAACAATTGGCATGGACCATGCAGCTGCATCACCTGTCAGTTAACACAATATAACTGCCACTTTGTATTGGTCTTCGGAAATAATAATGGGTCTGCATAGAAAATGCAATGAGCATTGAGTTAAAAAAAAAATAGCTTTTTTTGGATCTTCACCAAACCGCTCAGGCTGTGCCAGGGGAATTATGGGGAAAAAAGCATGAATTACTTGAGTAGATATACCTGTGGACTGTGAAGTACTAGGGGTCTCTGAAAATGCTGAATCATTAAACTTGGAAGTGTTTCCTAACTCAATTATTCTTTGTTTTATCTGTACTGTCTCTTCTATGGTATTGTTTAACAGTTTCTGCAACCCTTCCAAGATGGTAGCTAATGCCTTTAAATCAATTCCTTCGGCCATTCTGCTCAGGAGGTAATCTAACTTCCCAGTAATAATAAGGAGGGCACTTCAATCTGTCAGAGTACCTTGATTCGATTCCCTCAGGAGCAGAAGCTAAATCCTCAGTCCCAACCCAGACTACTCGCAACAAAATTGAATCTCCATTTTGAGCACCCTGGAGGGGGAAAGGGGAATGGGATTTAGAAAGACTGCCTCAGAGACGGTATTTCTTCAAATACTCAGTCTGCCACTCACTTCTTGTTTGAACTGGATAACAGCACCTGAAAGATCACAATTACAATTACTAGGGACACACTATTTAACTACATCATCCTTTAATATTTACTAATGATTAATTTCACTGATAATTATATCACACTCTCTTACCCTGAGTTCCCTGAGGAATTTGCCTCTCTCTTTCTCTGTTACTGTTGTATATTAAATTAATGGGAATTAGTAGTAAATGAGTTTCTTAGAAGTTGTTCTCCATTTTATATGAAGATAAGTTTGCTTCTCAACCTTCGTGCTGATATATTTTTGAGTTCGGTTTTCTGCACGTTCCTAAATAATTTGAATAGTTGAGATATATATTATATATATATATATATAAGTATATATATATATATATATATATTTGAAGAGAGATAGAGATAAGAGTCAAATATGGTAGTACAATGCGTGAACATTTTATTTCCTGTTGTTTGTCTCATATTAACCTTTTCTGTTAATGATAATATCTATGCTTCTTTAAAATTGTCGTGTTAACATTCCTCAGTAACTTTTTTGAACTCTGGTTGTTTTGAATATTGATACGAGATTATCAAATTGGATGTTGATAGTATCTTTATATTTTTTTAATGTTCATGAGAGTCAATTCCAGCTGGAGACTCTTTTATATGATGCGAAAACCTTCTATCACTGTATTTGCTTTTAAACAATAAAATATTATCTGTGGTTAACTCGAATAGTCCGTGAAATGCATGCAAAGCCAAGTTTGCCTAATTTTTTTTTTTACCTCACAACAAGCGCTCTCTCAATACATCTGGATTCCTAGCAGGTCACAGTTGAAGTGAGAAGCTCTATAGCGGTGCACACGTATCATAGCAACAAAACTGAGGTCAATACTAAAACTACAACTTAACATTTGAACTTCGTCAGCCATCTTTGATTCCTTTCTTCTGCATTTTCTTTGCAACATGTGTAGCACGGCTCTGCAAACTTTGTTCCAATAAGGACATCACTTTTTCCACTGTGGATACTTCTTTACCAGCACTCCTATTGCTTTTCCTTTACGTTTCTCTGTTATTACATGGCAAGTTTGAGGGTTCTTGACAGTCACTATGTGTTGCACTGCATGCGTAGTGCCACATGGTAACATGGAGGCCAGAATTTGACTTTGTAGGGCTACCATGCTGCCTCTGCATATAACACCACTGTGGTGCAAGGAAGTGGAAGGTTCCACGAATAATAGGGCACTGGCACAAATATAGACAACATAACACATATTTGCAGTGGCTGAACCATCTGTTTGGATTGATTATCACAATCCCCAGGTACCTGCACCACAACCCAAGATTGTCATGTCCATCAACACAGACCTATGAAACTATTTCACAAAACAGGAACATACACTACACCAGAAATAAATCTGAGTCACCATTCCACCTAAAACTAACAACTGCCAAAGTACATACCAAACCACTATCAAGCATTACCAACACATCTTCTCTCATTCATTTGCAGCCAACCAAGATTACAGCATAGAGCCAAGGTTGATGACTCTAATGGCGGAAGAGCGTGCATATAACGAAGGGCCTCAAAGAACACAAAATGTGGTGGAGAGGACATTTGGGCTTCTGAAGTCAAGGTTCAGGTGCCTGGCCCTGACAGGAGGAAGCCTGTTTTATGCCCCACCACTGGTATGTAACATGATACTGGCAAGTGCAGTCTTGTGCAATATATGTGTACAGACCAATGTTCCCTGGGATGAACAGGTACATGTCCCCAACAATGGTGCAGCACATTTGGAGGGAGAATTATAAAACACTGCTGCAAGAGTTTGCAGTAGACTACAAATTGTACAGAACCTCTACACATAGTCACTGTACAAATATAATCACTTTGTAAACATCATTGTTAGACTTGACATTCTTTGCGTGGTCTGCCCTAACTTTTTGCCTCTGTTTCCCAGGTTTTTGATGTGTGCTGGATTCTGTTTTTGCTGTTTTTGTTACTCTGGGCACTTTACCACTGCTATCCAGTGCTGAAGTGCAAGTGTTCCTACATTAAATGTACATGTAATTGGCCTTTCATGATTGGCATATTTGATTTACTGGTAAGTCCCTAGTACAGTGCACTAGGGGTGCTCAGGGCCTGTAAATGAAATGCTACTTGTGGGCCTGCAGCACTGGTTGTGCCACACACATCAGTAGCCCTGTAATCATGTCTCAGACCTGCCACTGCAGTGTCTGTGTGTGCATTTTTAAACCTTCCAATTCGACTTGGCAAGTGTATCCACTTGGAAATAAGTGTTAAGGGCTGGGGAGGAGTAGCCTTCCCCAGCCTCTGGAAATGCTTTGAAGGGCACAGATGGTGCCCTCCTTGCATAAGCCAGTCTACACTGGTTCAGGGATCCCCCAGCCCCTGCTCTGGCGTGAAACTGGACAAAGGAAAGGGGAGTGACCACTCCCCTGTCCATCACCACCCCAGGGGTGGTGCCCAGAGCTCCTCCAGTGTGTCCCAGACCTCTGCCATGTTGAATGCAGAGGTGTGAGGGCACAGTGGAGGCCTCTGAGAGGCCAGTGCCAGCAGGTGACGTCAGAGACCCCTCCTGATAGGTTCTTACCTGGTTAGGTGGCCAATCCTCCTCTGAGGGCAATTTAGGGTATCTCCTGTGGGTTTCTCTTCAGATAACAAATGCAAGAGCTCACCAGAGTTCCTCTGCATCTCTCTCTTTGACTTCTGCCAAGGATCGACCGCTGACTGCTCCAGGACACCTGCAAAACCACAACAAAGTAGCAAGAAGACTACCAGCAACATTGTAGTGCCTAATCCTGCCGGCTTTCTCAACTGTTTCCTGGTGGTGCATGCTCTGAGGGCTGTCTGCCTTCACCCTGCACTGGAAGCCAAGAAGGGGGGAATCTTCCCCCTGGGTCCCCTCTCATCTTGACAAGTGTGGTCCCTGGAACACAGGAGCTGGATCCAAGTGACCCTGACAGTCCAGTGGTCCTTCTGTCCAAATTTGGTGGAGGTAAGTCATTGCCTCCCCACGCTAGACAGTAATCCTGTGTACTGCGTGATCTGCAGCTGGGTTTTTGTGCACTTTTGCAAGAAATCCTTCATGCACAGCATAGCCCAGGTCCCCAGCACTCCATCCTGTATTGCTCAACTCGCTGAGTTGACCACCGGCTTCGTGGGACCCTCCTTTCTGGTGTTGAGATGACTGCCATACTCAGATTTCTTGAATGCCTGTTCAAGTGCTTCTGCGGGTGCTGCCTGCTTTTGCATGGTCTCTCTGTCCTGCTGAGCGCCCCTCTGTCTCCTCCTCCAAGGGGCAACCTCCTGGTCCTTTCTGGGCCCAGGCAGCACCCATTTTCTTCAACCACAACCTTTGCAGCTAGCAAGGCTTGTTTGTGGTTTTTCTGCATGGAAACAACTCTGCGTCCTCCAGCACACCGTGAGACATCTTCTGTGCAAAGGAAAAGTTCCTGGCATCTTCAGTTTTTGCAGAATCTTCAGCTTCTTCCACCCAGAGGCAGCCCTTTTGCACCTTCATCCAGGGTTTAGTGGGCTCTTGCCCCCCCTGGACACTTTTGTGACTCTTGGACTTGGTCCCCTTCCTTTACAGGTCCTCAGGTACAGGGATCCGTCTTCAGTGCTTTGCAGTCAGTTGATGTCTTTGCAGAATCTCCTATCACAACTTTAGTTTGTTTCTGGGGAAGTAGGGTAACTTTACTCCTACTTTTCAGGGTCTTGGGGTGTGGTATCTTGGAAACCCTCAGTGTTCTCTTAAACTCCCAGTGACTCTCTACACACTACACTAGCCCTGGGGTCCATTCGTGGTTCGCATTCCCCTTTTAGAGTATATGGTTATAGGCTAGGCCTATTGCATCCTACTGTATTCTACAGTGTTTGCATTACTTTTCTAACTGTTTACTTACCTGATTTTGGTTTGTCTGTATATTTTGTGTATTTTACTTACCTCCTAAGGGAGTATATCCTCTGAGATATTTCTGACACATTGGCCCTCATTACAACCCTGGAGGTCGGTGTAAAAGCGTCGGTAAGACTGCCAACAGCACAGCGGAAAAAAAATTGAATCACGACCATGGCGGAAACCGCCAACATAGACAGCCTCTTTAACACTCCGACCGCCACGGCGGTAGAAACAAACACTGCAGCGGTCACCGCCAACAGACAGGCGGAAGACAATGTACCACCCACACTATTATGAGAGGCCAATCCGCCATCTTTTCCGGGGCGGAAATAACGCGAACAAAAACACGGCGGAAACAGGACTTGGAAGGGAAAACACTCACCTCTACACATTCCACGAGGAACCAGGATGCCATGGAGACAGAACTCCAAATACTATGGTATTCCTGCTCCTCTACAAGGAGCACGAAAGACGGCGGCGACGACCACGGTGAGTACTGCACCTACAACACAGGGGAGGGGGGAGGGAAAAGAGAGTGACACACAACACGAAACACCCCCACCCACACCCACAACACCATACAAACAAATACATTCTGCAACATTACATTTACACCCCCCATCCCCCTTTCAAGAGCGCAAGGACAAAAGGAAATGAGTTGAATGATTGTAATAAATAAAAATCCATTCGTGAAAACTTTAAATACAGTATAAACAATTATGTACACCAACTACACAAGTCCTGATAGTGCACCATTCATAGTCCGTGGACCACTGGGCCCAAAATGGATGGGCGAGGCCCACACTCGATACCGGACTCCAAGCGGAGAGAACACTGCAGAGGCATCAGATTGAAATGAAACAGGCACCTCAGGGGGAAGGGAAGGGGGGGCACCTCAGCTGGATGAGTGCACGACGCCAGCTCCACGAGGGGGCCCCATGCCCACTGCTGTATCCTGGGGAGTGCAAAGCAACAGTCTCTCAAGTATCTCCAGTGGGTGGTTTGCCCACTGCATTATCCTGGGGAGTGCAAAGCCATAGTCTCTCAAGTCTCTCCAGTGGGTGGTTTGCCCACTGCATTATCCTGGGAAGTGCAAAGCCACAGTCTCTGAAGTCTCTCCAGTGGGTGGGTTGCCCACTGCATTATCCTGGGGAGTGCAAAGGCACAGGCCCATATTTATACTTTTTGACGCTAAACTGCGCTAACGCAGTTTAGCGTAAAAAAAATTTGCGCCGTCTAACGCCATTCTGAAGCGCCATGCGGGCGCCGTATTTATGGAATGGCGTTAGACGGCGCAATCAGACCGGCGCTGCCTGGTGTGCGTGGAAAAAAACCACGTAGACCAGGCAGCGCCGGCGTTGGAAAAAAATTACGTTAGGGCGTCTTAAAATGGCGCAAGTCAGGTTGACGCTAAAAAATCGTCTTAACCCGATTTGCGCCATTTTTTCGACGCCCAGACGCCATTTCATGACTCCTGTCTTAGTAAAGACAGGAGTCATGCCCCCTTGCCCAATGGCCATGCCCAGGGGACTTGTGTCCCCTGGGCATGGTCATTGGGCATAGTGGCATGTAGGGGGGCACAAATAAGGCCCCCCTATGCCACAAAAAAAAAAAAAAAAAATTATACTTACCTGAACGTACCTGTACTTCACTGGGATGGGTCCCTCCATCCTTGGGTGTCCTCCTGGGGTGGGCAGGGGTGGCAGGGGATGTCCCTGGGGGCAGGGGAGGGCACCTGTGGGCTCATTCTGAGCCCACAGGTCCCTTAACGCCTACCCTGACCAGGCGTTAAATTCAGGCGCAAATGCGGTTTTTTTTGACCCGCCACCTCCCGGGCGTGATTTTTGCCCGGGAGTATAAATACGACGCATTTGCGTCGCCGTCATTTTTTTTGACGGGAACGCCTTCCTTGCATCTCATTAACGCAAGGAAGGCGTTCACGCAAAAAAATTACGCTCTTTCTTCATACTTTGGCGCTAGACGCGTCTAACGCCAAAGTATAAATATGGCGTTAGTTTTGCGCCGAATTTGCGTCGAAAAAAACGACGCAAATTCGGCGCAAACGGAGTATAAATACGGGCCACAGTCTCTCAAGTGGATAACAGTCTCCACTGGTTCTGGAGGGGGCTTGGTGCCCAGAGTGCTTCATTCTGCCAAGGACTGAGGTAGTGGATGCCTTTCTCCACTGGTTATGGATGGGGCTTTGTACCCAGAGTGCTTCATCCTGCCAAGGACAGAGGTAGTGGTAGTGATACTCCACTGACGGTGGTGCAACATGCAAGCTGCCCAGGCTATTGGAACTGACCACCAGCCTCGTACGACTGACCACTGGGGATGGCAGCTGTAGGAAAGTACCATCTTGCCTGGCATGTTACCCCCATATTTCACTGTATATATGTTGTTTTAGTTGTATGTGTCACTGGGACCCTGCCAGCCAGGGCCCCAGTGCTCATAAGTGTGCCCTGTATGTGTTACCTGTGTTATGACTAACTGTCTCACTGAGGCTCTGCTAATCAGAACCTCAGTGGTTATGCTCTCTCACTTCTTTCAAATTGTCACTAACAGGCTAGTGACCAATTTTACCAATTTACATTGGCATACTGGAACACCCTTATAATTCCCTAGTATATGGTACTGAGGTACCCAGGGTATTGGGGTTCCAGGAGATCCCTATGGGCTGCAGCATTTCTTTTGCCACCCATAGGGAGCTCTCACAATTCTTACACAGGCCTGCCTCTGCAGCCTGAGTGAAATAACGTCCACGTTATTTCACAGCCATTTACCACTGCGCTTAAGTAACTTATAAGTCACCTATATGTCTAACCTTTACCTGGTAAAGGTTGGGTGCTAAGTTACTTAGTGTGTGGGCACCCTGGCACTAGCCAAGGTGCCCCCACATTGTTCAGGGCAAATTCCCCAGACTTTGTGAGTGCGGGGACACCATTACACGCGTGCACTACACATAGGTCAATTCCTATATGTAGCTTCACAATGGTAACTCCGAATATGGCCATGTAACATGTCTATGATCATGGAATTGCCCCCTCTATGCCATCCTGGCATTATTGGCACAATCCCATGAGCACAGACCCGGGTACTGCCAAACTACCTTTTCAGGGTTTCACTGCAGCTGCTGCTGCTGCCAACCCCTCAGACAGGTTTCTGCCCTCCTGGGGTCCAGCCAGGCTTGGCCCAGGATGGCAGAACAAAGGACTTCCTCAGAGAGAGGGTGTTACACCCTCTCCCTTTGGAAAAAGGTGTTAAGGCAGGGGAGGAGTAGCCTCCCCCAGCCTCTGGAAATGCTTTCATGGGCACAGATGCTGCCCATTTCTGCATAAGCCAGTCTACACCGGTTCAGGGACCCCTCAGCCCTGCTCTGGAGTGAAACTGGACAAAGGAAAGGGGAGTGACCACTCCCCTGACCTGCACCTCCCCTGGGAGGTGCCCACAGCTCCTCCAGTGTGCTCCAGACCTCTGCCATCTTGGAAACAGAGGTGCTGCTGGCACACTGGACTGCTCTGAGTGGCCAGGGCCAGCAGGTGACGCCAGAGACTCCTTCTGATAGGCTCCTTCAGGTGTTGCTAGCCTATCTTCTCTCCTAAGTAGCCAAACCCTCTTTTCTGGCTATTTAGGGTCTCTGTTTTGGGGATTTCCTTAGATAACGAATGCAAGAGCTCATCAGACTTCCTCTGCATCTCTCTCTTCACCTTCTGCCAAGGAATCGACTGCTGACCGAGCTGGAAGCCTGCAAAACTGCAACAAAGTAGCGAAGACAACTACTGCAACTCTGTAACCCTGATCCTGCCGCCTTCTCGACTGTTTTCCTGGTGGTGCATGCTGTGGGGGTAGTCTGCCTCCTCTCTGCACTAGAAGCTCAGAAGAAATCTCCCGTGGGTCGACGGAATCGTCCCCCTGCAACCGCAGGCACCAAAGAACTGCATCACCGGTCCTCTGGGTCTCCTCTCAGCACGACGAGCGAGGTCCCTTGAATCCAGCAACTCTGTCCAAGTGACTCCCACAGTCCAGTGACTCTTCAGTCCAAGTTTGGTGGAGGTAAGTCCTTGCCTCCCCACGCCAGACTGCATTGCTGGGAACCGCATGTTTTGCAGCTACTCCGGCCCCTGTGCACTTTCTGAGGGAATCCTTTGTGCACAGCCAAGCCTGGGTCCACGGCACTCCAACCTGCATTGCACGACATCCTGAGTTGTCCTCCGGCGACGTGGGACTCCTTTGTGCAACTTCGGGTGAGCACCATTTCACCCTACTTTGTAGTGCCTGTTCTGGCACTTCTGCGGGTGCTGCCTGCTTCTGAGAGAGCTCCTTATCTTGCTGGGCACCCCCTCTGTCCTCTGATGTAATTGGCGACATCCTGGTCCCTCCTGGGCCACAGCAGCATCCAAAAACCGTAACCGCACGACTTGCAGCTAGCAAGGCTTGTTTGCAGCATTTCTTCAGGAAAACACTTCTGCACGACTCTCCACGGCGTGGGACATCTATCTTCCAAAGGGGAAGTTTTTAGCCCTTGTCGTTCTTGCAGAAAACTCAGCTTCTACTGTCCAGTAGCAGCTTCTTTGCACCCACAGCTGGCATTTCCTGGGCATCTGCCCACTCTCGACTTGATCGTGACTTTTGGACTTGGTCCCCTTGTTCCACAGGTACCCTCGTCTGGAAATCCATTGTTGTTGCATTGCTGGTTTTGGTCTTTCCTGCAGAATTCCCCTATCACGACTTCTGTGCTCTTTGGGGAACTTTAGTGCACTTTGCACTCACTTTTCAGGGTATTGGGGTGGGCTATCTTTCTAACCCTCACTGTTTTCTTACAGTCCCAGCGACCCTCTACAAGGTCACATAGGTTTGGGGTCCATTCGTGATTCGCATCCCACTTTTGGAATATATGGTTTGTGTTGCCCCTATCCCTATGTGTCCCCATTGCATCCTATTGTAACTATACATTGTTTGCACTGTTTTCTAATACTATACTGCATATTTTCGGTATTGTGTACATATATCTTGTGTATATTTGCTACCCTCATACTGGGGATACTCACTGAGATACTTTTGGCATATTGTCATAAAAATAAAGTACCTTTATTTTTAGTATATCTGTGTATTGTGTTTTCTTATGATATTGTGCATATGACACTAGTGGTACTGTAGAAGCTTCACTCGTCTCCTAGTTCAGCCTAAGCTGCTCTGCTAAGCTACCATTATCTATCAGCCTAAGCTGCTAGACACCCTATACACTAATAAGGGATACCTAGGCCTGGTGCAAGGTGTAAGTACCCCTTGGTACTCACTACAAGCCAGTCCAGCCTCCTACATTGGTTGTGCAGCGGTGGGATAAGTACTTTGCAACTACTTACCACTTTTGTCATTGTACTTTTCATAAGAGAAAAATATACAAAACAAGTTCAGTGTATGTACACCTAACCAAAAAGTTTTGCTTTTCTTTTCTCACTTCTTTTCTAAGTGCTGAAAAGTACCTCTAAACTTTCTAAAAAGTTCTTAAAAAGTTGTAAAAGTTTTTTTCTGTCTTTCCAAAAGTTCTGAAAAACTTTTTCTCACTTTTTCTATCACTTAAACACTTTCTAAAATGTCTGGCACAGGCCAAACTGTTGATCTGTCCAAACTTGCTTATGATCACCTTAGCTGGAAAGGAGCAAGGAGTCTCTGCATAGAAAGAGGTTTAAGTGTAAGGAAGAATCCCTCTAGAGAACTGTTGGTTAATATCCTTGTTGAACAGGATAAGGCCAGAGGTGCCACTTCTGTTGAGAAATTAGCTGATGGTTCCCAATCTGACCCTGTGGCACCCCTAGCAAAAGATTTAGAAAGGAAACTTCCTAGCCTGCCCATTATCAGACAACCTAGCATAGCTGGTACTGATGTAGAGTCACACCATACTGATAGTGTTGTCTCACATCACAGTAAGAGTATTCCTTCTCATCATAGTAGAAGTGATGTTTCTGTTAGCCAAGCTGTTAGGGTGCCATCTGTTAGGGACAGGTCTCCATCTGTTCATTCTCACCATACTTCTGTTTCAAGGCATGTCCCACCCACCCACCCTGATGACAGAGTGTTAGAAAGGGAGCTCAATAGATTGAGAGTGGAACAAACCAGACTGAAGCTCAAGAAGCAACAGCTGGATTTGGATAGACAGTCCTTAGAAGTGGAAAGAGAAAGACAGAAATTAGGTTTAGAAACCCATGGTGGCAGCAGCAGTATTCCCCATAGTCATCCTGCAAAAGAGCATGATTCTAGAAATCTGCACAAGATAGTTCCCCCTTATAAGGAGGGGGATGACATTAACAAGTGGTTTGCTGCACTTGAGAGGGCCTGTGTTGTACAGGATGTCCCTCAAAGGCAGTGGGCTGCTATCCTATGGCTATCATTTAGTGGAAAGGGTAGGGATAGGCTCCTTACTGTGAAAGAAAGTGAAGCCAATGATTTCAAAGTTCTTAAGAATGCACTCCTAGATGGTTATGGCTTAACCACTGAACAGTACAGGATGAAGTTCAGAGATTCCAAAAAGGGGTCTTCACAAGACTGGGTAGACTTTGTTGACCATTCAGTGAAGGCCTTGGAGGGGTGGTTACATGGCAGTAAAGTTACTGATTATGAAAGCCTGTATAACTTAATCCTGAGAGAGCATATACTTAATAACTGTGTGTCTGATTTGTTGCACCAGTACCTAGTGGACTCTGATCTGACCTCTCCCCAAGAATTGGGTAAGAAGGCAGACAAATGGGTCAGAACAACGGTGAACAGAAATGTTCATACAGGGGGTGACAAAGATGACAAGAAGAAGTATGGTAAGTCTTCTGACAAGGGTGGGGACAAATCTAAAAATGAGTCTTCATCAGGCCCACAAAAACACTCTGGTGGGGGTGGTGGGTCCAAATCCTCTTCAAATCAAAACAAAGAAAAGAAACCATGGTGCTATTTATGTAAAATAAAAGGCCATTGGACAACAGATCCCAGTTGTCCAAAGAAAAGCACCAAGCCTCCTACCACTACAACCCCTGCTGCTACACCTAGTGCCCCTAGTAATAGCAGTGGTGGTGGGAGCAAACCTACTAATAGCCAATCCAAGGGAGTAGCTGGGCTCACTTTTGGTAACTTAGTTGGGGTTGGTCTTGTTAGGGAGACCACAGAGGCTGTGTTAGTCTCTGAGGGGGCTATTGATTTAGCCACCTTAGTTGCTTGTCCCCTTAACATGGATAAGTACAAGCAACTACCCCTAATAAATGGTGTTGAGGTTCAGGCCTAGAGGGACACAGGTGCCAGTGTTACAATGGTAATAGAGAAACTGGTCCACCCTGAACAACACCTACTTGGTCACCAGTACCAAGTAACCGATGCTCACAACAACACACTTAGCCACCCCATGGCTGTTGTAAATCTCAACTGGGGGGGGGGGTTACTGGTCTAAAGAAAGTTGTGGTTGCCTCAGATTTACCTGTAGACTGTCTACTTGGAAATGATTTAGAGACATCAGCTTGGTCAGATGTGGAGTTGGAGGCCCATGCAGCAATGCTGGGCATTCCAGGGCATATTTTTGCTTTAACCAGGGCTCAGGCCAAAAAGCAAAAAGGACAGGGTGACTTGGATCCTGGAAGAATGGACCAAGTGCTCCCTAAAGCTAGGGCTAGTAGAAGTAAAGCACTACCTACTATCCCTCCCTCTGCAGTGGATTCTTCTTCTGAGGAAGAAGAATTTCCACCCTGTGCAGAACCTACACCAGAGGAGCTGGAAGCAGACACTGCTGAGCTTTTGGGTGAAGGGGGCCCTGCCAGGGAGGAGCTGAGTGTGGCACAGCAGACCTGTCCCACACTAGAGGGTCTAAGGCAGCAAGCTGTCAAACAAGCAAATGGGGATGTCAGTGACTCTCACAGAGTTTACTGGGAGGACAACCTCTTGTACACTGAAGCAAGGGATCCAAAACCTGGAGCTGCCAGGAGATTGGTGATTCCTCAGGAGTACAGAAAGTTCCTCCTAACTCTAGCCCACGACATTCCCTTAGCTGGACATTTGGGACAAATGAAAACTTAGGACAGGCTTGTTCCCTTGTTTCATTGGCCTAGAATGTCAGAGGACACAAAGGAATTTTGTAAGTCCTGTGAAACCTGTCAAGCCAGTGGCAAGACAAGTGGCACTCCAAAGGCACCCCTTATCCCACTGCCTGTGGTTGGGGTTCCCTTTGAAAGGGTAGGGGTTGACATAGTTGGCCCCCTTGACCCTCCTGCTGCTTCAGGCAATAGGTTTATCTTGGTGGTAGTGGACCATGCCACCAGATACCCTGAAGCAATTCCTCTAAGGACCACTACAGCTCCTGCAGTGGCAAAGGCCCTCCTGGGAATCTTTTCCAGGGTGGGCTTCCCAAAAGAGGTGGTATCAGACAGGGGAAGCAATTTCATGTCTGCTTACTTAAAGGCCATGGGGAAGGAGTGTGGTGTTACATACAAGTTCACTACACCCTATCATCCACAAACAAATGGACTGGTGGAGAGATTTAACAAAACTCTCAAAGGCATGATTATGGGACTCCCTGAAAAACTCCGCAGGAGATGGGATATCCTGTTACCTTGCCTCCGTTTTGCTTACAGGGAGGTACCCCAAAAAGGAGTGGGCTTCAGCCCCTTTCAACTCCTATTTGGACACCCTGTGAGAGGTCCTCTAACACTTGTTAAGGAGGGTTGGGAACAACCTTTAAAAGCTCCAAAGCAAGACATAGTGGACTATGTACTTGGCCTCAGATCTAGGATGGCTGAGTACATGAAAAAGGCCAGTAAAAACCTTCAGGCCAGCCAAGAGCTCCAAAAGCAATGGCATGACCAGAAGGCTGTTTTGGTTCAGTACCAACCAGGGCAGAAAGTGTGGGTCTTGGAGCCTGTGGCCCCAAGAGCACTCCAAGATAAATGGAGTGGACCCCACATAATTGTTGAAAAGAAGGGTGAAGTCACCTACTTAGTTGACTTAGGCACCGCCAGGAGTCCCCTTAGGGTGCTCCATGTCAATCGCCTGAAACCCTACTATGACAGGGCTGATCTCACCCTGCTCATGGCAACAGATGAAGGACAGGAAGAAGAGAGTGACCCTCTCCCTGATCTCTTCTCTTCCACAGAACAAGATGCTCTAGTGGAAGGTGTAGTTTTGGCAGATTGTCTTACTGCTGAGCAGAAAGACCACTGCATAAATCTCCTGGGTCAGTTTTCTGAACTCTTCTCTACTGTGCCAGGCACCACTTCTTGGTGTGAGCACACTATAGATTCTGGAGACAGCTTGCCTGTCAAAAGTAAGATCTATAGGCAACCTGACCATGTCAGAGACTGCATAAAACAAGAAGTGCAGAAAATGCTTGAACTGGGATTGGTTGAGCACTCTGAAAGTCCATGGGCCTCTGCTGTGGTACTTGTACCAAAACCTCATTCCAAGGATGGAAAGAAGGAAATGCGGTTTTGTGTAGACTATAGAGGTCTCAACCAAGTAACCAAAACTGATGCTCACCCTATACCCAGGGCAGATGAGCTGATAGATACACTGGCATCTGCCAAGTATCTAAGCACTTTTGATTTGACTGCAGGGTATTGGCAGATCAAATTATCAGAAGATGCAAAAGCAAAAACTGCATTTTCAACCATTGGAGGCCATTACCAATTCACAGTAATGCCTTTTGGATTGAAAAATGCACCTGCCACTTTTCAAAGGTTGGTGAACACAGTCCTGCAAGGGCTGGAAGCATTTAGTGCAGCATATCTAGATGATATAGCTGTCTTTAGCTCCAGCTGGGATGATCACCTGGTCCACCTACGGAAAGTTTTGGTGGCCCTGCAAAAGGCAGGCCTCACTATCAAGGCTTCAAAGTGCCAGATAGGGCAGGGCAAAGTGGTTTATCTGGGACACCTGGTAGGTGGGGAACAGATTGCACCACTTCAGGGGAAAATCCAAATTATTATAGATTGGGTTCCCCCTACAACTCAGACCCAAGTGAGAGCCTTCTTAGGCCTCACTGGGTACTACAGGAGGTTCATAAAGAACTATGGCTCCATTGCAGCCCCTCTTAATGACCTCACATCTAAAAAAATGCCTGAAAAGGTAATGTGGACAGCGAGCTGTCAGAAAGCTTTTGAGGAGCTGAAGCAGGCCATGTGCTCTGCACCTGTCCTGAAAAGCCCCTGTTACTCCAAAAAAATCATTGTCCAAACTGATGCATCTGAATTAGGGGTAGGGGCAGTCCTTTCACAACTTAATTCTGAGGGCCAGGATCAACCTGTTGCTTTTATCAGCAGGAGGTTGACCCCTAGAGAAAAGCGTTGGACTGCCATAGAGAGGGAGGCCTTTGCTGTGGTCTGGGCACTGAAGAAGTTGAGGCCATACCTGTTTGACACTCACTTCATTGTTCAGACAGACCACAAACCTCTACTTTGGCTAAAACAAATGAAAGGTGAAAATCCTAAATTGTTGAGGTGGTCCATATCCCTACAGGGAATGGACTATACAGTGGAACATAGACCTGGGAGTACCCACTCCAATGCAGATGGACTCTACAGATATTTCCACTTAGACAATGAAGACTCATCAGGTCATGGCTAGTCTTATTGACCTTCGTTTGGGGGGGGGGGGTTGTGTAGGAAAGTACCATCTTGCCTGGCATGTTACCCCCATATTTCACTGTATATATGTTGTTTTAGTTGTATGTGTCACTGGGACCCTGCTAGCCAGGGCCCCAGTGCTCATAAGTGTGCCCTGTATGTGTTACCTGTGTTATGACTAACTGTCTCACTGAGGCTCTGCTAATCAGAACCTCAGTGGTTATGCTCTCTCACTTCTTTCAAATTGTCACTAACAGGCTAGTGACCAATTTTACCAATTTACATTGGCATACTGGAACACCCTTATAATTCCCAGGTATATGGTACTGAGGTACCCAGGGTATTGGGGTTCCAGGAGATCCCTATGGGCTGCAGCATTTCTTTTGCCACCCATAGGGAGCTCTGACAATTCTTACACAGGCCTGCCTCTGCAGCCTGAGTGAAATAACGTCCACGTTATTTCACAGCCATTTACCACTGCACTTAAGTAACTTATAAGTCACCTATATGTCTAACCTTTACCTGGTAAAGGTTGGGTGCTAAGTTACTTAGTGTGTGGGCACCCTGGCACTAGCCAAGGTGCCCCCACATTGTTCAGGGCAAATTCCCCGGACTTTGTGAGTGCGGGGACACCATTACACGTGTGCACTACACATAGGTCAATACCTATGTGTAGCTTCACAATGGTAACTCCGAATATGGCCATGTAACATGTCTATGATCATGGAATTGCCCCCTCTATGCCGTCCTGGCATTATTGGCACAATCCCATGATCCCACGGGTCTGTAGCAAAGACCCGGGTACTGCCAAACTGCCTTTTCAGGGGTTTCACTGTAGCTGCTGCTGCTGCCAACCCCTCAGACAGGTTTCTGCCCTCCTGGGGTCCAGCCAGGCTTGGCCCAGGATGGCAGAACAAAGGACTTCCTCAGAGAGAGGGTGTTACACCCTCTCCCTTTGGAAAAAGGTGTTAAGGAGTAGCCTCCCCTGCCTCTGGAAATGCTTTCATGGGCACAGATGGTGCCCATTTCTGCATAAGCCAGTCTACACCGGTTCAGGGACCCCTCAGCCCTGCTCTGGCGCGAAACTGGACAAAGGAAAGGGGAGTGACCACTCCCCTGACCTGCAGCTCCCCTGGGAGGTGCCCAGAGCTCCTCCAGTGTGGTCCAGACCTCTGCCATCTTGGAAACAGAGGTGCTGCTGGCACACTGGACTGCTCTGAGTGGCCAGGGCCAGCAGGTGACGTCAGAGACTCCTTCTGATAGGCTCCTTCAGGTGTTGCTAGCCTATCTTCTCTCCTAAGTAGCCAAACCCTCTTTTCTGGCTATTTAGGGTCTCTGCTTTGGGGATTTCCTTAGATAACGAATGCAAGAGCTCATCAGAGTTCCTCTGCATCTCTCTCTTCACCTTCTGCCAAGGAATCGACTGCTGACTGCGCTGGAAGCCTGCAAAACTGCAACAAAGTAGCGAAGACGACTACTGCAACTCTGTAACGCTGATCCTGCCGCCTTCTCAACTGTTTTCCTGGTGGTGCATGCTGTGGGGGTAGTCTGCCTCCTCTCTGCACTAGAAGCTCCGAAGAAATCTCCTGTGGGTCGACGGAATCGTCCCCCTGCAACTGCAGGCACCAAAGAACTGCATCACCATTCCTCTGGGTCTCCTCTCAGCACGACGAGCGAGGTCCCTTGAATCCAGCAACTCTGTCCAAGTGACTCCCACAGTCCAGTGACTCTTCAGTCCAAGTTTGGTGGAGGTAAGTCCTTGCCTCCCCACGCCAGACTGCATTGCTGGGAACCGCATGTTTTGCAGCTACTCCGGCCCCTGTGCACTTTCCGAGGGAATCCTTTGTTCACAGCCAAGCCTGGGTCCACAGCACTCAAACCTGCATTGCACGACCTCCTGAGTTGTCCTCCGGCGGAGTGGGACTCCTTTGTGCAACTTTGGGTGAGCACCGTTTCACCCCACTTTGTAGTGTCTGTTCTGGCACTTCTGCGGGTGCTGTCTGCTTTTGAGAGGGCTCCTTATCTTGCTGGGTGCCCCCTCTGTCCCCTGACGCAATTGGCGACATCCTGGTCCCTCCTGGGCCACAGCAGCATCCAAAAACCCTAACTGCACGACTTGCAGCTAACAAGGCTTGTTTGCGGTATTTCTTCAGGAAAATACGTCTGGACGACTCTCCACGGCGTGGGACATCTATCTTCCAAAGGGGAAGTTTCTAGCCCTTGTCGTTTTTGCAGAAACCTCAGCTTCTACTGTCCAGTAGCAGCTTCTTTGCACCCACAGCTGGCATTTCCTGGGCATCTGCCCACTCTCGACTTGATCGTGACTTTTGGACTTGGTCCCCTTGTTCCACAGGTACCCTCGTCTGGAAATCCATCGTTGTTGCATTGCTGGTTTTGGTCTTTCCTGCAGAATTCCCCTATCACGACTTCTGTGCTCTTTGGGGAACTTTAGTGCACTTTGCACTCACTTTTCAGGGTCTTGGTGTGGGCTATTTTTCTAACCCTCACTGTTTTCTTACAGTCCCAGCGACCCTCTACAAGGTCACATAGGTTTGGGGTCCATTCGTGGTTCGCATCCCACTTTTGGAGTATATGGTTTGTGTTGCCTCTATCCCTATGTGTCCCCATTGCATCCTATTGTAACTATACATTGTTTGCACTGTTTTCTAATACTATACTGCATATTTTTGGTATTGTGTACATATATCTTGTGTATATTTGCTATCCTCATACTGGGGATACTCACTGAGATACTTTTGGCATATTGTCATAAAAATAAAGTACCTTTATTTTTAGTATATCTGTGTATTGTGTTTTCTTATGATATTGTGCATATGACACTAGTGGTACTGTAGGAGCTTCACTCGTCTCCTAGTTCAGCCTAAGCTGCTCTGCTAAGCTACCATTATCTATCAGCCTAAGCTGCTAGACACCCTATACACTAATAAGGGATACCTGGGCCTGGTGCAAGGTGTAAGTACCCCTTGGTACTCACTACAAGCCAGTCCAGCCTCCTACAGCAGCCATGTCTGCGGTGGTGCCACTGGCTCAGGATGTTGCAGGGCCGCTGGCGTGCTGGCGGTGGTGTCAGTGGCATCGGTGCTTGCGGCGGACTCTGTGGCATCGCTGCTGGCGGCGGCCTCTGCGACATCGGTGCTGACGGCGGCCTCTGCGGCATCGGTGCTGGCGGCGGGCTCTGTGGCATCGGTGCTGGCGGTGGGCTCTGTGGCGGCGGTTCTGGCGGCGGGCTCAGTGACTGCGGTGCTGATGGCGGGCTCAGTGACTGCGGTGCTGGTGGCAGGCTCAGTGACTGCATTGCTGGTGGCTGCTCAGTGACTGCAGTGCTGGTGACGGTGCAGGTGGCGGTGCTGGTGGCGGTCTTGTCCGCCGTGCAGGTTGACGTCGACGTGGACCTGCCCTTGATTTTCTGGCCCTTCCCCACCTTGGATGGTGGCACAGCTGTCTTGCCACTATCCACTTTTGTTTTGCCTGAGCCCATGGTGGCAGGTGTTTTCGCCTTCACCCTCTGGGATTTGGGCAACTTTTTTACTTTTGGAGGTGGCGGAATGTCCATGCCCTCCCTCTGTGGAACACTGGCAGCCCTGTTGCTTGGCGCACTCCAAAAGCCCGCAGTTGCTGGCACCACTGTGCTCGGTGATGTGGTGACTGAGGTGCTGGGTTGGGACCTGGAAAGGCGGGCCCTAGGGGACGGACGGGGGGGGAGGTGTAGGGAAGAGGTCAATATTAGACAGGAAAAGCTTTTTAGACACTCTGGGAGGGGTAGATGGAGGGGGTTTGGGAGTGGAGGAAGAGGTAGTGCTTGGAGGAGGTGTACGTTTGCTGACTTTGGGTGAAGGTGCATGGGCTGGAGGCTGTTGTGAGGTAGATGGCTGTTGGGTGGGTGTGTGGCTGCGTTTGTGTAATTTGGGAGGAGGGCTCACCGACACACTGGTATAGGACACAGGGAATGTGTGAATGGTAGTGGGGGTGGTGAGTGCACGTGAGTGGTGTGTGGTGATGGGCGTGCTGGTGATGGAGGTAGTGGCAGAAGATGTAGTGCATGCAGGTGTGAGTGGGGATGAGACAGGTAGGGAAGAGGGAGACGTGGAGGAGGGGGGCACAGTGGAGGCAGTGGGTGTTGGTATGTTTGCATGGGTATGATGCTTGTGTGAGTGCCTGTGGGATGTGTGGTGCTTATGTTTGCCAGAGCCACCCTTGTGTGTTGAGGTGTGTGCATGCTGGTCTGATGGTGTGCTTGGGATAGGCTGAGGTACAGGGAATTCGGTCTGGGTGGAGGAAGTTGGAGGGGGGAGGCTGGACACAGGGACAATGGCTGCCATCAGTGCTGAGGCCAGAGCCTGAAATGCTCTCTGTTGGGCTGCCTGGCCAGAATGAATGCCCTCCAGGTATGTATTTGTTTGTTGCAAATGCCTCTCTACTCCCTGGATGGCATTAAGAATTGTAGACTGCCCAACAGTAAGGGATCTCAGGAGGTCAATAGCCTCCTCACTGAGGGCAGCAGGGCTGACTGGGGCAGGGCCTGAGGTGCCTAGGGCGAAGGAGATGCCCACCCTCCTGGGTGAGCAGCAACTGGGCCCATGTTGAGGGGCTGCTGGGAGGGTGTTGCTGGTAGAGGGGGTGGCGGCTGTACCTGCTGATGCAGTGGGCAAAGAGGGGCCCGCCACCGCAAGGGAGCTCCCATCAGAGGAAGAGTCGCTGTCGCTGATGTCACCTCCTGTCCCCGCCGTGGGGCTCCCCTCGCCCTCCGTCCCACTGGTGGCTTCAGACTCCGTTGTCTCGCCCTCCTGGGCCATGTGGGATGCAGCTCCCTCCTGCTCCGGTGCCACTGCTCCTCCGCCTCATGATGCTAATGCACACAAGAACAGGGAGACCACAAAAAAAGGGGGGGGAGACAGGAGAAAGACATGTTCAGTGCATGCAATACCACTACCGTTGGCGGACACTACTGACACAGCAGCCCTCTGCACTACGCCATGCACTTAGAGTTCCCTAATTAATCACAGGGATATGGGGTACAAGGCCTATGCCCTTTTGCTGCACACATGTCACAGGAGCCTGACTAGGTGTTGTTGGCACTTTCCATTGGTGGGGTTGGGGTGCCACTTAGCCTGCCTCACGAAGGGACCTTGCCTAAAAAACTCGCCCTGGCCTAGGGGAACCCACAACCCACCTCCCCCAACCAGACACCTCGTAATGCGCGCAGAGTCAGCTGAATGAGAGTGTACTCACCCCCTTGTGGCTGCTGTGATGCCCTCAAGCGCCCATCCATCTCCGGATACACCACCGCCAGGATCCGGAACATCAGGGGGGTCATGGTGCGATGCGCACCCCTCCCACGTTGGGAGGCCATCCCCAGCTGAGCATCCGCCGTCTTCTTGCTCCAGCGGCGAATGTCCTCACATCCTTTACGGCAGTGGGTGTTCCGTCTGTGGTGGACCCCCAGGGTCCGGACGACCTTGGCGATGGCATGCCAAATATCTTTCTTCTCGTGGGCGCTGACCTAGAGGAATAGTACAAGGGGAAAAGGAAAATCTTTAACCGTCCGGACCGTCACAGTCATTGACCCACGTTCCCACCCTTGCACTGACGCCCATACACTTACTGTCCGCTCATGCAGGCCTCAGTCCCCCCTGTATCTTCCATCCACACCACTCCAAACAGGCATTGCCTATACAGCATGCTCACAGTGTACTCACCTGTCTGTCTGGAGGACCGTAGAGTAGTGTGTACTGGGGGAGGACCCCATCCACTAACTTCTCCAACTCCTCCGAAGTGAAGGCAGGGGCCCTTTCCCCAGACACATGAGCCATCGTCGCTTCCAGACTGAGGTCACAGAAGCACTTGCAGTGTAGGTCCTCTCCTGTCGAAGGTCAGGTATCAAGTGAGTGAACAGACAGGAAATGGCGGTCACGTCCGCAGGGGTGCGTACCGTCACCGCCGGCCTACATCGTTATTGGCTCCTGGGACCAATAGGGTCTAATGTTAACCAATGCAGGATTGCGCCACGGTCTTTGACCGCCTACCGCGACGGTGTAGAAAGCCTGCGCAGTTACCTTATATCCCTTTGTCCCACCTTACAGGTCAGGCAGCCGCTATTTCAGGGGGCCACATGGCATTATTTTTAAATGTGTCACACTTATCTAGGCTTTGCATACACACAGTGACAGGCACATTGCGGATTGACAAATGTGTGCAATAATTATTTTTTTAATACCTCAGTGTTGGCTGACTCTCTGCTCGCTGTTCTTGTCCATAGGGCATGTCTGCTGGGGCAGGTGAGGAGATGGCGGCATCCTCCGGTGTACAGACCGCTGGTGGACCTGTCGACAATGGAAGAGAAACACATAATAGTCACCTGCAGACTTGATTGTGCAACAATCCATGAACTGTGTGCCCAGTTGGAGCCAGACCTGATGTCAGCTATCCGCCATCCCACAGGAATCCCCCCTCTAGTGCAGGTCCTGTCAGCACTCCATTTCCTAGCAAGTGGGTCTTTTCAAACTACAGTGGCCATTGCATCAGGGATGTCCCAGCCAATGTTCTCAAACGTGTTGTCCAGAGTGTTGTCTGCCCTGCTGAAACACATGCGCAGCTACATTGTTTTCCCTCAGGTGGAGGATTTGCCCACAGTGAAAGGTGACTTCTATGCCCTGGGACATATCCCCAACATCATAGGTGTAATTGATGGGACACATGTGGCATTGGTACCCCCCGCAAGAGTGAACAGGTGTACAGAAACCGGAAGAGCTACCATTCAATGAATGTGCAGACTGTGTGTTTGGCCGACCAGTACATCTCCCCTGTGAATGCCACGTTTCCTGGATCAGTGCATGACGCTTACATTTTGAGGAATCGCAGCATCCCTTATGTGATGGGGCAACTCCAGAGACACTGTGTGTGGCTATTAGGTGAGGACAAGGACCCAATACTGTGTGAATACTTGTCTGGGTCTGGGGTTGTCCCTAAGGGTTAGTGTGTATCTAACAGTTGTCCCTCGACATTTGCAGGTGACTCTGGGTACCCCAACCTGTCATGGCTACTGACCCCAGTCAGAAATCCCACGACAAGGGCAGAGGAACGCTACAATGAGGCACATGGGCGAACTAGGAGAGTGATTGAAAGGACCTTCGGCCTCCTGAAGGCCAGGTTCCGGTGCCTCCATATGACAGGTGGTTCTCTCTACTACTCACCAAAGAAGGTGTGCCAGATCATCGTGGCCTGTTGTATGCTGCACAACCTGGCTTTGCGACGCCAGGTGCCTTTTCTGCAGGAGGATTGTCCAGAAGGAGGTCTTGGAGCAGCTGTGGAGCCTGTGGACAGTGAAGAAGATGAGGGAGAAGAAGAGGATATCGACAACAGAAACAACGTTAGCCAGCAATACTTCCAGTGAGACACAGGTAAGAAGATGTCACTAGTTCACACATCTCATACAATTGTTAGACCTATCATATGTCTGTCACTTTCACATAGTGTATGGTCACTTTGCCTTTCCATTTCACAGATGTGGGTCCCACTGTGTGACCTCTGCTATATTACCTCATGGACTAGAGTTGTGTGATATAGGTATGTTGACAATACAATCGGCATTGCTATTTTCCTTAGTTATTGCAAATACACATTTGTGAAAGCACAGGTTGACTCCAGATTGTTTTGTGATTCAAGGGTGTTCATTTCAGTGCAAAGTAGTGGAGGGGTTGTTAAATGGGCAGGGGTGATGTTGAGGATTGTCCATGGCACAGTCCAGTCTATTTGTTTCACAGGTGCATTGTCCAAAGGGGCATAGGAAGTGGAGCTAGGGCAGTTGATGGATGGGCAGGGTGACGAAGTGGGGCAGAAGGATGACATTCAGGGTGGTCTCAGTTCCTGGCGGGGTCTTGGCATTGTTCTCTGTCTTTGTCCTGGATCTCAGGGACCGTCTGCAGGGTGGTTCTCCATCTGCAGGGGGTAGGGTGCTGGTGTTGTGGTCCTGTGGTGGTGCCTCCTGTCCACTAGCGCCGGCAGAGGTGGTGGGGTGTTCATCATCCAGGCTAGTGTCAGGGGCCCCTTGTTGTGCCACAGTGTCCCTCCTGGTGTTCACAAGGTCCTTCAGCACCCCTACAATGGTGGCCAGGGTGGTGTTGATGGACTTGAGTTCCTCCCTGATCCCCAAATACTGTTCCTCCTGCAGCCGCTGGGTGTCCTGAAATTTGGCCAGTACCGTTGCCATCGTCTCCTGGGAATGTTGGTACGCTCCCATGATGTTGGAGAGGGTCTCGTGGTGACTGGGTTCCCTGGGCCTGTCCTCCCCCTGTCACACAGCAGTCCTCCCAGTTCCCCTGTTTTCCTGTTCCTCTGTCCCCTGAACCGTGTGCCCACTGCCACTGCCCCCAGGTCTCTTATTTTCTTGGGGTGGTGGGTTTGCCTAGGTTCCCTGTAGTGGTGGACACACTGCTGCTTGACGTGTCCTGGGGACAGAGGGACGGGCCCGCTGGGTGGGTGGGTGCTGTGCTGTTGTTTCCTGAGCGGGGAGGCTCTGTGGTGGCATGTGCCAGGGTCAGGGGAACTGACTGTCCCGAGGTCCCAAATGGGCCAGTCTGGTCATCTTGATCCAGTTGGACAGAACTGTTGTCATCACTGTGGGCCTCTTCTGTGGGGGGAGTGGACATGTCTGGAACCTCCTGTCCGGTGACGTTGGGTAGTGGTCCTGCAGGGGTGTAAAGGCATGATTATTGCGACTGTGTGTGCCATTGTGTGCAATGGGTGGGTGACCCTGTACTCCACTGCTTGCATTCTTGTGTAGGACCTTGTGTGATAATTGGTTTGGGGTCTGTGTGGGTATCTGTTGTGGACATGCTTTGGTGATGGGTGTCCATGCTTTTTTGTTGCATGCAGGGCTTGGTATTGGGATGTGTGGGTTGTGATAGTGGGGCATATGTGAGGTGTTGGAGTGATGGGGGTGAGGGCGAGGGTGGGGTATGTGATAGCATGCAGGTAGGGTGGGGGGTGTAATAGTTAAGATTTGACTTACCAGAGTCCATTCCTCCTGCTACTCCTGCGAGGCCCTCAGGATGCAGTATAGCCAAGACCTGCTCCTCCCATGTTGTTAGTTGTGGGGGAGGAGGTGGGGGTCCGCCACCAGTCCTCTGAACTGCAATCTGGTGTCTTGAGACCACAGACGCACCTTCCCCCGTAGGTCACTCCACCTCTTCCTGATATCATCCCGTGTTCTTGGATGCTGTCCCACTACGCTGACCCTGTCGCCGATTCTGTGCCATATCTCCATCTTCCTAGCTTTGGAGGTGTGCTGCACCTGTGATCCGAATAGCTGTGGCCCTATCCAGACAATTTCCTCCACCATGACCCTGAGCTCCTCCTCAGAGAACCTGGGGTGTCTTTGCGGGGCCATGGTGTCGTGTGGGTGATTTGTGGAGTGGTGTGTGTTGTGATGTGTGAGGGGATGTGTTTGTGTGTGTTGTCTGAGGTGCGTGGATGTTGTGTGAGTGATGGTTTTGTGTGCCTGTGGATGCTAGTATTGTTGATGGTGGTGTCTCTCTGTGTGCTTCTTTCTCAATTTTTGTCGTAGGGGTTTGTGGGTGATGTGGGTGTGTGTTTTATATTGGATTGGGTGTGTGGGAGTGGTGTCCAATGTGGTTGTGTTTTGTAAATGTGTGTGTATTTTGAGCACGGCGGTGTGTACTGCCAATGGAATACCGCGGTTGAAAGACCGCCGCTTGGATTTGTGGGTCGTGATGGTGTGGGCGTATTCCTGTTGGTGTGACGGTGGAGGTTTTGTTATCGCCAGTTTATCACTGACCTTTGGTGTGGCGGACTTGTGTGGGTGTCTGGATTTTGGTGGATTCCAGCCTGTGGGTCGTAATAGCTGTAGCGGAATTCCGCTGCCACAGCGGTGTGTTGGCGGCCTTCTGCACGGCAGTAAGCAGGATTTACCGCCAATATTGTAATGAGGGCCATTGCCACTAAAATAAAGTACCTTTATTTTTAGTAACTCCGAGTATTGTGATTCTTATGATATAGTGCTATATGATATAAGTGGTATAGTAGGAGCTTTGCATGTCTCCTAGTTCAGCCTCATCTGCTCTGCTATAGCTACCTCTAACAGCCTAAGCTGCTAGAACACTACTAATCTACTAATAAGGGATAACTGGACCTGGCACAAGGTGTAAGTACCATCAGGTACCCACTATAATTCATAAGTAAAGTGCCATGGCATACTAGCTCATGGTGTATGCCTTGTAATGTCACACTCATATTAGAAACAAGAAACAAGTGTGTATCAAAGCATTCCTCAATATTTTTCAATACTCACACAACTCCTTGGCAGTTGTCTGTCTTTTTGTGGTGACAATAAGTTAGATGTCGTCAGCATCTGGGACAGGGTCAAAAGCTGTGGGTGTCACAATGGGATGACCACTGCAACAACCATCACATGCCCTTCAGATGCAGAATACTGTGTCATGCAACCCCATATGGTCATGGAGGTGTAAAGTAACAAAAAACCTGCATAACAATTCCATGTACGTATGGTGCAGTTAAATGTACCACAGGAGTGTCAGGGAGAGCGAAGCTTTGTAGGTACCAGGGTCTCCATTATCTGACCCCATGTCTGACTGACAGATTATAGATGTTTGACAGTTGGTCTGATCTACCACTTGGTTCACTTGCTCACTCAGCTTAACAGGTGATTTTAAAACTGTAGTTTATGCACAGAAATGTCAAAATTTCAAAAAGCTACTTCTTCCTTTCATGTATTGCAGGTGGACCTCCACCCTACACCAGTGGAGAAGTGTCCAGATTTGAAGACCCCAATGCTGCCAGTAAGTGTCCCCTTGTGCGTCATATGCAGCAATCCAGGGTTTTGTGTGAGACAGTCTGATGATTGCAATGCAATGATTACATGTTTTGCGTGATCAATGCTATGATATAATCGGAGTTAGGATGTTGACATCATGTCTGATACAATGTTGAGCATTAAGAATGGCTTGATTGTTGCACAAGTGGCAAGGTGTGCTACTATGGAATTGTGTGTGTTAGGAAATGGAAAGCCTGGCCACATATACATTGATGTTAATCATGATAGGTGTCAGAGCTGCTGTTTATGTGATTAGCATGCCTCTTGCCAACAACTTTGTCACAGCACTTTTGACAGCAGTGTGTGCCACACGTAGCTTACAGTTACTCACAAACGGTACAGATGAAGGAAATGTGTAGAGGTCTCTAGGGGGCTTATGCAGGAGACACATGTACCACTGGTGACTCAGTACCCTTCAGATATAAATTGAGGCTGCAGTCGTGCATGGAGCTGTATTGTGCTGGGCAACAGTCAGTAGAGTACATAATTAGTATACAACTCAGCTCCAGATGGTTGTGGGAAATGTCTATGTGTTGTCGTAAGCTAGGTCTCTGCAGATTTACCAACATAGTCTAGCCATCATGATATTTGTGAGTGATCTTGGTCACATCACATGTGCATATAATCTGAATGCTGGGTGTGAACCTAACACTTAGGTGACGTCTGACATGCAAGTACGCATGTTGTTCAATAGAAATGATTACTGTAGCAGCACCCAGTGCAGTGCCAATCTTACTGTGGCCCTAAGGGCCCCCATACAGCCACCATGTGTGTGCCGCATTACACGTTATGCACAACATATCACAGGGAAGGGGGGAATAGTTACGAAACCTGTAGACAACTTTGATGTGCTGTTCAGGCTTTGCTCAAACTTTATAGGAACTTTGCATTTTCCGTACATGTAAGCGCATCATGAGCAATGGTGTGCCCCCTTGTAACATATGCTTAGACCAGGTCTTAAATCAGGACACATGAATGAAGGTTTACTAAACTTTAAAATAGCCGGTGGGAAGTTTCCAGGCCCCCTATCAGATGACCTGCACCTTGCATCCATGATGCCTGGGCAAGGCTTGATGTAGCACTAGGGGTGTCAAAGTGGTGGATTGCATACAAAGTGCTGCATATTGACAATGGCACAGGGAATCTAGACTTGTTGGGCCAGGTGATCCTCAGTAGTCCACTCTCCTCTGGGCCCTGATGGTCAACAATGGATAGCCGTTACCCGAGTGACATGTACATGATACTGTAGATGGCTGGTAGGAAATAGTCATATATTTGGAGTCAGTCATTGTTGTGGAATGTGTGGTGGACTGCGCGTGACATCTACAGATGCTGTGTACATTGCATGCCTGTTCTATCTCCACCCAACACTGAATTTAATGCTTTATTCTCCTCATTTTTCAGCTGCCAATATGACACCAGCACAACAACATGCATTCCACAAACAGGGAGACAGTTACAGGCACATACTGGAGGTGAATGCCGGGTACCAAAGGATAGAGAGGAGTTTCCAGAAGGAAAAGGCCAGAGGGGTATGGCATGCTTTCCCACATGGGGGACCTCTACAGTAGCCACAAACAAAGCAGACCACTTTGGGAAAAAAATTAGGGGTCCAGGGGGCCTCTGCGGGTTCCTTCCCCCTCCACATCAGCTGCACCTGTCTCAAGCCAGGCACTTGTACAGCCACCTGCTGCAGCCATGACATCAAACTTAGAATCTGACATGAGATGGGACACGGCCGCTATGATGGCCAGATTGGAGCGTTTGGAGAAGGAGAGTACAAAAAATCATAAGTTGCTAAAGTACTGTAAAAGAAAATTTTAAAAAATGGGAAGTGGCAGAGCCACAACCTCCCAGTTCCTTACCTCTCCCTTTTACACTTATTAGATATTTCTATTGGGTTTTAGATGGGTAGTGTTAGGTGAGAGAAATAGTGTCGGGTAGGCATGGGTTAGAGTAAGTATAGTTGGGGGTGGGTTTTAGTATTTTTTTATTTTGGGGGAGTTGGGTGAGGGGTATGTTGGGGGATATATGTATGAAAATATTATATATGTTTTTTTAAACTTAAAAATATATATGTATTTGTTTAGGACATAGGTTAAGTAAATACATGTGTAGCCTTAGCCTATGTTGTCCTACTTGTATCTTGTCTCTTAAAGGGTGTGGGGGGACAATGTTTAGAGGTTGGCGTTACATGTATAAGATCGGTTTAGAATACGTTAGATAGGTGTAGGTGTAAGTTAAGTTAAGTTAGTTTAGGTTAGTTTAGTGTAGAGTAATTTTTCGAATAGGTTTAGGTATGAGGTTTTAAATAATTTTAAATAAATCCTGTATGTATTAGACTATTTTTTCTCCGTGTTGATTGAGTGTCTGGGTGTTCTCATGTGTGCACTGGCCAAGTAGGAGAAATGGCTTAGAGTATGCTTCCTGTCTTCATTTCGATGGATTACCATGTGCATCCCCTATGACCAAAGAGCTGTGAGATTGGCACCTAAATAACATCAACTAGTCCATAACTTGTTGTCCACTGTTCCAGCCATTCACATTGTGTATGTATACATTATCTTGGACAGGTAAATATGCGACTTTAACTGTCATTGGTGGGGTCTAGCAGGATCATTGTTGGCAAGTGTGGCACATATGACAATAGCCAAATTTGGGACTGTATCCTGCAACACTCACAGGACTTTTCTGTGCCACAAATATAGGTTATACTGGTACTCTGATCTGGGTAAATTACCATTGACTTTGTTCTGACCCATACATGTCCTATGTCAATTTCCAAGGATTTCTGTTCAATGCATGTATTGAAGACTCTGTAAGTTGATTGTAGCCCACAACACCTTTTTCATGTTAGGATCCTAGTGTGTGACTTTGTGTCTGACAGTAATGCACTCATGTAATTATGTTCTGTACTCATTCACATGGATTCGCACAATGCAATCATTTTGCTGAGTTGATGGATCACAGTAAACATAGAAATGTTACATGTGAACAAGGTGTTTTATTTACAGGTGCAAATGTATTTTCAAATGCTATACATTGTCCAGTTCACAGACCCCATGAGAGAACCTTAGCCATTTGTTGAACAATCAGAGTCCAGGGGTGAGGGACATGTAATACGACATGGTTAGTAGAAGTTTGTATTAGTAATGAGGTGTCAAAATTGCCAATAGGTAAGATTTGCGACAATGACAGTACATAGCAGACAGGTCAACAGTGGTTGAGTGAAGAGAGCACATTTGCTGCTGTCGCAACACTGGCATGATCTTAAGCACAGAAGTAAGGAGATACTGTCCATGTGTCACAGAATGGTGCTACCAAGTGGTTTTCCTTCTGAATGTTGTTCCTTCCACATCTCCATCCTCTGATGTGTGTGGTGCCTCTTGTGCCATGGGTGGTGCTGTTGCTGAGGGGGCCACACACACATCAGTAAGGAGGAACTGCTGATTTCTCAACACAGCAGAAATATCATGGTGGTAGGCAGCCATGTTTTCTCTGAGGGAGGGCACGTTCCACTGTATGGACTCCAGGGAATTCTATATAGCCCCTGCCTGTTGCCTATCATGCTGTTGCCACTTTGGGAGGGTGTTACTAATGGGGTTTTTGGTTGGCAGTCAGGTTGCCCTCTGTCCAAGCAAGAACCCTCACTCTAGTCAGGGTAAGTCACACACAATCCAAAATCAGCCTGTGCTCACCCTCCGGTAGCTTGGCACGAGCAGTCTGGCTTAACTTAGAAGGCAATGTGTAAAGCATTTGTGCAATAAATCATACAACACCATAGCATAACACCACAAAAATACACCACACAGTGTTTAGAAAAATATATAATATTTATCTGGGTATCTTCAGGTCAAAACGATCAAAGTTGCAATACGAATTTGTAGAGATATCACTGAAAAGTGATTTAAAGTGTCTTAAGTCTTTAGAGAGTAAACAAAGGGGGTCATTCTAACCCTGGCGGTAAAAACCGCCAGGGCGAACGACAGCGGTAGCACCGCCAACAGGCTGGCGGTGCACCGCTGGGCATTCTGACCGCGGCGGTTCAGCCGCGGCCAGAAACGGAAAGTCGGCGGTGTCCCGCCGACTTTCCGCTGCCCTTGAGAATCCTCCATGGCGGCGGAGCGCGCTCCGCCGCCATGGGGATTCTGACACCCCCTACCGCCATCCTGTTCCTGGCGGTTCTCCTGCAGGGAACAGGATGGCGGTAGGGGGTGCCGCGGGGCCCCTGGGGGCCCCTGCAGTGCCCATGCCAATGGCATGGGCACTGCAGGGGCCCCCGTAAGAGGGCCCCAAAAAGAATTTCAGTGTCTGCCTAGCAGACACTGAAATTCGCGACGGGTGCAACTGCACCCGTCGCACCTTCCCACTCCGCCGGCACAATTCTGAGCCGGCGTCCTCGTGGGAAGGGTGTTTCCCGCTGGGCTGGCGGGCGGACTTTCGGCGGTCGCCCGCCAGCCCAGTGGGAAACCCAGAATGACCGCCGCGGTCTTTTGACCGCGGTACGGTCTTCTGGCGGTTCCCGCTTGGCGGGTGGCTACCGCCGCCCGCCAAGCTCAGAATCACCCCCAAAGTCTCTTTCAAACACAAAGTACCTGGTTTCTGGTGGAAAATCTCCTCAGAGGGCCACAGGAGAAGAGGTACGTGGAAAACTGGTGTGTGCGTCGATTTCTCCTCAGCACACACGGACTTGCGTCGTTATTTTCCACGTGGGGAGTCGTGCGTCATTTTCTGGCGCGCGGACAGTCTCTTACTGTGGTTTGCGGGGAGTATCAGATGTCCCGGGTCTGTGCGTGGATTTTCCTGCTTGTTTTCCGGCTGTGCGTCGTTCTGCGGGGCTGCGCGTCGAAGTTTCGATCTCACAGCAGGCGTCGCGTCGATTTCTCCTGTGGAGTCGGGCGTCGTTGTCCTTGCGAGGCCGTGCGTCAAAGTTTTGATCTCACGGCAGGCGTCGCGTCGATTTCTCCTGGGAAGTCGGACGGCGTTGTCCTTGCGAGGCCGTGCGTCAAAGTTTCGATCTCACGGCAGGCGTTGTGTCGATTTCTCCCAGGAAGTCGGGCGGCGTTGTCCTTGCGAGGCCGTGCGTCAAAGTTTCGGTCGTCCCGAAGGTGTTGCGTCAATCAGCGTCGGTGTGCGGCGTTTTTCTTGCCGCGGAACAAGCTGTGCGTCGAAAAGTTCGGCGCACGGAGCGTCCAAGAGGAAGAGAGAAGTCTTTTTGGTCCTGAGACTTCAGGGAACAGGAGGCAAGCTCTATCCAAGCCCTTGGAGAGCACTTTTACAGCCAGACAAGAGTTCAGCAAGGCAGCAGGCCAACAGCAAGGCAGCAGTCCTTTGTAGGAAAGCAGACAGGTGAGTCCTTTGAGCAGCCAGGCAGTTCTTCTTGGCAGGATGTAGTTTCTGGTTCAGGTTTCTTCTCCAGCAAGTGTCTGATGAGGTAGGGCAGAGGCCCTGTTTTATACTAAGTTGTGCCTTTGAAGTGGGGGTGACTTCAAAGAGTGTCTAAGAAATGCACCAAGCCCCCTTTCAGTTCAATCCTGTCTGCCAGAGTCCCAGTAGGGGGTGTGGCAGTCCTTTGTGTGAGGGCAGGCCCTCCACCCTCCCAGCCCAGGAAGACCCATTCAAAATGCAGATGTATGCAAGTGAGGCTGAGTACCCTGTGTTTGGGGTGTGTCTGAGTGAATGCACAAGGAGCTGTCAACTAAACCTAGACAGACGTGGATTGAAGGGCACAACAAGATTTTAGTGCAAAGAAATGCTCACTTTCTAAAAGTGGCATTTCTAGAATAGTAATATTAAATCCGACTTCACCGGTCAGCAGGACTTTATATTACCATTCTGGCCATACTAAATATGACCTTCCTGCTCCTTTCAGATCAGCAGCTGCCACTTCAACAGTGTATGAGGGCAGCCCCAATGTTAGCCTATGAAGGGAGCAGGCCTCACAGTAGTGTAAAAACGAATTTAGGAGTTTTACACTACCAGGACATATAACTACACAGGTACATGTCCTGCCTTTTACCTACACAGCACCCTGCTCTAAGGGTTACCTAGGGCACACATTAGGGATGACTTATATGTAGAAAAAGGGGAGTTCTAGGCTTGGCAAGTACTTTTAAATGCCAAGTCGAAGTGGCAGTGAAACTGCACACACAGGCCTTGCAATGGCAGGCCTGAGCCAGGGTTAAGGGGCTACTGAGGTGGGTGGCACAACCAGTGCTGCAGGCCCACTAGTAGCATTTAATCTACCTGCCCTAGGCACATGTAGTGCACTCTACCAGGGACTTACAAGTAAATTAAATAGTCAATCATGGATAAACCAATCAGTAGTACAATTTACACAGAGAGCATATGCACTTTAGCACTGGTTAGCAGCGGTAAAGTGCCCAGTAGTCAAAAGCCAACAACAACAGGTCAGAAAAAATAGGAGGAAGGAGGCAAAAAGTTTGGGGATGTCCCTGTCAAAAAGCCAGGTCCAACAGAGGGCAAATGTTGAAGTCTCTGACTCATGACAGCAACTATGTCGCCCAGGGACTGCTGGTATCCATGTAGCGGGAGTGGGTGCCTCTGATGGTAGCTGAGTTGTCCTTAATTGGACTGAGGCACCTCTGCACTACCTCTAGGCTGCATGCAATGGTCTTCATTACCCACATGCACTTGCTTGGCCAGCTCCTGCTGAACTCCTACCACTGTCTTCTGGAAGGTGATGTCTGGGTCCTCGGAGTCTAGGGCTAAGTCATGACAGGTTGGTGCTGTGTGTTGGTAGCTGGGTGGTTCATGTGGAGACCCCACAATGCTGTGTGTCATCCTTGTGACTGGAGGTGGTGTCTAGAGGGAACCTAGGACATCCAGGAGAGTCTCTTCATTGATGGTCATCCATGTAATCTGTAAAATCCAAGACAGGCAGGTCAGCAGGAGGTAAGGCATCATCCTCTTCAATGAGATAGTGAAATGTCAATCTTGGATTGTGGTGGCTGTTGACATGGCACATCATTTACTTGCTGCTGGAGGCTCAGTGACATGTTACTGACTCAAGGTTGTAGTTATATATTGTTAGAAATGGGGCCTCTGGTTGGCATTCAGTTTGCACTCTTCAAGCAGGGACCCTCACTCTAGTCAAGGTAAGGGAGATACACTCCTAATAAAATCCCTGCTTCCCCCCTTGGTAGCTTGGCACAACCAGTCAGGCTTATCTCAAAGGCAATGTGTAAAGTATTTGTACCAAGATACACAGTAATACAGTGAAAACACTACAAAATGGACACCGCACCAGTTTAGAAAAACAGACAATATTTATCTAAATCAAACAAGACCAGAAAGACAAAAATCCAGCATACACAAGTCAAGATATACATTTTTAAAATAAAAATAGCCTTACTCCATAGAAAACAATAGAAACATTGTTTTTACACAAAGTACTTCGTTTGCGTAAAACATTAAGCCGCAGTGTGAGCATGCATCGGGAAAGTCATGGATGTGTCGATTCATTACTCGCAAGTGAGGCCATACGTTGTTTCATCTCCGGTCAGATAGGTAATGCATCATTTACCTCTCCCGTAAGAGACTTTGACACCCAGTGATGATGCTTGATAAATTCGGTCGCACAGTGAGGGAAAACCACACTGCGTGGGGTTTGGTTCGTGTTCAGCAGCCACAAGCGGATGTTGCGACGTTTCTCTGGCCGCAATGCAGGTGATGCATCAATTTCAGTTGTGAGGCGGGTGGTGCATTGTTTTTACAGTTGCATTTTAGGTAATGCATCAACATTTCCCCTCACAGCTTCCTGTGCGTGGACTTCAGTACTTGTTCTACCAGCTTCATCTTTCAAGGGACTCGATAGAGCACCACTTGGCATGGCAGGAGTCTCAGCAGAAAGTCCAGGTGCTGACAGAGGAAGTCTTTGATGGCCTTGAGACTTCAACACAGGAGGCAAGTTCAGTCCAAGCCCTTGGAGAGTCTTCACAAGCAGGAATATACTACAACGTCCTGTCTTTGTCCCCTTCCTCAGGAAGAAGCAGCAACTGCAGGATAGCTTAACAAGGCACAAGCAGGGGCAGCACTTCTCCTCAGCTCTTCTCCTTGGCATAGGTTCCTCTTGGTTCCAGAAGTAAATCTTCTTTTGGGTCCACTACCTATACCCCTTTCTGCCTTTGACGTAGACTAACTTCAAAGGAAAGTCTCTGTTGTTCACAAGATCCTGCCTTGCCCATGCCTGACTTCAGACTCATACCTGGGGGTTGGAGACTGCATTGTGTAAGGGCAGGCATAGCCCATTCAGGTGTAAGTGACCACTCCTCCCTCCACTCTAGCTCAGATGGCTCATCAGGATATGCAGGCTACAACCCAGCTTCCTTTGTGTCACTGTCTAGAGGAGATTCACAAACAGCCCAACTGTCAGACTGACCATGACAGGGAATACACAAGCAGACAGGGTCACAGAATGGTATAAGAAGGAAAATGCCCACTTTCGAAAAGTGGCATTTTCAAACAGACAATTTAAAAAACAACTTTAGTAAAAGATGTATTTTTAAATTGTGAGTTTTGAGACCCCAAACTCCAATCTGCTCCCAAAAGGAAACTGCACTTAGAAGTTATTTAAAGACGGCATCCATGTTAACCTATGGGATGGATAGACCTTGCAACAGTAAAAAACGAAATTGGCAGTATTTCACTGTTAGGGTATGTAAAACACATCAGTACATGTCCCAACTTTAACATACACCTCACCCTGCCCATGGGGCTACATAGGGCCTACCTTACGGTTGCCTTACATGTATAAAAACCCACTTGCCAGGTCGAATTGGCAGTTTAAAACTGCACACACTGACACTGCAGTGGCAAGTCTGAGCAATGTTTACAGGGCTACCCAAGTAGGTGACACAAACAGTGCTGCAGGCCCACTAGCAGCATTTGATTTACAGGCCCTGGGCACGTCTAGTGCACATTACAAGGGATTTACTATTAAATCAAATATGCAAATCATGGAAAAGCCAATTACATATATAATTTACACAGGGAGCACTTGTCCTTTAGCATTGATCAGCGTTAAAGTGCCCAGAGTACCAAAAACAGAAAAAAAAGAGTCCAGCACACAGTCAAAACATGGGAAGCAGGGGCAAAAAAGATAGGGGAGACTACGCCGAAGATGCCACATCTAACATATATTATGTTTAGCATTGTGCATCACACATGTGGCAAGCTCACAAGGTATTTTGGGGCATATTTAGGTGCCGCTAGCGCCGCCAGAGCGTCACTTTTCGTGATGCTCCGGTGGCGCAATGCCCTGTGACGGATTTACAAGGTGGCGCTAAGTGACTTACTGTGGCTTAATGTCATCATGTAAAAAGGGCCCCTTCACATGCAGCACATTACGTGGTGGGGCGTGCAGTGGGAGTTGCTGTGGGTGTGCCACAGCAACACCCATTGCATTTTGACATTGCCTCAGATTTACAAGTTTTCATAAACCAGAGTCATTGCCAAAATATAACGCCACCTCAGTGGTGGCATTGGCATGGCACAATGAAGTTATATGCCATTTTTTCTCCTCATTTTTAACTTTTCAATGTGTGCTGCATTTTGCAAAACACATAGACAGAGTTAATGGCCTTTTAGGGTTGTTTTTGTGCAGAAAAGTGTTCCTTTCTGCACAAAAAACAATCTCGCCCTCAACTCTTCTATCCTTGCACTATGGTGTAAGGGTTGCTGCATTGGCCCACGTCAGCTAATTTGCGCCAGCACAGAGAGCCACACAGTGGTGCCCAGTAGTCTAGTAAATACTGGGTATTGGTGATTTTTTTAAATGACGGTGCGCAATGCTGCCAAATTTGGGGAGGCATGGCACACCATCATTTTCTATTACATCTGGCCCTTTGTGCTTTGATCCCATACCACCTACTTCTTTGCAGACTCCTTGTCCCTGCCACTGACACCATGGTGGCATGTAATTAGCCTTCCTGTTCACCATGGTGGACATTGACACAGTACTGTAATGTGTGCTGTCACTCTTTGGTGCTATGATGCATTTGCATCATGAATGATGGGACTAGTGCAGCATAGCACAGTTGGTCCATTGCATACAATGCTTTTGCTACATTCTCATGTGCCTGTAGCAGTCCCCACACATTTGCAAATTGGAAGGGAAGGTGCAACCATTATGGATTGTCTGCCCATTAGATTGTCCCTCCCTAAATCTGAAACATTTCCTTGCACACAACATATCAGCAACAGGCATGAGTTAGTGTAAGGATGTTGAATGTGGATCAATGCATGCATTTTGTGACTTTGTAGATGTGCCACAAGGGGAATGTGCAGCTTGGTTCCATATGGGCTATTATTTGAATGATGATACATACAGTTGCGTTATGGGCTAGTGACATTGTGCCTGTAGTGCAACATTGATGTCACTTGTGCCAATTCTCACGCATGTATCATTAAGCAGAATACCAACCATTCACACAACACACTCTATCTTGTCAGATGGTGAGATTGCAGCTACTTGTACAGCTGCACACATGATTTTCACAGACATGCCCCATGTGTTGTATGTGTTTAATATTGTGGCCATTCCCAAATGGCACATAGAGTTGTGTGAGAGTTATTGTAGGGTCACCCTGTCAGTTTGCTTTTCACAGGTTGCACACTCTAGCTCAAGTGGCACAGCTCAGTGCAGCAGCAATATGTGTTGCACAATGCTGCACCAGTTTAGAAATGTAGGGATGATATGCAGTACACCCCTGAAATTCCCCCTGCACCTGCACAGATTTGTTCTCCATGCACCAATGCAGGCATTTTTGCAGTATGATGAAGGGGTGCCCATTTTGAGGGGATATATTGTTTATGAGAAGGGATGTGTCCCTTCCTGCACATGTTCAAGCTATTTCTGCTAAGATGGCATTTCAATGTGTGCTGCAAGATACAGCACACATGAAAAGGGCAATGACACAAGGAGGAAGGGAAGCATTTTGCCCTGTTACGCCATCCTGACACCACCCCTGGAGTGGTATTGACTTCAGTCCTAGTCTCTGATGTACAAGTTGTGTTGGATCAGGGGCTATGACAATGTGCAATGGGTGTTGTCATGGCACAGCCACACTAATTGCACGTCTCTTCCAGGCAATGTGCTGCAAATTTCACATGGTGGAATATAGCCATAATGAGTGGCTTATGTCCATGTTGTGTATATGTCGGTGTGCATTGTGAAAGCAGAGAGTCACTACAAGTGTGGTTTGGGTAGTGATGGGGTGTTTTGATTGTGTCCCAATGCAATCATTTAGCATGCTTTGAGTGTGTCCTATGTGCCACCCCCTTCCGCCATTTTGTGAGATTCCAGATACCCCCCTGGAACTTACCTTGCATTTGTGTTAGTTCTTGGTAGTCTGTGCTGCCCTGTCCTGTCCTGCAATTCCAGTGACCAGCTCCTCCGGGATGAGTGAGGCAACCATCTCCTCCAGTTCATCCAGGTCCTCCTGTGGTGCAGGACTTCCACCTCCAGTCTGTAGTGTCTGGATTTCAGTTCCTGGCCAGTTTCCCCATAGTCCTGCGCTTGCAATCGTGCCAGTGCTTCTTGCAATCACTGACATTCCTCCTCACCTCTGCCACGCTGTTGACTTTGTCTACTATTGTCTGCCATATGGTGTCTCTCCTACCAAATGTCAATTTGGAGGTGATGAAGAGCTGGTGTTGGTGCTCTGTCACCTCTCTGACCAGGATGTCATGCTCCTCCTCACCAAAGCGACACTTCCTCTTCCTCTTCTCCTTCTCCTGGGACTTTGACTTTGCCAGCCCCTCCTGGCTGTTATTTGGGTGATTGGGGTCTCCCTGGGGTACCTCCTTGCCAGCAATCTCCATCTGGTCTTTCCAATTATTTTTTTCCTGCTTGTGTGTTTTTCTTTTACGCTAATGCGGTTAAAAATGGCGCTAACCAGTTTTGCATCAAAAATACGTGGCGCAAAATGATCAACGCCACTTTTGCAACATTAGCGTCATTTTTTCTTACAGCATGTCGCAATGGTTAGTATCATTTTTTTCGCTAACCATTCCTTAGCGCCATCTTGCATCATTTTTTAAATATAGCGCACGGATGATGCTAGGGAATGACTGTAGTTCGCATAAAAAATGTTAAAGTACAACTGCGCATCATTTTTCATAAACATGGGCCTTGGTTTTCAGTTTTATGATTTTGAACTGAGTCTATTGAACATTGCCTTGCTTTGCATTATGTCTTTTGAATGAAGTGCACACTGTGCCTCGTTCACTACTGATATAAGATTTGCAAAACCTAATTTGTCATTCTTCTTCTAGAAAGCATTAAAACGCAATGTTTCTATAGCCTTAGAGATAATGCACATACCTTGTAGTGAACAAGCATAATGAGTTCCACTCAATACTGACTGGACAGTTTTGCTTCCAAAGATGTCAGCCTCAATAAGTGCATTGTCTATGCCACATCCACTGAGATAACTTCCTGCATAATGCAACACAACTTTTGTCATGTGGAAAAAAAACCATCATTGGCTAAAGGTCATCAAATTCTACGAGACAGCTCCAACAAGGAAAACACCTTCATCACAGAAAATTGGCAGAATGGGCTGGTCTGCAAGCTGAGCACACATATTTTGGAAATTATATAGAGCTGTGTACACTGCTGCATAGTTTGTGACTGGAGGTAGTATTATTGGTGAAAAACCAACCTTCTTCAGTGGGACAGCATTCTGGGATATCAGAGCATGAATTCCAGCCCACGGAGGAAGTGGCCTTTTTTTTATCCTTCAGTCTGCACTGAATAAGTGATATTATAAATTAAGTTAAATCAGCTTTGCAGACTGCAGCATAAGGCAAAAGAAGATCCATGCCCTCAGTGACTTTGAAACTTTCTGGTAGACTGGGACTAGGAATGGTCTGTAGTGATTTTACACGTGTTGGCAAGGCAGTTGGGTTATAAGTTTGCATCTTTGTTCTTTTATATCTACAGCTGACACAACTTGTTTTCTAAAAGCCACTTCATTGGTACAGTCTTGAAAAAGCACCACAGCAGTATCATTTGTGCTGGATGTTCCAGACAAAGAAGAGCTGTCTTCAAAATCAAAATAACCAAGAACAGCAATTGTAAATCGTTTTCTAGTAAACCTGGCAGAGGTGTACTGTAGGATTCACAAGATTTTACAGCATGAGCTGCTAACAAGTTCCTGCTCCGTACTATGTGTTGGAAAATGGGTTATTGGTAAGGGCAGGTAGGTACCTACACCTAGCAACAAGCCACTAACCTCCACTTAGGTCCAGTTAGGTCTCAGTAAATTAACCCCAGCTCAACCCTTGGGAGCTTGGCAACGAGCGTCAAGGCTTAACTTAGGAGACAGTGTGTAAAGCATTCAAATATCACAAAACAGTAATTAAATAAAACACAGGAAAGAGTTTAAAAATCCAAAACCAATTTATAAAAAAAGTTTATATTTTTATCTTTAAAATGACACCAAAACGAATAAAATCGGATAAAGGGAACCGGAGATATGAATTTTTAAAGAATTATTATTTTTCTAGCGCTTAGAAACAAAAAGCGCCAATCGGGTCATCTGGTTGCACCTCGACCAGGGCAAAGTCAAAGTTTCAGGCCGACCGCGATGGAGCCCTGCTCGGCTACAGGTCGCGGGAGGCCTCGGTTAAAAAGTTACCTTCTGACTTAGTCTTTATTTTGAAGATTTTCTTCAGCGGGACGAACCTGCCAGTCCTATCCGACCTCCTGGAGCCCTTCTCCGGATACGCGATGCTGGATTCCTCGGTGGAGATTTTTACCTTCGGACTTAGTCGTTTTTTCGAGGTGAAAATCCTTCGACCGGGGTAAACCTGGATCTTGATCCGACGTCCATGGAGCCCTTCTCGGACACGATGGCTGGGAGGTCCCGGTCAACTTTTTACCTTCGGACTTAGTCTCTTTTTCTGAGATTTTTCTTTACCGGGACAAACCACCAAATCAGGCCGGGTCGCGGTTGAGGCAAGCCGGCTAGAACTTCTGCGGCGGGTCGGTCCCTCTATGGAGCTTTTTTACAAAAATTCTCAAATCTTCTCCAAACTTCTGGGGCTTCATCCAGATGTTCTTTTAAGGTTCTTTTGGGGTCCACAGCTCACCCCAAGGGTCCAGAAGTTCTGAGATGGTCCTTGGGGGGTGCGGACTACCACTCCCAGAATGCACCTGGTGCAAACTCCTTTTTGGCCACTGGACAGTGGTCAGCTGGTCACTTTCTTCAGGAGTTGGTGCAGGGGACTCTGGATAGCAATTTTTCACCTGTAGCAAACAGGGAGTCCCTCCTTGAACCAGTTGAAGCCAGGCAAAGTCCTTCTTGTGGTGAAGCCCAAGTGTGCAGCTGGTGCAGTCCTTCTGAGTGCAGGTTCCAGGTGCAGGCCAGGGGTCCAGCAGGGCAGTCCTTCTTCTCCTTTAGTTCTTTTCTTGTTGAAATCTGGTGGGGATCTGAGGTGTGGGTGCAGGTCTGCCAGTTTTATCCTTGCTCCTGGGTGAAAAGCAGGGTGGTCCTGGTTCTCCAATCAGGTACATGGTCGTCCCCCTGTGATGACCACTTCCTGGGAAGTGTGGCAAAAATCCATCCCAGAAGGCAACATTCTCTAAAAATCCAACATGGCTGAATCTGATTTTTGGAGGTTACATCTGGCTGAGCCCACCCACTCGTGTGGCTAAAAATCATAAACACACCCCTCTCCTGCCCTCTCCTAATCTAATCAAGGGGGCACCTAGTTGTCTGGGGTTGCAGGATGTGGGGGTGTTGTTGGTTGCTCCAAATGTCTTTCTCTGCCTTTGAAGACCAGTTTGGCAGCCCTCCCCCTTCCTGCCTCACCATCTGCTGGGGGGAGATTCTCTCCCACAGGCACATTCCTTTGTGTGAAGCCAGGCCACTTCACACCTCATCAAGGCAGCTTGGCTAAGCTGCTACAGGCTGGCCAATCAGAGCACAGCAGCAAAAACAATGCAGGGCTGAAATTGGCAACTTTTTAGGTAAAGTCTATAACTCTTTACCTGAACAAGTTATATTAAATCCAACAACTGGAAGTTGTGGGATCTATTACAACAATTAATTTGATACCAAATTCTTGGTATGCATCTTTTAAGGAGACTTTAAAATTTAAAACAAAGTCTCCCCATTCTAGCCTATGAAGGCCATTCACTACAATGAGGGAAAAACGAATTTGGCTGTTTTTACCTCACCAGGGCTTATAAAACTATTTTTTATAAAGTCCCTGCTTATAGTTACATGGCACCCAGCCCTAGGGGCACATAGGGCACACCTTAGGGGTGACTTATATGTAAAAATAAGGTAGTTTAAGACTTTGGAACTACTTTTAATTCCAAAGTCGAATTTGCATATAACTTTAATTTAAAAGCAGCCAGCAAGACAGGCCTGCCTTTAAAATGACACTGGGCACCTCAGCAGTGCACCTATGGGTGCACTACCTATGCTGTGGTCCCTAAACCTACATGCCCTACCATATACTAGGGACTTATAGGTAGGTTAACTTAGCCAATTATAATTAGCCTAATTTGCATATTGATTTTACACAGAGCACAGGCCCTGGGACTGGTTAGCAGTACCCAGGGCACCACCAGAGTCAGGAAAACACCAGCATAAAGTGGAAAATGGGGGCAAAAAGTTAGGGGGCCTCTGCAATCAGCCCTGTTTTCTCACACTATGTCACTGTAACTTGTTGATACACCAATCCTATTAGCTGATGTGATTAGCTCTCTACTTTTGCACTTGTGATAGATTGCATGGACAGTCATCATGTGTAGCATAGTTTTTTTTTTGCTGTGAAGTAATTCATACAACATGATTTGGAAAAGACAGTACATTTGCACAGCATAAGCCTGTCAGTTCATTAGATTGTCTTTCACTTCTTCGCTTATATCTTCAAAACCATCATCAATGTTGTCAGCTTCTGTTCCAAACTTAATAACTTTAGTTTGTAGCAGCTTTGCTGATATTAAACAAATATGTAAAAAATGTGAAGACAACATCAGGTATTCTTGTTGACTCCTATGATTTGCAAAGCTCTGGGGCATCACAAAGTTGGTCATTAAGTCCAAATTCTAAATCTTTCAGGACGTTTCTTCAAATGGTTCCTGCTGATTTTACTGCATCCTGTGATCTTATTTTGGCAGCAAGAACCTCAGGAGTCGAATCAGCTGAGATAACCATAAGTGGCTCATTTTTCTGTTAGACTGACAAAAATAAATTCTATCATTGTACACTCTCACTAGAAAAATCTTAATTTCATTATTACGGCTCAATAAAGTTTCATCAATGTTGACCACTATTTCTCTGATCTCACTCAGTGTAGACCCATAGCCAGCATTCAAGAATGGCTTTAAAACTTAATTTGCTTTTTCAAAGAGTGCAAACTTTACTGAAGGCTGGTGGTTACGTTGCTGATGGAGGTAATTGTACATTCACATTTTCAAATGTATGCATGCATGAAGTTTGGGTGGGTATACAAATCCACTGGAAATACATTCACCTTGCTCTTCAGATTAGCTACTCGGCTGAAAACTTCATCTTGGAAGAAATTAGCTGCAGATAAAAACATGTTGGCCCTTTGAGACTCACATACTCTGTACTTTGTTCTTTCATAAGTCCCTTTGGCCCTCGTTCTGGCTAAACCGCAGATAACATGTTGAAGATCCTCTACTTTCTGATCAGTTGTTGGAGGTGGACAAGGGGTAGCCATCGATTTTCTAAGTGAATGGGCATTGGGTTTGGTTGTTGTCGCTTTCTCAGAAGAATCGGATTCTAATTGTGATTTACTGGTTTCTCCTATTTTTTGTCTATTTTTTCCCAGGCTTTTTACCATTGTATACAGCTGGTAGCACTTGTTGTTACAATGATAAAATAACTGATCCTCTTCATCCAACAATTTCTTTTGTGAACTTGGTCTTGCTGTATTTCTGCAGCAGCTCAAGCTCTCTTCTGTCCACTTGCAGTTGATGTTAGCTTTTCTTTCAGATTAGTTTGGCATATGACACATTTTTTTTTTAAGGAGTCCTCAGATTTTGTGGTTAGCAACACTCTGTCAGGAGGAAAAGATTCTCTGCTGCCACTAGCTTTGCTCATGTTTACACATTTGAATCAACAGAATACCTGAAATAAAAACAATATTAAAATAAATTACCAACATGATGGCTAAATCACATAATTATAGAGCCACCATTTTGGAAATGGTGGAAGGGTTGCTCTGAGGAGTTATTTTCTGTATCTATAAGACTACTTGACCCCCCAAAAACCTATGTTTTGACACCAAAATCAAGTATATATGTCTCATGGTTCCTGAAATATTACGTTATCACTGCAACACATCCGCCATTTTAAAAAATGTGGTCCAGAAAAAATCAGCCCAGATTTGCAATGTCTACCAGAACTAAATTACTTCTCTTTTGATATAAAAATACAAATCAAAAATGAAAATCTATGGACAACAAATTTGTTTTACCGAAGTATATCAAGGGGCAGCACTAGTGGAAAAGGCTGCAGAAATTTTTACTACTGCCGAAGATCTTTGCGCTTTATTTCCCAGGGAGGACCATAAACAAGCCATTCACTCCGACATTTTATTTTACCAAAGATTACTGCACGTGGGCCTAAATTTGAAAGCAATTAAAATATACCCCAACTTCCCCTTCCCCAACACACACATCCTTAGAGTTCAGTGGTTAAGTGTGTAGAAAGGAAAATGTATCCAGCAATCGGCTTGCCGGATCTATTTTACATTCTGCACAATTACAAACATCTATGGTAGTTACCAGAACAGTGAAAAATCCGAAATAACCTTTTGCAAACCTTCCTAATTATTTTCTTTATTTTCAAGTTGATTATTACCCGTAACTTCATTTATATACAGTAGATGTCACTCAAACCGCATATTTAAAATGTACTAACATCCCGTACAACATTATCAGACATCTCTCGAAAATAGCCTCTTTAGCCCCACTAGCGAGCACACTGGTGTACTCTGGCGTCATTAGAAAATGGGTGAACATTACATGACTAAAGTTTTTCAATGAATCGAAGTCATACTAGTGTCCCTCTCGTGATATTTATTGTGCTAGGAAGTAGTATTGTGACGAAGATAACGGCGACTAACTGGTGTGTTGGCGGGAATTGCTGTGGCAACGTTGCCATCTACCGGCTCCGATGAAAATAACACGTTAAACTGATTAGTAAAAGAAAGATAATTAGGAGTATGTTTGTTTTCAATGGTATGCATGTAGCGTGAAGCTAAACAGAAAGCATCGGTAAAGTGGTATTGGAATAATGTACATCAACTTGGGAAGTACACCTTTTATATTAATTGTCCCATATATGTCACACTTGTTTACAGTTTGGATACTCGGAAATTAAATCAGCAGTTTTGTTTGTGTCGGAGCCAGGAATGCAACCCAGGTCCCAAGGTAGGCTTGCTCCACCGGTGGTTCACATCTCTCCTCTCTTAAGTAATATTTGAAGACAGGGCTTTAAATGAGATGAAAAAAAACTGGGAAGTCTCTCAAAGGGGTGTGGCCAATGTAATTAAGGTCGTGGCTTAAAAACTGGTGAGCGAAAAATTTGTTCTTAGCACAGTGTGCTGCCTGACTTCTATTTTGCTGCTTCTTTCTGTCATTTAATCCAGATATATAGTACAAGTAACCTTACACCTCCAACAAGCCAGAACTATTGCCTTTGTCAACGGTTGTTAGTTGCATAAGATAAGCAACAACAATGGCTTCATTGTATAAAATGTTGGAAATGCTTCAGTTCTGAAATGATGAGACTGTGAAAGAGTTCTGACGAGTCTCTTTGAAGTTCCACAAAGGCAGTGCACGGTGGTGCTGCTGCAAAGTTTATAAAATACCCTGATGGCGAGGTCAAACAGAGAGCACCTGCTTTTTAGAACTGCTGGTGCCAAGTACCGGCAGGACCTAGCCCACTTAAAACCCTGGTTGAAGACACAAGAACACTACATCACAGTGCAGTCACAATCCAAAAATCAGGCACCTCTCCTTTTACTCCTGACTGTATGCTTACCTTTGACCCCCTACAGCACGTACAATAATTTACATCTAACACCTGGTACATTGAAGAAGAATGCCTGCGTACTGTATATGAAATGATTTTAAATTAATTGTAAAACATTGCTTATGATATTATTTAAAAGAAAAAAAGACAAATTACTAAATATGTGTTTTTCGCATTCCTTGAGACGTGAGCAGTGTTGGAGCATATCTCAATAACAAATACGTTAATCGCAAATTAGCAGAATGGGACATACATTGGTGATCAAGAAATAAGCTGTGTCCATCTTACTTTTTCTTTCTGTTTTAAACTGTGCAATGAATGTACTCAATCATTTTAACCCCATGAGTAATGAGAGCAGTTAGTACTAGCTGCTTGTTGATTGTCCCAGTTGAAACAGTCAGACATTTATATTGATTCCACCACAATGGAACAAAACACAATGAGGCCTCCCTCCCACTGCAGATTGTGAGGAGGGACCCCTGAGTCTCCCATACCACAGGTATATGCATTAGTCTTGGGCTCAATAGTTCCCTCTTAAAGGTTAACTACAACCGTAAAGGGGCAACAGGGGCTTGGGTTACACCCCTGCTCGAATACTCCCATGAAAGCTAAATAAACTTGATATTAAAAGTTGAATTACAAGGCTGGGACGAGGGCATTGGCATGAGTTGCCATGCTATGAAATCTAGCTAGTGCGCAACCTCAGCAATTCTTTCCAGCCAGCTCAGCAGCCCTCAAAGCCTTATCTATTTTGTCATGTGATATTACTTAGAAATTTGCAGAACTCGACATCATACACTCAAAAATGCATGAAGGTAAAATTAGGAGTGGGTGATAAATTCTGCTCCATTGGTGGAGTTGGCCGAATTTTGAGCACTCTGCATTATGCTTGAAGCACATAATTCTGGCAAAATGTTGCCAACCGCTGTGTGGTGGAGTTTTTTCTCATGCTCAGTTTGCCAAAGGTACGTTGGTGAGTGTGAGTGAGAACTGGCACCCCTAGCACTAATTTTGTTTGCTAGGGGGGCACTTAGCAAGATCTTCTCACCGTGAACGGTCACGGGCAGTCATGAACATTAGCGGTGAGACAGCTGCCGCTCTAGTACAAAATCTATTGGAGCGGCAGCAAAATCAACTTGGGCAACAGCACCCTCTGGCCTCAATGTGGTGCCATTCGTGACGCTTTTTCAGCACGGAACAAGCTCCCAGCGCTAAATAATCAGCACAAGCAGCATGACATGCAGATTTCTGCCAGTTCGCCGAACTCCGTAGAATCTCGCAGAGTTCTGATGTAAATCTGCAGAATTCCATGGAGTGAAACTCTTTGAGTTCCACCCACTTCTAGGTGAAATATTTTAACTCCCAAACCAGGCATAACCATGAGCACTAGTGGATGACATTGTAGCTCAGCATCTGTCCCAAGAGTGCAAAAGTCCATTTAAGTAGAAATTATACATGGAGCTCCCAGGAACAACTCCTCTATTGAGGGCATTAGCAACATATATAATTATCGATGGGTAACAGTGAAGTACAGGGATGTTTTTCACCAAAGGGTTCTAAATGACGTCATATAGACAACAAGAGTAAAGCTCAAACTCTCTATGATGTCACTCAAAACTCTGGAGATGAAAAACCTCCCAGTAATTCACTTTTTACCCAGCTATAACTTTATGTTATGTATGTCCCCTGTTAGACCTGGCATCATTGGCATGGTTTTCCATAACCTTTTGCCTTCAGACCTCTTGTTTTTGCTGACTTCGTTTTTGCTGGCCTTAGAACTGTTTGCACTTTACCACTGTTAACCAGTGCTAAAGTGCTCGCGCTCTTCCCATAAAACATGATTAGATTGGCCTATACCCAATTTGCATATTTAATCTACCTATAAGTTCCTAGTAAAGTACACTACATGTGCCCACGGCCCATATATGAAATGTACTAGTGGGCCTGCAGCACTGATTGTGCCACCCAATTAATTAGCCCTTTGAACATGGCTCAGGTCTGCCATCGCAGACCTTTGGTGAATAGTTTTGAACTGCTATGTAGACCTGACAAAATAACCCTTTTGCCAGGCCCAAAGTTTCCTTTTTAATACATATGTCATCTATAAATTAGGCCCTAGGCAGCCTCAAGGGCAGGGTGCAGTATATTTATAAAGTTGGACATGTAGTTTTTAGTTTTACATGCCCTGGTAGTGAAAAACTCCTACATTCATGTTTGCACTACTGCAAGGTCTATCTCTCCCATAGGATAACATTGGGGTTGTCTTACACCCTTTTATAAGAATAACTTCCAATTGGGAAGAAATAGTGTAGGAAAGTGCTTTCTTTGGTTGGTCACCCCCAAATGTTTTACCCAAGGCTGATGGTTATGTCTCTGAGAGTGTACTGGAGCCTGCTAACTGGGCACCAGTGTCAGTGCTCTCTCCCTAGAAATGATGAATGTTAATTGATATCCCACATTTTTTACCCCAAGGCTGACTCTGAAATTGCAGATGAGCCTGCTAACCAGACCTTAGTGCCAGCGCTCCTTCCCTAAATAAGATAAATGTGAATTGGTATCCCTAATTGGCAAGAGTGGTAACTCCCTTATACGTCCCTGGTAAATGGTACCAGTGGTACCCAGGGCATGAGAGTTAAGGGGGTCACCAGGACCTGAAGCACTATTTGTACCACCCTGAGTAACTCAAGTAAACCTGTGAAAGCAGGCCTGTCATTGCAGACTGCAGGAACAGTGCAAACTGCTCCAACACAACTTTGCCTTCATCATGTGTGGCAAGAAAAATGCACTGTTTTTAATATATGCCAGTCACCCCTAAGGGAGGCCTCCTAAGCCCAAGAGACAGGGTGTATTATCTTAAAATTGTGGACATATAAGTGCAAGCTTATATGTCTCTTTAGTAATCTCTTTTCATTACCACTAAAAGTGGTCAGGGGGGCAATAGGCTAGCATGTGCTGGCACCTGGGCATCCAGAGGTCACCAACTCCATTATGGCCCGCTAAAGTATGTCATGTTTGGGATCAATCAACTTGTCTCATTAAACTCGACTCGAACCTGAAGTCAGGTTTAATGCAACATGCACCCATGTGGCTACCTTAAGGGTTGCCCACCTGGTTGCCTCAGCATTTTCTGTGCCGTGGCTGACAGCTTGCAGCTACAGGAATCTGACTCCCTGCCAGGAGGTGTGAATACTCCCACGAGTCAGAGTCAAAGGCCTGCCTGGACGGGAGGTGTCACCTTCCTCTCTGGCAGGATGGTTAGTAAAGTGGCACATTAAGGTAGTAAGCTTCAAAGCATACACCGCCTCAGATATGCAAGTAAGTTGTGTCTCAAAGGAAGAAAAAGCGGTCTCCCAGCCGCCAGGCACATTTGAACCCGGGTAGACAGGAAAGTTAGGTAGTCAGGAGGCGTAAACCCCCAAAAGACTAACCACGTCTCTAGGGTGGGCTTTCTGGTCTGTACAGTCAAGGATGGGTTCTGGCATTTTGAAAAGTGGCAAAATAGAGGGTTCTCTGCAAAAAATGTGACAGGCACCCCTGCATGTGGTCACCTCAGGGGTGAATTAGCTACTGGGGCAAGTTGCCCATCAGCCACTTGCACCCAGACCCCTAATGCCCCTAAACCTCTGATTTCAGGGGAGACCCCTGACAGCAGAATCTCAAATCTGATTCAACATGCACCCAAGGATAAACAAGAGACCCAGGTCTGCGACCTCAGGACCTGCATAAAGAGGAGGCTGTAAACTCTGCACCTGTGGCAACTACCCTGCAGCTGCATGACTGCAACTCGTCCTGTACCAGAGGCCGATTCCAAAGGCAAGAGGAACGTCTCTGTGCACCAAAGGCAACTCCAGAACTCTCTGACTAGAGGCACTAGTCCCCTACAGTCCACAGGAACCAGCATGCACCGGGAACCAAAGAATCACTGGCCATCGGTCCAGCTGAGGGATTGTCTAAAAGGAAATTATCTAGTGTATTATAGGAAATGTAGTCCTGGTCTCCAGTAAGTTTCAGGTTGCTACTGTTTTTCCCCAGACTCCAGGAGGTCGAAGTAACACTCGCTGTGTTTGCCATTGCCAAGGCATGTTGGTTGCCAGCTAGGTTATCACTACATTTGTTTGATGCTCTTCAACATCTACATGGCCCCTCTTCAACATCTACATGACCCCGCTTGTAGTCATCGTCATGGACCACGGAATGAACATCGTGTCATATGCCGATGACACACAACTCATAATTTCCCTCACTGAAGACCCAGACAAAGTCAAGAGGAACTTTCAAACTGGAATTAAAGCCGTCACCTCCTGGATGAGGGAGAGCTGCCTCAAGCTCAACTCAGACTAGCCTAAGCTCATCATCTTTGGAAACTCCACTTCAGCCTGGATGACTCCTGGTGGCCCACATCGTTCTGTGTCCCACCTACTCTGACTGAACACGCCCGTAAACTGGGAATCATCCTCAACTCCTGCCTAACAATAACCTGACCGGTAAACGCAGTCACCTCTTCCTGCTGGCACACTCTCCACCAACTCTGCAAAATCTTCAAATGGATCCTGGACGACTGCCAAGATAGTCACCCACGCCCTAGTCACAAGCAAGCTCGACTATGGTAATGCACACTACACCGGCACCACGACAAAGAACATCAGAAAACTACAACTCATCTAAAACACTGCCTCCAGGAACTACAACTCACCCTGAACCTCCACCGCCAGGAACACATCCCCCAACACCCGAGACTCCTCAATTGGCTCCCGGTGGAGAAGCAAATCAACTTCAGCTACTCACCCACACCTACAAGGACCTTCACAACATCGGACTGCCTACCTGAATCATTGCATCTCTTTCCATAACCATGCCAGACCCCTCCATCTGTACCTGGAGTCAGTGGCAGTGGGCACATCGTTCAGGGGACAGGGGCACAGGCCAACAGGGACACTGGGAGGACTGCTGTGCACCGGGGGAGGACAGGAGCAGGGAACCAACTCTCCAGGAGGCACTCTCTGAGATCTTGGGAGCATAACAACATTCCCAGGACACAATGGGCCAGATCCTTGACAACGTGCAGGAGAACAGGCGGTTGCAGGAGGGACAGTATCAGGGGCTCAGGAAGAACTTGCAGGCCATTGACAACACCCTGATCTCCATTGCAGGGTGTAGGAGGCTGGCCTGGTTTGTAGTGGGTACCTTGGTGTAGGAAAGTACCATCTTTCATGGCATATTACCCCCAATTTTACATGTATATCAGTATGTTGTTGCCTGTCTCACTGGGATCCTGCTACCCAGGACCCAAGTGCTCATAGTTTGTGGCCTAGTGTTGTATGCCTGTGTAGTGCCTAACTGTGTCACTGAGGCTCTGCTAATCAGAACCTCAGTTCTCCTGCTCTTGCTGCCTTTAAATTTGTCACTATAGGCTAGTGACTACATTTACCAATTCCAATTGTCATACTGGACCCCCCTTATAAGTCCCTAGTATATGGTACCTAGGTACCCAGGGCATTGGGGTTCCAGGAGATCCATATGGGCTGCAACATTTCTTTTGCCACCCATAAGGAGCTCAGAAAAACCCTTACACAGGACCACCATTGCAGCCTGCGTGAAATAAAGCACATGTTATTTCACAGCCATTTTTACTGCACTTAAGTAACTTATTAGTCACCTTTATGTCTAACCTTCACTTGCTGATGGTTAGGTGCAAAGTTACTAAGTGTGAGGGCACCCTTGCACTAGCAAAGGTGCCCACACGTAGTTCAGGGCCATTTCCCCGGACTTTGTGAGTGCGGGTACACCATTACACGCGTGCACTACATATAAGTCAATACCCATATGTAGCTTCACAATGGTAACTCCGAATATGGCCATGTAACGTGTCTAAGATCATGGAATTGTCCCCCCATTCCAAATCTGGTATTGGGGAGTCAATTCCATGCATCCTGGGGGCTCCACTATGGACCCCCAGTACTGCCAAACCAGCTCTCTGAGGCTTGCACTGGAGCTACAGCTGCTGCCACCTCACAGACAGGGTTCTGCCCTCCTGGGGTCTGGGCATCCCAGTCCCAGGAAGGCAAAGCAAAGCATTTTCCCTGAGAACAGGGTGTTACACCCTCTCCCTTTGGAAATAGGTGTTACAGGCTGGGGAGGGGTAGCCTCCCCTAGCCTCTGGAAATGCGTTGAAGGGCACAGATGGTGCCCCCCTTGCATAAGCCAGTCTACACTGGTTTAGGGAACCCCAGTCCCTGCTCTGGCGTGAAAATGGACAAAGGAAAAGGGAGTGACCACTCCCCTGTCCATCACCACCCCAGGGGTGGTGCCCAGATCTCCTCCACCTTGTTTTCAGAGGTGTGGGGACACTCTGGAGGTCTTTGAGTGGCCAGTGCCAGCAGGTGACGTCAGAGACCTCTCCTGATAGGTGCATACCTAGCTAGGTAGCCAATCCTCCTCTCAGGGCTATTTAGGGTCTCTCCTGTGGGCTTCTCTTCAGATTACGACTTGCAAGAATCCACCAGGACTCCTCTGCACTTCTCTCTTCGACTTCTGCCAAGGATCCACTGCTGAATGCTCCAGGACACCTGCAAAACTGCAACAAAGTAGCAAGAAGACTACCAGCAACATTGTAGCGCCTAATCCTGCTGGCTTTCGCCACTGTTTCCTGGGTGCATGCTCTGGGGGCTGCCTGCCTTCACCGTGCACTTGAAGCCCCGAAGAAATCTCCAGTGGGTCAATGGAAACTTCCCCCTGCTCCAGCAGGCAACAAACTACAGCCTCGCTGGTACTCTGGGTCCCCTCTCATACTGACGAGCGTGGCCCCTGGAACACAGGTGGTGTACCCAAGTGACCCCGACTGTCCAGTGGTCCAACTGTCCAAATTTGGAGGAGGTAAGTTCTTGCCTCCCCTCCCCAGACAGTAATCCTGTGCACAGTATGATCTGCAGCTACAAGGGCTTCTGTGCACATTTCCAAGAAATCCTGCATGCACAGCTGCGCCTAGATCCCCAGCACTCCATCCTGCGATGCTCAGCTCTCTGAGTTGACCTCCGGTGTCGTGCTATCTCTCTTTGCAGTGTTGAGACGACCGCTGTGTTCAGTCTGCTTGAACCTGTGTTCAAGGACTCCTGAGGGTGCTTCCCTCCTTTCAGTGGGCTCTCTATGTTGCTGAGGGCCCCCTCAGCCTCCCCTCCTGAGTGGCGACATCCTGGTCCTTCCTGGCCACACCCTTTTTCTCCAACTGCTACTCTTGCAGGTAGCAAGGCTTGTTTGCGGTATTTTGCCAAGGAAACAACTCTGCATCCTCCAGCATGCCATGGGACATCTTCTGCATGAAGCAGAACCTCCTACCTCCTTTTGTTGGTGCAAAACCAGCATCTTCTTCCAACCTGAGGCAGCCATTTTGCATCTTCATCCAGGGTTTAGTGGGCTCCTGCCCCCCCTGGACACTTTAGCAACTCTAGGACTTGGTCCCCCTCCTTTACAGGTCCTCAGGTCAAGGAATCCGTCCTCAGTGCTTTGCAGTCTGTTGTGGTCCTTGCAAAATCCTTTATCACGACTTTAGTGTCTTTTGGGTGAAATAGTAGTACTTTACTCCTACTTTCCTGGGGTGGGGTCTCCTTTACACCCTTAGTGTTTTCTCACACTCCCAGCAACCCTCCACACACTACACTTGCCTAGGGATGCACTTGTGGTTCGCATTACACTTACTTAGTATATGGTTTGTGTTGCCCCTAGGCCTATTGCATCCTTTTGTGTTTTAACATGTTTGCACTACTTTCTGACTGTTTTACTTACCTGATTTGGTTATTTGTGTATATTTTGTGTATGTTACTTATCTCCTAAGGGAGTATATCCTCTGAGATATTTTTGGCACATTGTCACTAAAATAAAGTACCTTTATTTTTAGTAACTATGAGTATTGTCTTTCTTATCATATAGTAACTATATGATATAAGTGGTATTGCATGAGCTTTGCATGTCTTCTAGTTCAGCCTAAGCTGCTCTGCTATAGCTACCTCTATTAGCCTAGGCTGCTAGAACACTACTATATTCACTAACAAGGGATAACTGGACCTGGTGTAAGGTGTAAGTACCCACTACATACCAGGCCATCCTCCTACATTGGTGGTGCAGCAGTAGGATAAGTACTTGTAACTGCTTTACCACTTTGTCATTGGTTCTTTTCATAAGAAAGCCATATTCCTAATAGTTAGAAATATACACAAGTAAACTTAACAGTCTTACTTTCACTCTAATTTTTTTTTTTTAAGTTTCTAAAAAGTTTGAAAAAGTTTTCTCTCTCTGTTCTTGAAAGCTCAAAACATTTTCTCTTACCCCTAACCTCTTTCTTTTCACAATGTCTATGGCAGAGGCTACTCCCCAGGTTGTAAAAACAACTTGTGACAATCTTAACTTTAAAAGTTTGAGGGGCCTCTGCATATAAAGTAGTTTAGGGATTGGCAAGAACCCTACCAAGGATCTCCTTCTTAACCTTCTCCTTGAAAGTGAGCAGTGTCAGAATAGTCAAACCCAGGATCAGGAGGTAGAGGAAGGGGGTACCCAGACAGATTCAGGGAAGGGTCCTGAGAATTCTGGGAGGGTACTTCCAAAGAACTTTCACTTAACAGGCCATCTAGTGAGGCTGGTAGTTGGATGGGGTCACACAACAGTAGGACCCCTTTCACTCCTAAAGGCCAGGCCACTAGGGTTCAGGCAGTCAGAGAAAGGTCCACTTCTGCACATTCTCACACTTCCTCTGTATCAGAGACTTCCAAACCTCTCACACTGACCAGCAGGATCCCACTGAGACAGGCAAAAACATCCTGGCATACAAGAAAAAATGGGGGTAAAATGCCAAGAAGATGGCACTTTCCTACACAACTCGCCTCCCATACGAGGGACCATAAGGCTAACCTTGCCCAGATGAGTCTTCATTGTCTAAGTGGAAATATCTGGAGTGTCCATCTGCATTAGAGTGGGTACTCCCAGGTCTATATTCCACTTTAAAGTCCATACCCTGTAGTGAAATGGACCACCTCAACAATTTAGGGTTTTCACCTTTCATTTGTTTAAGCCATAATAGAGGTTTGTGGCCTGTTTGAACAATGAAGTGAGTCCCAAACAAGTAGGGTCTCAGCTTCTTCAAGGCCCAGACCACAGCAAAGGCCTCCCTCTCCATATCAGACCAACTAGGTGTCAACCTCCTACTAATGAAAGCAACAGGTTGATCCTGGCCCTCTGAGTTAAGTTGTGATAGTACAGCCCCTACCCCTAATTCAGAAGCATCTGTTTGGACAATTAATTTTTTGGAGTAGTTTGGGCTCTTCAGGTCAGGTGCAGAGCACATTGCCTGCTTAAGCTCCTCAAAAGCTTTCTGACAGCTAGCTGTCCACAATATCTTTTTAGGCATCTTCTTACTGGTGAAGTCATTAAGAGGAGCAACAATGGAGACATAGGGCCACATTTATACTTTTTTAGCGCCACATGTGCGTTGTTTTTTTATGCAAAAGCGGCGCAAACTTACAAAATACAATTGTATTTTGCAAGTTTGCACCGTTTCTGCATCAAAAAATTACGCAAATACGGCGCTAAAAAAGTATAAATATGGGTCATAGTTCTTAATGAACCTCCTGTAATACCCAGTGAGACCTAAGAAGGCTCTGACGTTGGTCTGTGTATGTAGGAAGGTAGCCTCTTTCTGGCCTTGTTACCCTCACTTTTGGCCTGTTTGAGAGTATATGTCAGGGTGTTTTTACTATCTCACTGGGACCCTGCTAGCCAGGGCCCAGTGCTCATAGTGAAAACTCTATGTTGTCACTGTGTTTGATATGTGTCACTGGGATCCTACTAGCCATGACCCCAGTGCTCATAAGTTTGTGGCCTATATGTGTTCCTTGTGTGGTGCCTAACTGTATCACTGAGGCTCTGCTAACCAGAACCTCAGTGTTTATGCTCTCTCTGCTTTTAAAATTGTCACTGCAGGCTAGTGACTCATTTTACCAATTCTGATTGGCACACTGGAACACCCTTATAATTCCCTAGTATATGGTACCAAGGTACCCAGGGTATTGGGGTTCCAGGAGATCCCTATGGGCGGGCTGCAGCATTTCTTTTGCCACCCATAGCGAGCTCAGACAATTCTTACACAGGACTGCCACTGCAGCCTGAGTGAAATAACGTCCACGTTATTTCACAGCCATTTTACACTGCACTTAAGTAACTTATAAGTCACCTATGTGTCCAACCCTCTCTTGGTGAAGGTTCGGTGCAAAGTTACTTAGGGCCATATTTATACTTTTCGACGCACAACTGCGGCAACGCAGTTGTGCGTCAAAAAATCGAACGCCGGCTAACGCCATTCTGAAGCGCCATGCGGGCGCCGTATTTATTCAATGACGTTAGCCGGCGGAGCTGCCTGGTGTGCGTAAAAAAAAATGACGTACACCAGGCAGCGCCGGCGTAGGGGAATATGAAGCTTGGGCGCCAAAAAATGGGGCAAGTCAGGCTGAGGCAAAATTTTCGCCTCAACCCGATTTGCGCCATTTTTTTTACTCCCAACCCCCATTTAAATGACTCCTGTCTTAGCAAAGACAGGAGTCATGCCCCCTTGCCCAATGGCCATGCCCAGGGGTCTTCTGTCCCCTGGGCATGGTCATTGGGCATAGTGGCATGTAGGGGGGCACAAATCAGGCCCCCCATGCCACAAAAAAATAAAAATAAAAATTACTTACCTGAACTTACCTTATGTTCCCTGGGATGGGTCCCTCCATCCTTAGGCGTCCTCCTGGGGTGGGCAAGGGTGACAGGGGGGGTCCCTGGGGGCATGGGAGGGCACCTCTGGGCTCCTTCCGAGCCCACAGGTCCCTTAACGCCTGCCCTGACCAGGCGCTAAAAAACGATGCAAAAGCGGCTGGACGTCATTTTTTTTGACCCGCCCACTCCCGGGCGTCATTTTTGCCCGGGAGTGTAAATACGGCGCACATGCCTCGGAGTCACTTTTTTAGACGGGAACGCCTACCTTGCATATCATTAACGCAAAGTAGGTGTCCACACTAAAAAATGGCGCAAACTCCATGGACGTTGGCGCTAGACGCGTCTAACGCCAGAGTATAAATATGGAGTTCGTTTTGCGTCAAATTTGCGTAAAAAAAAACAACGCAAATCCAGCGCAAACGGAGAATAAATATGGCCCTTAGTGTGTAGGCACCCTGGTACTAACCAAGGTGTACCCACATAGTTCAGGGCCATTTCCCCAGTCTTTGTGAGTGCGGGGACACCATTACACGCGTGCACTACATATGGGTCAATACCTATATGTAGCTTCACAATGGTAACTCCGAACATGGCCATGTAACATGTCTAGGATCATGGAATTGTCACAATTCCATGCATCCCCGGTTCTCCAGCATAAAGCCCGGGTACTGCCAAACTAACTTTCCGGGGTCCCCACTGCAGCTACTGCTGCTGCCAACCCCTCAGACAGGTTTCTGCCCCCTGGGGCCTGGGCTGCCTGGTCCCAGGAAGGCAGAACAAAGGATTTCCTCTGCGAGAGGTTGTTACACGCTCTCCCTTTGGAAATAAGTGTGAAGGGCCTGGGAGGAGTAGCCTCTCCTGGCCTCTGGAAATGTTTTGAAGGGCACAGATGGTGCCCTCTCTGCATAAGCCAGTCTACACCGGTTCAGGGATCCCCCCAGCCCTGCTCTGGTGCGAAACTGGACAAAGGAAAGGGGAGTGACCACTCCCCTGACCAGCACCTTCCAGGGGAGGTGCCCAGAGCTCCTCCAGTGTGTCCCAGACCTCTGCCATCTTGGATGCCGAGGTGTGAGGGCACAATGGACAGCTCTGAGTGGTCAGTGCCAGCAGGTGACATCAGAGACCCCTTCTGATAGGTGCTTACCTTTCTCTGTAGCCAATCCTCCTCTGTGGGCTATTTAGGGTCTCTCCTGTGGGTATCTCACCAGATAACGAATGCAAGAGCTCACCAGAGTTCCTCTGCACTTCCCTCTTCGACTTCTGCCAAGGATCGACCGCTGACTGCTCCAGGACTCCTGCATAACCGCAACAACGTAGCAAGAAGACTACCAGCAACATTGTAGTGCCTCATCCTGCCGGCTTTCTCGACTGTTTCCTGGTGGTGCATGCTCTGAGGGCTGTCTGCCTTCACCCTGCACTGGAAGCCAAGAAGAAATCTCCTGTGGGTCGACGGAATCTTGCCCCTGCCAACGCAGGCACCAAACTTCTGCATCACCGGTCCTCTGGGTCCCCTCTCATCCTGACAAGCGTGGTCCCTGGAACACAGGAGCTGGGTCCCATTGTCTTCAACAGTCCAGTGACCCTTCTGTCCAAATTTGGTGGACGTAAGTCCTTGCCTCCCCACGCCAGACAGTAATCCTGTGTACTGTGTGAACTGCAGCTGCTCGGGCTTCTGTGCACTTTTGCAAGACTTCCTTCGTGCACAGCCTAGCCCAGGTCCCCAGCACTCCGTCCTGCCTTGCCCAGCTCGCTGAGTTGGACTCCGATGTCGTGGGTTCCTCCTTTGTGACTCTGAGTCAACCATTGTCCTCAGATCTTCTAAGTGCCTGTTCAGGTGCTTCTGTGGGTGCTGCCTGCTTCTGCATGGGCTCTCTGTGTTGCTGAGTGCCCCCTCTGTCTCCTCCTCCAAGGGGCGACCTCCTAGTCCTTCCTGGGCCCTAGCAGCACCCAAAATCCTCAACCGCGACTCTTGCAGCTATCAAGGCTTTTTCACAGTTTTTCTGTGTGGAAACAACTGTGCATCCTCCAGCATGCTGTAGAACATCTTCTGACTGAAGGAGAAGTTCCTGGCACCTTCCGTTGTTGCAGCATCGTTGGCTTCTTCTACACGGAGGCAACCCTTTTGCACCTTCATCCGGGGTTTAGTGGGCTCCTGCCCCCCCTGGACACTTGCGCGACTCTTGGACTTTGTCCCCTTCCCTTACACGTCCTCAGGTCCAGGAATCCATCTTCAGTGTTTTGCAGTCAGTTGTTGTCCTTGCAGAATCCCCTATCTCGACTTTACTGTCTTTCTGGGGTAGTAGGGTAACTTTACTCCTACTTTTCAGGGTCTTGGGGTGGGTATCTTGGACACCATTAGTGTTTTCTTACACTCCCAGCGACCCTCTACACACTACACTAGGCCTGGGGTCCATTCGTGGTTTGCAGTCCACTTTTGGAGTATATGGTTTGTGTTGCCCCAGGCCTATTTCTCCCTACTGCATTATAAAGTGTTCTACATTGTTTGCACTACTTTTCTAACTATTACTTACCTGTTTTTGGTTTGTGTCTATACAATTTGTGTATATTACTTACCTCCTAAGGGAGTATATCCTCTGAGATACTTTTGGCATATTGTCACTAAAATAAAGTGTCTTTATTTTTAGTAACTCTCAGTATTGTGTTTTCTTATGATATAGTGCTAAATAAGTGGTATAGTAGAAGATTTGCATGTCTCCTAGTTCAGCCTAAGCTGCTCTGCTATAGCTACCTCTATCAGCCTAAGCTGCTAGAACATCTCTAATCTACTAATAAGGGATAACTGGACCTGGCACAAGGTGTAAGTACGACAAGGTACCCACTATAAGCCAGGCCAGCCTCCTATAGTGTAGTAGGGGAACCCCAGTCCATAATGGTCTGAATCTTGCCCTGTAGTGGTTCAATCTGTTCTCCACCTACCAGGTGGCCCAGATAAACCACTTCCCCCTGCCCTATCTGGAACTTTGAAGCCTTGATAGTTAGGCCTGCCTTTTGCAGGGCCTTCAAAACTTTCAAGAGGTAGACCAAGTGGTCATCCCAGGTGGAGCTAAATACAGCAATATCATTTAAGTATGCTGCACTGAGAGCTTCCAAACCTGACCTTGGCAGATGCCAGAGTATCTATTAGCTCATCTGCCCTTTGTATAGAATGAGCATCAGTTTTGGTTACAGTATTACGACCACTATAGTCCACACAAAACCGCATTTCTCTCTTTCCTTCTTTACTATGCGGTTTAGGAACAAGCACCACTGGGCTGGCCCAGGGGCTATCAGAAGCCTCAAGAACTCCTAGATCTAACATGTTCTGGACCTAAGTTTTTATGCAATCTCTGACATGGACAGGCTGCCTGTAAATTTTACGCTTGACAGGTAAATTGTCCCCAGTATCAATTGAATGTTCACGCCAGGTAGTTGTACCAGGTATGAGAGAAAAGAGGTCAGAAAACTGTCCTAGGAGATTTTTGCAGTCCTCCTTCTGCTCAGCAGTAAGGCAGTCTGCAAGAACCACTCCTTCCACTAAGTCATCAGCTTCAGTGTTGGAGAAGAGGTCGGGGAGAGGGTCACTCTCTTCATCCTGGCCCTCATCTGTGGCCATGAGCAGGGTTAAGCCTCCCCTGTCATAGTAAGGTTGAAGGCACTTGACATGAAGCGCCCTAAGGGGACTTCTGGCAGTGCCCAGGTCCACCAGGTAGGTGACCTCACCTTTCGTTTCCACAACGAGATGGGGTCCACTCCATTTTTCCTGGAGTGCTATTGGTGCCACAGGCTCCAATACCCACACCTTCTGTCCCCAGTGGTACTCTGTCAGGACAGCCTTCTGGTCAGACCATTGCTTTTGAAGCTTCTGGTTGGCATGAAGGTTTTTAGTGGCCTCTTTCATGTTCTCAGCCATTCTAGATCTTAGGCCAATACATAGTCCAAAATGTCTTGCTTTGGAGGTTTTAAAGGTTGTTCCCAACTCTCATTAACAAGAGCAAAGGGACCCCTAACAAGGTGACCAAATAGGAGTTCAAAGGGGCTGTGGCCCACTCCTTTTTGGGGTGCCTCCCTGTAGGCGTAAAGGAGGCATGGCAAGAGGACATCCCATCTCCTTCTAAGTTTCTCAGAGAATCCTATGATCATGCCTTTGAGAGTTTTATTAAACCTCTCAACCAATCCATTAGTTTGTGGGTGATAAGGGGTGGTGAACTTGTAGGGAACGCCACACTCCTTCCACATTGCATTGAGGTATGCAGACATGAAGTTACTACCTCTGTCTGATACAACTTCTTTAGGGAAACCCATCCTGAAAAAGATTCCCAGGAGGGCTTTTGCCACTGCAAGTGCTGTAGTGGTCGTTAAGGGGATAGCTTCTGGATACCTTGTGGCATAATCCACCACCACAAGGATAAATAAATGTCCAGAAGCTGTTGGAGTGTCAAGGGGGCCAACAATGTCAACCCCTACCCTTTCAAAGGGTACCCCAACCACTGGCAGTGGAATTAAGGGGGCCTTTGGGGTGCCTCCAGTCTTGCCACTAGCTTTGCAGGTGACACAAGAGAAACAAAACTCCTTTGTGTCTTCTGACATATGGGGCCAGTGAAAATATGGCACAAGTCTGTCTCACGTTTTACTCTGGCCTAAATGCCCAGCCAAGGGAATGTCATGAGCTAGAGTTAGGAGGAATTCCCTGTCCTGAAGGGGGATGACCAGTCTCCTGGTGGCACCAGGTTTAGGGTCCCTTGCTTCAGAATAGAGGAGATTATTCTCCCAGCAAACTGTGGCTGTCATTGACGTCCCCATTCTGCTGTTTGACAGCATGCTGGCTAAGACCCTCTAGTGTGGACAGGTCTGCTATGCCACACTTAGTTCCTCCCTGGCAGGCCCCCCTGCACCCAAAAGCTCAGCTGTGTCAGCTTCCAGCTCCTCTGGTGTAGGTTCCGTACAGGGAGAGGATTCCTCTTCCTCAAAAAGGGAATCATCTGGAGAGGGAGAGATAGTGGACAAGGGTTTGCCCTTCCTACCCCTAGTTTTTGGGAGCACTTGGTCCATTGTTCCAGGATCCAAATTTCCCAGTCCTCTTTGCTTCTTGGCCTGAGCCCTAGTAAGTGCAAAGATATGCCCAGGAATGCCCAGCATTGCTGCATGGGCCTCCAACTCCACCTCAGCCCATGCTGAAGTCTCCAAATCATTGCCTAGTAGCCATTCTACATTAAATCAGTGGCTACCACAACTTTCTTTGGACCAGTAAACCCCCACTCCCCCCCAGTTGGGATTCACAACAGCCATGGGGTGGCTAACAGTGTTGCTATGGGCGTCTGTCACTTGGTACTGATGACCAAGTAGGTGCTGCTCAGGGGCAACCAGTTTCTCCATCACCATTGTGACACTGGCACCTGTGTCCCTGTAGGCCTCAACCTGAACACCATTAATCAGGGGTAGTTGCCTGTACTTATCCATATTAAGGGGACAAGCAACTAAGGTGGCAAGGTCAATGCCACCATCAGAGACTAAAACAGCCTCAGTGATCTCCCTAACTAGACCAACCCCAACTACATTACCAATGGTGAGCCCAGCTACACCCTTTGACTGGCTATTAGTAGTGCTCGTCCCACCACCACTGCTATTGCTAGGAGCACTAGTGGAAGCAGTAGGGGTTGTGGTGGTGGGAGGTTTGGTGTTTCTTTTTGGACAGGTAGGGTCACTTGCCCAATGATCTTTGGTTTACGAGAGATAACACCATGGCTTTTTCTGATCGTGAGAAGAGGATTTGGACCCCGCACCCCCATAGGATTTTTGTGGGCCTAATGAAGACTCAGAAGATTTTTTATCTTTGTCCGCACCCTTGTCATGAGACTTACCATCCTTCTTGCTGTCCTTGTTACTCCCTGTATGAACTTTTCTGTTCACCCTTGTTCCGACCCATTTGTTTGCCTTCTTTCCCAATTCTTGGGGAGAGGTCAGATCTGAGTCCACAAGATACTGATGCAACAAGTCAGACACACAATTATTCAATATATGCTCTCTCAGAATTAATTTATATAGGCTTTCATAGTTAGTCACCTTACTGCCAGTTAACCAATCTTCTAGGGCAGGGGTCTCCAAACTGGGGGCGGGCCCCTCTAGGGGGGCTCAAGTGATCCCAGCGGCGCTCCAGGCTCTGGCCAAAAGAAACATTATGCAGATAATAGTGCTTTGTTTTAAGCAGAAAAATGTTCATTACATTTGGAAAAAGGTAACAGAACTTAACTGCAATGTTTGAATAAGTTCAGACGTATTTAAACATTGCCAACGTAATAGATTGGTTATGAAAAATTCAGAGGGGGGCCTGATAAATATTTTTGCCCACTGGGGGGGCGCAGCATTAACAGGTTTGAATAATACTGTTCTAGGGCCTTCACTGAACAGTCTACAAAATCTGTCCAATCCTGTGATGACTCCTTTCTGGTCTCTCTGAACTTTATCCTGTATTGTTCAGTGGTTAAGCCCAGACCATTTAAGAGTGCACTTTTCAGAATGTGGTAGTTATCTGCATCAACTTCCCTGACAATAAGGAGTCTGTTCTCCCCTTGCCAGAAATAGACAGCCACAGGATAGCAGCCCACTGAACATGAGGGACCCTCTGAACTTTACAGGCCCTCTCAAGTGCAGCAAACTACTTATTATGCCATCACCATCCTTGTAAGGAGGGACAACTTTATGCAGATTTCTGGAATCAAACGAGGGTTCCCAACATTAGAATTCCTGAAACTGCTGCTGCCACCATCGGGAACTAACCCCAAACCCTGCCTTTCCTTTTCCACAGCCAGGGATTCCCTATTTAAGGCCAACTACTGCTGCTGTAGCCTCAGTCTGGCCTCCTCTAACCTCAGCTTTCTGAGTTCCCTATCTAGGGACTGGTCCTCATGGTTAGAATTGTGGGATACTTCTGAGACAGAAGTAACATGGGAATGTGCAGAGGCTGATCTTTCCCTAACTGGAGTCACTCTAGCGACCTGGGGCCAGATGTAGGAAGCATTTTGCACATCGCAAACATCGAAAATCGCTGTTTGCGACGTGCAAAATGCACTTTGCAATGCACAAAACCCGTTTTGTGATTCAGTAACCTGGTTTCCGAATCACAAAACAGGTTTGCGAGTCGCAATTAGGAAGGGGTGTCCCCTTCCTAATTGCGAGTCGCAGTGCAATGCAGGATTGCTTTGTGACCGTGAACGCGGTTGCAAAGCAATCGCAGTTTGCACCCATTTAAAATGGGTGGTAACCCATTCGCAAAAGGGAAGGGGTCCCCATGGGACCACTTCCCCGTTGTGAATGGAACTGCAAACATTTTTTCAGAGCAGGCAGTGGTCCTATGGACCACTGCCTGCTCTGAAAAAATGAAACAAAAACGTTTCATTTTACCATCCGTGTGAATGCTGCACTCACAAGGGGGTCGCAAATTGCGACCCATCTCATGCATACTAATGAGGTGGGCCTTTGCGACCCCCTTGCGAGTCACAAATGGTGTCAGGGACACCATCCAAAATTCTGAATTGCGACTCGCAAATTGCGAGTCGCTCTGACTCGCAATTTGCGGGTCACAATTCGTAAGTTTACTACATCTGGCCCCTGGTCTCTAGGTGTGAAGTTAGCCCTATTAGTGTGTGAACCCTTCCCACTCCCAGTTGTACTAGGGGGCCTGTTAATAGAAAGATCAGTCGAAGGACCCTCCCCAAGATTATCAGTGTGCTCCTCGGAGCGTGCCTGGTTGGAATTTTCCTCTAGTCCCCTCTCTGTCTGATCTTGACCAGTGCTGAGTCCCTGGTCATCTTGCAGGAGAAGATTAAAGAGGAACTCCTTATTGGGGTTCTTCCCAATCCCTAAACTTCTTCCAATACTGTAGGAAAGTACCATCTTGCCTGGCATGTTACCCCCATATTTCACTGTATATATGTTGTTTTAGTTGTATATGTCACTGGAACCCTGCCAGCCAGGGCCCCAGTGCTCATAAGTGTGCCCTGTATGTGTTACCTGTGTTATGACTAACTGTCTCACTGAGGCTCTGCTAATCAGAACCTCAGTGGTTATGCTCTCTCATTTCTTTCCAAATTGTCACTAGCAGGCTAGTGACCAATTTTACCAATTTACATTGGCATACTGGAACACCCTTATAATTCCCTAGTATATGGTACTGAGGTACCCAGGGTATTGGGGTTCCAGGAGATCCCTATGGGCTGCAGCATTTCCTTTGCCACCCATAGGGAGCTCTGACAATTCTTACACAGGCCTGCCACTGCAGCCTGAGTGAAATAACGTCCACGTTATTTCACAGCCATTTTACACTGCACTTAAGTAACTTGTAAGTCACCTATATGTCTAACCTTTACCTGGTAAAGGTTGGGTGCTAAGTTACTTAGTGTGTGGGCACCCTGGCACTAGCCAAGGTGCCCCCACATTGTTCAGGGCCAATTCCCCGGACTTTGTAAGTGCGGGGACACCATTACACGCGTGCACTATACATAGATCACTACCTATGTATAGCTTCACAATGGTAACTCCGAATATGGCTATGTAACATGTCTAAGATCATGGAATTGCCCCACCAATGCCATCCTGGTATTGGGGAGACAATCTCATGATTCCCCGGGTCTCTAACACAGACCCGGGTACTGCCAAACTGCCTTTCCCGGGGTTTCACTGAAGCTGCTGCTACTGCCAACCCCTCAGACAGGTTTCTGCCCTCCTGGGGTACAGCCAGGCTTGGCCCAGGAAGGCAGAACAAAGGACTTCCTCAGAGAGAGGGTGTTACACCCTCTCCCTTTGGAATAAGGTGTCAGGGCTGGGGAGGAGTAGCCTCCCCCAGCCTCTGGAAATGCTTTGATGGGCACAGATGGTGCCCATCTCTGCATAAGCCAGTCTACACCGGTTCAGGGATCCCTCAGCCCTGCTCTGGCACGAAACTGGACAAAGGAAAGGGGAGTGACCGCTCCCCTGACCTGCACCTCCCCTGGGAGGTGCCCAGAGCTCCTCCAGTGTGCTCCAGACCTCTGCCACCTTGGAAACAGAGGTGCTGCTGGCACACTGGACTGCTCTGAGTGGCCAGGGACAGCAGGTGACGTCAGAGACTCCTTCTGATAGGCTCCTTCAGGTGTTGCTAGCCTATCCTCTCTCCTAGGTAGCCAAACCTCCTTTTCTGGCTATTTAGGGTCTCTGCTTTGGGGAATTCCTTAGATAACGAATGCAAGAGCTCATCAGAGTTCCTCTGCATCTCTCTCTTCACCTTCTGCCAAGGAATCGACTGCTGACCACGCTGGAAGCCTGCAAAACTGCAACAAAGTAGCAAAGACGACTACTGCAACATTGTAACGCTGATCCTGCCGCCTTCTCGACTGTTTTCCTGGTGGTGCATGCTGTGGGGTAGTCTGCCTCCTCTCTGCACTAGAAGCTCCGAAGAAATCTCCCGCGGGTCGACGGAATCTTCCCCCTGCAACCTCAGGCACCAAAGAACTGCATCACCGGTCCTCTGGGTCTTCTCTCAGCACGTTCCTTGAACTCAGCAATTCTGTCCAAGTGACTCCCACAGTCCAGTGACTCTTCAGTCCAAGTTTGGTGGAGGTAAGTCCTTGCCTCCCCACGCTAGACTGCATTGCTGGGAACCGCGTGTTTTGCAGCTACTCCGGCTCCAGTGCACTCACCGAGGATTTTCTTTGTGTACATCCAAGCCTGAGTCCCCGGCACTCTAACCTGCATTGCACGACCTCCTGAGTTGTCCTCCGGCAGCGTGGGACTCTCTTGTGCAACTTCGGGTGAGCACCGATTCACTCCACTTTGTAGTGCCTGTTCCGGCACTTCTGCGGGTGCTGATTGCTTCTGAGTGGGCTCTTTGTCTTGCTGGACGCCCCCTCTGTCCCCTCACACAATTGGTGACATCCTGGTCCCTCCTGGGCCACAGCAGCATCCAAAAACCCTAACTGCGACCCTTGCAGCTAGCAAGGCTTGTTTGCAGTATTTCTGCGGGAAAACACTTCTGCACAACTCTTCACGACGTGGGACATCCATCCTCTAAAGGGAAAGTTTCTAGCCCTTGTCGTTCTTGCAGAATCCTCAGCTTCTACCATCCGGTGGCAGCTTCTTTGCACCTACAGCTGGCATTTCCTGGGCATCTGCCCATTCCCGACTTGATCATGACTCTTGGACTTGGTCCCCTTGTTCCACAGGTACTCTTGTCAGGAAATCCATCGTTGTTGCATTGCTGGTGTTGTTGTTTCTTGCAGGATTCCCCTATCACAACTTCTGTGCTCTTTGGGGAACTTAGGTGCACTTTGCACCCACTTTTCAGGGTCTTGGGGTGGGCTATTTTTCTAACCCTCACTGTTTTCTTACAGTCCCAGCGACCCTCTACAAGGTCACATAGGTTTGGGGTCCATTTGTGGTTCGCATTCCACTTCTAGAGTATATGGTTTGTGTTGCCCCTATCCCTATGTGCCCCCATTGCATTCTATTGTGACTATACATTGTTTGCACTGTTTTCTATTGCTATTACTGCATATTTTGGTATTGTGTACATATATCTTGTGTATATATGCTATCCTCATACTGAGGGTACTCACTGAGATACTTTTGGCATATTGTCATAAAAATAAAGTACCTTTATTTTTAGTATATCTGTGTATTGTGTTTTCTTATGATATTGTGCATATGACACTAGTGGTACTGTAGGAGCTTCACTCGTCTCCTAGTTCAGCCTAAGCTGCTCTGCTAAGCTACCTTTTCTATCAGCCTAAGCTGCTAGACACCCCTCTACACTAATAAGGGATACCTGGGCCTAGTGCAAGGTGTAAGTACCCCTTGGTACTCACTACAAGCCAGTCCAGCCTCCTACATTGGTTGTGCAGCGGTGGGATAAGTACTTTGCAACTACTTACCACTTTTGTCATTGTACTTTTCATAAGAGAAAAATATACAAAATAAGTTCAGTGTATGTACACCCAACCAAAAAGTTTTGCTTTTCTTCTCTCACTTCTTTCTAAGTGCTGAAAAGTACCTCTAAAATTTCAAAAAAGTTCTTAAAAAGTTTTAAAAGTTTTTTTTCTGTTCTTTAAAAAGTTCTAAAAAAAATTTCTTTCTTTTTCTATCCCTTAAACACTTTCTAAAATGTCTGGCACAGGCCAAACTGTTGATCTGTCCAAACTTGCTTATGATCACCTTAGCTGGAAAGGAGCAAGGAGTCTCTGCAATGAAAGAGGTTTAGGGGTAGGGAAGAATCCCTGTAGAGAACTGTTGGTTAATATGCTCATTGAACAAGATAAGACCAGAGTTGGCACTTCTGTTGAGAAATTAGCTGATGGTTCCCAATCTGACCCTGGGGCACCCCTAGCAAAGGATTTAGAAGGGAACCTTCCCAACCTGCTCCTTAGCTGGCCACCTAGCATAGCTGGTACTGATGTGAATTTACATCACAGTAAAAGTGTTGCTTCACATCACAGTAAAAGTGTTGCTTCACATCACAGTAATAGTGTTGCTTCTCATCACAGTAGAAGTGTCACTTCTGTAGGCCAGAATGTTAGTGTGCCATCTGTTAGGGCCAGGTCTCCCTCTGTTCATTCTCACCATTCTTCTGTTTCAAGGCATGCCCAACCCACCCACCCTGATGACAGAGTGTTAGAAAGGGAGCTCAATAGATTGAGAGTGGAACAATCCAGGCTGAAGCTCAAGATGCAACAGCTGGATTTAGATAGGCAGTCCTTGGAGATAGAAAGAGAAAGACAGAAATTGGGGTTAGAACCCCATGGTGGCAGCAGCAGTATTCCAAATAGTCATCCTGCAAAAGAGCATGATTCTAGGAATCTGCACAAGATAGTTCCCCCTTACAAGGAGGGGGATGACATTAACAAGTGGGTTGCTGCACTTGAGAGGGCCTGTGTTGTTCAGGAGGTCCCTCAAAGGCAGTGGGCTGCTATCCTATGGCTATCTTTCAGTGGAAAGGGTAGGGATAGGCTCCTTACTGTAAAAGAAAGTGATGCCAATAATTTTACAGTTCTTAAGAATGCACTCCTAGATGGTTATGGCTTAACCACTGAACAGTACAGGATGAAGTTCAGAGAAACCAAAAAGGAGTCTTCACAAGACTGGGTAGACTTTGTTGACCATTCAGTGAAGGCCTTGGAGGGGTGGTTACGTGGCAGTAAAGTTTCTGACTATGAAAGCATGTATAACTTAATCCTGAGAGAGCATATTCTTAATAATTGTGTGTCTGATTTGTTACACCAGTACCTGGTAGACTCTGATCTGACCTCTCCACAAGAATTGGGAAAGAAGGCAGACAAATGGGTCAGAACAAGGGTGAACAGAAAAGTTCATACAGGGGGTGACAAAGATGGCAAGAAGAAGGATGGTAAGTCTTCTGACAAGGGTGGGGACAAATCTAAAAATTAGTCTTCATCAGGCCCACAAAAACACTCTGGTGGGGGTGGTGGGCCCAAATCCTCTTCAAATCAAAACAAAGAAAAGAAACCATGGTGCTATTTATGTAAAATAAAAGGCCATTGGACAACAGATCCCAGTTGTCCAAAGAAAAGCACCAAGCCTCCTACCACTACAACCCCTGCTGCTACACCTAGTGCCCCTAGTAATAGCAGTGGTGGTGGGAGCAAACCTACTAATAGCCAATCCAAGGGAGTAGCTGGGCTCACTTTTGGTAATTTAGTTGGGGTTGGTCCTGTTAGGGAGACCACAGAGGCTGTGTTAGTCTCTGAGGGGGCTATTGATTTAGCCACCTTGGTTGCTTGTCCCCTTAACATGGATAAGTACAAGCAACTACCCCTAATAAATGGTGTTGAGGTACAGGCCTACAGGGACACAGGTGCCAGTGTTACCATGGTAATAGAGAAACTGGTCCACCCTGAACAACACCTACTTGGTCACCAGTACCAAGTAACCGATGTTCATAACAACACACTTAGCCACCCCGTGGCTGTTGTAAATCTCAACTGGGGGGGGTTACTGGTCCAAAGAAAGTTGTGGTTGCCTCAGATTTACCTGTAGACTGTCTACTAGGAAATGATTTAGAGACATCAGCTTGGTCAAATGTGGAGTTGGAGGCTCATGCAGCAATGATGGGCATTCCAGGGCATATTTTTGCTTTAACCAGGGCTCAGGCCAAAAAGCAAAAAGGACAGGGTCACTTGGATCCTGGAAGAATGGACCAAGTGCTCCCTAAAGCTAGGGTTAGTAAAGGTAAATCACTACCTACTATCCCTCCCTCTACAGTGGATTCAACTTCTGAGGAAGATGAATTTCCACCCTGTGCAGAACCTACACCAGAGGAGCTGGAAGCAGACACTGCTGAGCTTTTGGGTGAAGGGGGGCCTCCCAGGGAGGAGCTGAGTGTGGCACAGGAGACCTGTCCCACACTAGAGGGTCTAAGGCAGCAAGCTGTCAAACAAGCAAATGGGGATGTCAGTGACTCCCACAGAGTTTACTGGGAGGATAACCTTTTGTACACTGAAGCATGGGATCCAAAACCTGGAGCTGCCAGGAGATTGGTGATTCCTCAGGAGTACAGAAAGTTCCTCCTAACTCTAGCCCACGACATTCCCTTAGCTGGACATTTGGGGCAAATGAAAACTTGGGACAGGCTGGTCCCCTTGTTTCATTGGCCTAGAATGTCAGAGGACACAAAGGAATTTTGTAAGTCCTGTGAAACCTGTCAAGCCAGTGGCAAGACAGGTGGCACCCCAAAGGCACCCCTTATTCCACTGCCTGTGGTTGGGGTTCCCTTTGAAAGGGTAGGGGTGGACATAGTTGGCCCCCTTGACCTTCCTAATGCTTCAGGCAATAGGTTTATCTTGGTGGTAGTGGACCATGCCACCAGATATCCTGAAGCAATTCCTCTAAGGACCACTACAGCTCCTGCAGTGGCAAAGGCCCTCCTGGGAATCTTTTCCAGGGTGGGCTTCCCAAAAGAGGTGGTATCAGACAGAGGAAGCAATTTCATGTCTGCTTACTTGAAAGCCATGTGGAAGGAATGTGGTGTGACATACAAGTTCACCACACCCTATCATCCACAAACAAATGGACTGGTGGAGAGATTTAACAAAACTCTCAAAGGTATGATAATGGGACTCCCTGAAAAACTCCGCAGGAGATGGGATATCCTGTTACCTTGCCTCCTTTTTGCTTACAGGGAGATACCCCAAAAAGGAGTGGGCTTCAGCCCCTTTGAACTCCTATTTGGACACCCTGTAAGAGGTCCTCTAACACTTGTTAAGGAGGGTTGGGAACAACCTTTAAAAGCTCCAAAGCAAGACATAGTGGACTATGTACTTGGCCTAAGATCTAGGATGGCTGAGTACATGAAAAAGGCCAGTAAAAACCTACAGGCCAGCCAAGAGCTCCAAAAGCAATGGCATGACCAGAAGGCTGTTTTGGTTCAGTACCAACCAGGGCAGAAAGTGTGGGTCTTGGAGCCTGTGGCCCCAAGAGCACTCCAAGACAAATGGAGTGGACCCCACATAATTGTTGAAAAGAAGGGAGAAGTCACCTACTTAGTTGACTTAGGCACTGCCAGGAGTCCCCTTAGGGTGCTCCATGTCAATCGCCTGAAACCCTACCATGACAGGGCTGATCTCACCCTGCTCATGGCAACAGATGAGGGACAGGAAGAAGAGAGTGACCCTCTCCCTGATCTCTTCTCTTCCACAGAACAAGATGCTCTAGTGGAAGGTGTAGTTTTGGCAGATTGTCTTACTGCTGAGCAGAAAGACCACTGCATAAATCTCCTGGGTCAGTTTTCTGAGCTCTTCTCTACTGTGCCAGGCACCACTTCTTGGTGTGAGCACACTATAGATATTGGAGACAGCTTGCCTGTCAAAAGTAAGATCTATAGGCAGCCTGACCATGTCAGAGACTGCATAAAGCAAGAGGTGCAGAAAATGCTTGAACTGGGAGTGGTTGAGAACTCTGAAAGTCCATGGGCCTCTCCTGTGGTACTTGTACCAAAACCTCATTCCAAAGATGGTAAAAGGGAAATTAGATTTTGTGTTGACTACAGAGGTCTCAACCAGGTAACCAAAACTGATGCTCACCCTATACCCAGGGCAGATGAGCTAATAGATACACTGGCATCTGCCAAGTATCTAAGCACCTTTGATTTGACTGCAGGGTATTGGCAGATCAAGTTATCAGAGGATGCAAAAGCAAAAACTGCATTTTCAACCATTGGAGGCCATTACCAATTCACAGTAATGCCTTTTGGATTGAAAAATGCACCTGCCACTTGTCAAAGGTTGGTGAACACAGTCCTGCAAGGGATGGAAGCTTTTAGTGCAGCATATCTAGATGATATAGCTGTCTTTAGCTCCAGCTGGGATGATCACCTGGTCCACCTATGGAAAAGTTTGGAGGCCCTGCAGAAGGCTATCACTATCAAGGCTTCAAAGTGCCAGATAGGGCAGGGGAAAGTGGTTTATCTGGGACACCTGGTAGGTGGAGAACAGATTGCACCACTTCAGGGGGAAATCCAAACTATTATAGATTGGGTTCCCCCTACAACTCAGACCCAGGTGAGAGCCTTCTTAGGCCTCACTGGGTATTACAGGAGGTTCATAAAGAACTATGGCTCCATTGCAGCCCCTCTTAATGACCTCACATCTAAGAAAAAGCCTAAAAAGGTATTGTGGACAGCTAGCTGTCAGAAAGCTTTTGAGGAGCTGAAGCAGGCCATGTGCTCTGCACCTGTCCTGAAAAGCCCCTGTTACTCCAAAAAATTCATTGTCCAAACTGATGCATCTGAATTAGGGGTAGGGGTAGGGGCAGTCTTATCACAACTTAATTCTGAGGGCCAGGACCAACCTGTTGCTTTTATCAGCAGGAGGTTGACCCCTAGAGAAAAGCGTTGGTCTGCCATAGAGAGGGAGGCCTTTGCTGTGGTCTGGGCACTGAAGAAGTTGAGGCCATACCTGTTTGGCACTCACTTCATTGTTCAGACAGACCACAACCCTCTACTTGTTTGATAAAACAAATGAAAGGTGAAAACCCTAAATTATTGAGGTGGCCCATATCCCTACAGGGAATGGATTATACAGTGGAACATAGACCTGGGAGTACCCACTCCAATGCAGATGGACTCTCCAGATATTTCCACTTAGACAATGAAGCCTCATCAGGTCATGGCTAGTCTTATTGTCCTTCTTTTTGGGGGGGGGGTTGTGTAGGAAAGTACCATCTTGTCTGGCATGTTACCCCCATATTTCACTGTATATATGTTGTTTTAGTTGTATGTGTCACTGGGACCCTGCCAGCCAGGGCCCCAGTGCTCATACATGTGCTCTGTATGTGTTACCTGTGTTATGACTAACTGTCTCACTGAGGCTCTGCTAATCAGAACCTCAGTGGTTATGCTCTCTCATTTCTTTCCAAATTGTCACTAACAGGCTAGTGACCAATTTTACCAATTTTGCCAATTTACATTGGCATACTGGAACACCCTTATAATTCCCTAGTATATGGTACTGAGGTACCCAGGGTATTGGGGTTCCAGGAGATCCCTATGGGCTGCAGCATTTCCTTTGCCACCCATAGGGTGCTCTGACAATTCTTACACAGGCCTGCCACTGCAGCCTGAGTGAAATAACGTCCACGTTATTTCACAGCCATTTTACACTGCACTTAAGTAACTTATAAGTCACCTATATGTCTAACCTTTACCTGGTAAAGGTTGGGTGCTAAGTTACTTAGTGTGTGGGCACCCTGGCACTAGCCAAGGTGCCCCCACATTGTTCAGGGCCAATTCCCCGGACTGATCAGCTTCTGGGGACCATACAAACTTTTCTTTCTTTCTTAGTAGCTTAGTGATTGGAGCCACTGTTTGGGAGAAATGATGTATGAACCTCCAGTAAAAATTTGCAAACCCCAGGAAACATTGTACATCACGAACAGTCTTTCGGCTGGGCCAATCAGATATGGCTTTTACTTTCTTTTCTGCCATCACCATACCTTGAGGGGTAAGAATAACCCCTAAAAACTCAACTGTGGTAACATGAAACTCACACTTGGTTAGTTTGCAATATAAATGGTGTTTTCGAAGGGCTGCAAGAATTTTCTTGACATGTTGGACATGTTCGTTTTCAGTGTCTGAGTAGATCAAAATGTCATCGATGTAGACTATGGCAAATATGTCGAGGTACTCTCTAAGAATGTCATTCAAGAAAAATTGAAATGCTGCTGGGGCATTACACAGACCAAAAGGCATGACGGTGTATTAAAAAAGGCCATATCTTGTCTTGAACGCTGTTTTCCATTCATCTCCCTCTCTCATTCTGACCAAATGATAAGCACCTCGAAGGTCAAGCTTCGTGTAGATTTTTACTCTCTTTACTTGTTCCAATAAGACCGGAATTAGGGGTAAAGGATATTTATTCTTGATGGTGACTTTGTTCAAACCCCTATAGTCGATGCAAGTTCGAAGTTCTCCATTAGCTTTTGGAACAAAAAGCAAAGGCGAAGCTGCAGGAGACTTAGAGGGGCGAATGAAGCCATTCTCCAAAAATTGATCTAGGTATTTTGATTTTCATGTTCTGACAGGGCATATACACGACAGTTGGGAAGTACCAAACCTGGGGCTAGATCAATTTGACAGTCATAAGATCTATGAGGAGGTAGAGTCTCTGCTCCTTTCTCATCAAATACATCTTTGTAAGATGAATACTGTTTGGGCAGCTGAATTTCTTTCTCCGCGGCAGTAGCTATGTAAGAGTTGCAAAATTTTGATACTTAAATCTTTTGGAGACATTGTTGGTTACATAGCGCAGATGAGAACACAATTTTTCGTTCTGCCCAATTGATCTCCGGATTGTGATGAGTTAACCATGGCAAACCGAGAATAATCCCATATTGGGGAGCATGGATCACGTCAAGGATGATTTTCTCTTTATGTTTCTTTCTTTGATTCTTATCTTCACAAATCATCGATAAGGGGATAGTCTGAAGATTTACCGGACCTCCAGTCAAGAGTTTTCCATCGACTGCCTGGATGATTTCTGGGGTCTTCTTTTCAATACATGGGATCCCCCATGCACGAACCAACTGAACATCAACAAAGTTCCCAGTAGCCCCAGAATCGACTAGAGCTTTTTTTAAATAGATCTTTATATTGACCTGAACTCTTATTTCCAGTTTAAGATATCTAGATTGTGAAGGGTCCACGGTGACACCCAAGAGCAACCCTTCTCTGCATCTTGGGTGTTTTAGTTTCCCAACTCGACTGGTGCATTGGCTGCGACCTTCTGAACTGGACCTTGCTTATTCTTTGGTTTGATCGGACAATCTTTGGCAAAATGACCTTTTCGCCCACAATAAAGACATTGTCCATTTTTTCTGCGTAGGTCCTTTTCATCTTTGGTCAAAGGTCTCCTGATGGTTCCAATTTCCATCGGTTCCGGCGTTCTTTCATTCGGAGTTCTTGAGTCTCTGTTATAATGAACGCGCCATGAATATTTTTCAATCTTTTTGCGCGTTCCTTTACGTTCTGCTAAACGATTATCAAGTCTCAAGACAAGATTTATTAATTCTTGACAGTCTGCAGGTTGTGGGTCGATTTGCGCTAAGATATCTTTTAGTTCCTCTTTGAGTCCCTTGTAAAACAAGACCGCTTGTTTTTCTTCAGGCCAGGATGTCTCGGCAACCAGCCGGTTAAAGTTGGCTAAATACGACACTAGGTCTTGATTCCCTTGGCGTAAATCTAATAATTCACGATCTGCTGACTGTGTTACAGTTCTACGATCAAAAACTTTCTCAAATTCATGAACAAAATTTCTCCAGTTGTACAACAAGGGACTATTTTTATGCACAAGAGGAATTGCCCAAGTAGCTCTGAAAACATGAACAATGTAAGAGTTAAGTTTAAAATTACTAAGTTTCAAGATGACCGGATACCTGTAGGGGAATCAAGATGAATTAAATGAAAACTTTCTTATTCAAGTACTTTCCTTTATATGAGGATCAGAAAAACATTCTGACTAAATTTTAAACCAGTCATATAAATCCTGTTTTGAGAATGTATGCTAGGACCATACAATATTGCATCTAGAAACTCTGGCCTTCTGTGTACTCTTAAAATGTTTCAACACAAATTGCGCATATTGCAGATATATATACATATATAGTAAACACCATAAAAGGATTGTGCACCATGAATAACACAATATGGATTCAGGAAACAAATCACATAACTTGTCAACTCGAATATTACATAATAAATATCTTAGAATAGTGGCATACAATAAACAACATGAAATAAACTCGAGGAGAGAATCGTGTGTCTTGCCGATTCGAGTGTCACCATGTAAAATATCAAGAAATGGTAGCACGCAATGAATATCAAAGTCAAATCATCATTAATCAAATCGCGCGTCTTGCCGATTCGTAAAACAGGATGTAAATGTCACGAAATAACAGCTCACAATAAATAACAAGATCAAAGTACAATGAAACGAATCGCTCTTCTTTTGCCGATTCTTAAGCCACCATGTAAATGTCAAGAAATGGTAGCGCGCAATGGACAACAAAGTTAAATCCTCATGAAACAATTTGCGCGACTTGCCAATTCGTAAAACATCTGGTAAATGTCAAGAAATAGTAGCGCGCAATGGACAACAATGTTTAAACACCATAAAACAAATTGCGCGTCTTGCCAATTCTTAAGCCACCATGCCAATGTCAAGAAATGGTAGCACACAATGACTAACAAAGTCAAACCTTTATGAAACAAATTGCGCGTCTTGGCTATTTGTAAACTACATTATAAATGTCAAGAAATGGTAGCGCGCAAGTAATCTGTTACTCTTTTAAGAATTAAACCAAGAATATGAAAATTCGCAATAACTGTGTTGGGACAGTCCAACCACCGTCTTACCGCCGGGAACAATGATCCCCAATGAAGGATGAAGGGCAGAAGACTGGAAGATCCAAATAGGCCGCCGGGACAGGAGCTCAGGATGAAGCTGCTGCTCTGCAACAGGACCTCTGAATAGTGAGCACTGGGAGTTGGGCTGGCTCTCTTTTATAGAGTCTTGGCCCAGCCCAGAACCATGCCCAGGCATGTTGCAGGGAAAGTCTCTGGAAGGCCCTGGAAATGGGCCACACCCTAACACACTCTAAAAACGTGCAGCAATACATTGCAAAGGAACAGTATTTGTAAGCATATTAAAAATAAGTTTTCAGGATTGAACTCTGCAAGGCAAAAGGTTAAACCACAACATATCAGCACAATGCATAAATTACGTTGTTTTGAGAGTGCTGGGTTTTTGCATTTTTGTCGCCAATAGAGCGCGTGCTGCTCTGGTGTTGACACTCCAGAACCAGTGGAGAGATACATCCACTACCTCTGTCCTCGGCAGGATGAAGCACTCTGGGCACAAGACCCCTCCAGAACCAGTGGAGATTGACATCCACTTGAGAGACTGTGTCTTTGTACTCCCCAGGATTGAACAGTGGGCAAACCACCCACTGTAGAGACTGTGGCTTTGCACTCCCCAGGATAAAGCAGTGGGCAAACCACCCACTGTAGAGACTTGAGAGACTGTGGCTTTGCACTCCCCAGGATAAAGCAGTGGGCAAACTACCCAGTGTAGAGACTTGAGAGACTGTGGCTTTGCACTCCCCAGGATAAAGCAGTGAGCAAACCACCCACTGTAGAGACTTGAGAGACTGTGGCTTTGCACTCCGCAGGATTGAATAGTGGGCATGGGGCCCGCTTGTGGATTTGGCGTCGTGCACTCAACCGGCTGAGGTGTCCACCCTTTCCCTTCCCCCTGAGGTGCCTGTTTTATTTCTATCTGATGCCCCTGCAGTGTTCTCTCTGTCTTGTTCGGGTATCTTGTGTGGGCCTCACCCATGCATTTTGGTCCCTGTGGTCCACGGACTTTAATCGTGGAATACCTTTGACTAATATTATTGGTGTATATATTTGTAAATTGTGTATGTATTTTTTTTCAATACTGAATTTTAATATGTTACAATCGTTCACCTCATTTCCTTTTGTCTTTGCATTCTTCCGGGGGGGTTGGGGGGTGTAACTGTAATGTATCATTCTGTAGTAGTGTGTGTGTTGATGTGGGTGAGGGTGGGGGTGGGGGTGTTGCGTGTGTGTGTCACAGTTTTTTCCCTCCCCCCTCCCCTGTGTCGTAGGTGCAGTACTCACCATGGTCTTCGCCGCCGGCGTTCGTACTCCTGGTAGAGGAGCAAGAAGAGAAAGGCTGGAAAAATGTGGAGCTCTGGTTCTATGGCATCCTGGTTCCTCGTGAGGTGTGCAGAGGTGAGCGTTTTCCCTTCGAAGTCCTGTTTCTGCTGTGTTTTTGTTTGCGGTGAATCCCGCGGATTGGTAGGTTGTAATTCTGTGGGCGGTACATTGTGTTCCGCCTATCTGTTGGCGGTGACCGCCGCGCTGTTTGTACCGCCGTGGCGGTCGGAGTGTTAAAGTGGCTATCTATGTTGGCAGTTTCCGCCACAGTCATAATTCCATATTTGTTACCGCCGGCCTGTTGGCGGTCTTACCGCCGCTTTAACACCGAACGCCAGGGTTGTAATGACCACCTATGTATGACCTGTATGTAGATGTAGATGTGCTTCATCATTGCAGGCCTGTGCCACAAAACTGACATATGCTTGTGTCATACCACCAGATGCATGGTCATTAGATGAGCCTTTGATCAGGGACTATTGCACAGCGCTCTCTCTGTACCATGATTTATATAATGTTGGATTACTTTGGTGTGATAAGTTATAAGGCTCAAGCTGGTGACGCCATACACTTTTCTGTTTGCCTACTTAACAGGACAATGTCTGACAAGGCCCTTCATTCTGTGGTTTGTGGGGCTGTACCTTGGTATGTGTACCTTGACACAATATGAGTCAGCCATTCTTGGCTATGACAGTCCAGACGTTTCAATAGTCCGCGTGCTTTACAGCGCAATTAAATGTTTGGTGTGACCAGACACTTGGAGCAATATGTTTGTGGGTGTTGGTAGTAATCCTTAGCAGGACACTGTACCTGTAACATATTCCTCCTTGTATTAGTATATTGTGTCTTCCTCATTTGCTTCACATTGTCTTACATCTCTACAAAGCAAAATGTGTAACAGCAGCAAGCAGACAATGGCTTTGTGAAGGTGGAGTTATTAACAATTTTTGCAGAAAATAAAACTGGGGCATGATGGAGCAGAAAAGTGAAGGGTTCAGTCACGGTGGATGAAATAATTGGAGTAGATGCCAGACCATTGGAAGTCCAAAGTCCAGTGTACTCCTCCCATTGGAAATGGAAAGTGGTTGAGGAACAGTCAACAGAGTGAAAATGCGGCACCCAAAGGAGATCATTTTGGGAGAGGTCACTTGCTGGCTGTGGTGGATGTCTTGCCATCCTCACCTCCTGGATTGTTTGCTGGACGTCCCCGCTTGCATGGTGGGGGGATCTGCTGCTATAGAGGCAGGAGTGTCTGGGGCACATTCTTCCCCTGACAATGCCTACCTCCCTGTGGCCGGCACCAATGAAAGGCCTGGTATAGATGTGCCAAAGGAAGGCATAATGTGTTGTTGTCAATTCCTTGTCAGGGTGGTGTTAATGTCCATCAGCACCCATTTTGGTGTTGTGCGCCTCCCACTGTTCACACATTTCAAAATGGAAGTCCCTCTGCAGCTGTTTAATTTCCCGGTGTTCAGCAAGTACCTGACCCATCAAGCCTTGAGACGCCTGATAGACCCCCAACACGTGGCTGATGGTGTCCAGGCCAGGAGCAGCCCCAGTGACATCAGCCCATTGGCCCACAGCATTCATCCCATGCACCCTACCCCAACAGCCCTGTGCCCTTGCCACAGGGTGCCCCTTCCTAACTGGTTCTAGGGCCATCAGTGTCAGAGGTTTTGTGCTACTACTCAGGAACCTGGACTGGGGGGCACAAGATGTTGCCACTGTCCTAGGTACACAGTTTAGGGGGGCCTCATTGTTTCCTGTGATGTGGAGGCAACCAGGCTGGGGGGTGATGTAGTGGCCACAGTGAGACTCACTGTTAGTGTCTGACCAGGTTGTCCAGATGGGCTAGGAACATCCCCCACATCCAGATGTCCAGGAGTATCTTCATCAATGAGGGTTTCATCCATGGGGGTAGTGGCAGTTTCTTCTGTATGCTCTATATGGCCAGTGGCAGCTTGACCTGTTGATGTGAAATATACAATGTTACTGGTTGTATTTTGACATCTATATCCAAAATTGTACAGTGACATTTAGCAAAGATCTTGTACATATTTGATTGGATTACAAATGCTATTGGTTGTATTGACATGACATTTGCATAGCATGCCAATTCCCTTTAAGTCAAGGAGCTGCTGAAATGTGCAGACCATTGGCCATTGGGAAGATGGCCTGAGAATGCCATCTCGCCACCAGTGCAGGCAAAACAGTGTGTGATATGTCTTTGGACATTTTGAGGCCTAGTTGATTGTTATGCAGGCTCACCCAGGACATACATGTCATTGGACGCATGTACATGCCACGCACATAAATTGCTCCATAACACCGGCCCAACCTACCTTAACGAAAGAGTGACCTTCCACACTCCCACACACCACCTCCGCTCCGCCGACCTCTCACTCGCCACTGTCCCGCGCATCAAACACTCCACCACCGGAGGCAGATCTTTCTCCTACCTAGCCCCCAAGGCCTGGAACTCCCTCCCCACCCACCTCCGCAAGACCCAAGACCTCCTCCTCTTCAGGAAGAACTTTAAGACCTGGCTTTTCGAACAGTGATCTCCCCTCCCCTCCTGTCCCCCCCTCCTTCTCCCCCCCCCCAGCGCCTTGAGACCCTCACGGGTGAGTAGCGCACTCTATAGGTCTTTTTGATTGATTGATTGATTGATTGGAGTTGTCATGTGATCAGTGCACTGTGAATGTGTCTGTTGCTAATACCATTCTGGCGATGCATCTTGAGGCCTGTGGGATCATTGGTTTACACACTGGGTAAGGTGTCCTTCTGTCCTTTATAGTTTCATCTTGGGTTAGCTGGTCTGGATGGAACTAGGTGGCCAGACACATCTCAGAGTTAAGCATGTTCTGTATGTTGGTCCATCCCAGGTGAGTAAACGTCAATTGAGAGTTAGCAGGCAAGAGTGTTTGGACAAGTGACTACTGTTCTGGTGTTTGGAGTTACTGGAAGTTGCAGTCAGGTCACTCTCCATAGTACACACACATGACAGATGGTATCCTCCCAGATGAGTGAACTTCAATTGAGACTTCATAAATAGATAGCTTTGGGCAAGTGAACATTGTTTTTGTGGTTGGGGTTAGGGACACAGGGTCTATTGGGTGTTGCATTCTGGTCACTCCCTCTACTTCACCTACCTTATAAATGTTATCCTCCCAGATAAGTAAACTTCATTTGAGAGTTAAGGCACAGGAGTATTTTGGCATGAGAACACTGAGCTTGTGCTTGGAGTGGGAGCAACAGAGCCTCCTGGCCTTAGCAGGCATGTCACTTCCTCTACTTCATACACTTGGCATGTGTCATCCCCACAGGTCAGTACACTTCATTTGTGAGTTTCAAAAGAAGGGTATTTGGAGAACTGAACACTTAGCTGGTGTTTTGAGTTAGTGAAACAGTGCCTCCTTGCCTTAACATATAACCTTATAGAAACAATATATTGATGATGTGATTATGATCTGGATAGGCATGCAGTGTGATCTGTTGGATTTCCATAAATGGCTAAATGGTAGATCGGAGGATATACAATTTACTATACAGCATAGCTCTTTTGAGATCAGTCTTTTGAATATAACTATTAGAGTGCAAGAAAACTGACTTTATACCACTCTTTACAGGAAGGAAAGTGGGAAACTTTCTCTTTTACAATATACGAGTCATCACCCTAGTAATTTGAGGGACAATTTGTCCTATGGTCAATTCCTCCATCTCCAGAGGAATTGGTCCTGGAAACAAGATTACCTTGTAGAATCTGAAGATTTGATGAACCAGTTACTTATACAGGGTTATCCGAAGAGTGTAGTGAGAAAAGCATGCAAAAGAGCTTGTTTCTGCCATCAGGAGTTCTTCCTTGAACCTACGGTACGTACAGATAGTGGTAACAACAGGATGATTTGCGGTACAACATATTGCACTAGAGGTACGGAAATAAGAAAGATCATTAATCAATACTGGACTCTAATTTCAGATGGACTTGAAGTAAAGGATCCCCCCATGCATGCATTTAAGAGGGGCAAGAACATTAAGGATTGGGTGGTTAGCTCTCTGTTGGCGGAACCTCCAATACCTTTTCTTTTATCAATGTAGAATTTACCAAAGATTGTGGGTCATTTTAAATGTGGATCATGCAAAGCATGTATACAATGTCTGGAAATGAAAACATTTAAATATAAGCATGTGCCTGTGACATTTAAAGAACAAACTAATTGCAACAGTATCAATGTAATCTATGTAATTAAATGTCCTTGTGATTTAGTATATGTCAGTCAGACAAAACAAAAAGTGAAGGTGCGGATTTTGCAACACTGTAGTCGGATTAGATGTGAGATACAAGGTGCACCTTTAGTGGATCATTTTACTGCATTGAATCACCCAGTGGATTCGCTAGATGGTTGATGATTGACAAGATCAATGTTAACCAATGAGGGGGAAATGTGACAGACAGTCTCAATTTACGAGAATGCAAATGGATTCATCTTTTTGACTCTGTTTTTCAAGGCTTGAATGAGTATGAGGAAATAGCGAGGCAAACAGCCAATCTATTTATTGTTAGAGACAGAATAAGTTGGGGTCTGAATGGGTCATGATGATTGATCGGGCCACGGTTATTGTTGTAGATGATATGGTTGATACTAAGGCACAGGAGGGTTGTCTTAATGTTAACATCTAATATTATTATTGAAGGTCTGTGGCGGAGCACCATGCGAGAATTGGGCGTCCAGCTTATGAAGGAGAAGGGTTGGTAAAAATTCTGCCTAAAGATATTGTTGTTATATGGATGTTCAATAGTTGAATATATTAATATAAAAGGATTTTGTTGGTTTTTCTCAACCTCTTTGCAGATGTAGCCGTTTTAATCACTATGCGGAACACGTAGTGCAGTTAGTCCCACATGAGCATATCGTGAATGTAGGGCTGAGGGGGAGTGCCGTACACTAAATGTCTGCTATTTCAATGGTTAAAGATGGGTTGCTTTCAGTAAGCTGTCTGTCCTTACTGATTATACAGAGTAAGGCAGTACAAGGGAAGGATGTTCACATTTTGAATATGGCCTCGGGCGCCGTATGCGTACCAACAGATGAATGCAAGTATTTCCGCATTCCTAGCATGTTTTCAGGCGCCGCATGCGTGCGCTCTGATTAAGGATATTTAAACGCAGGCATTTTCCTCACCGCATCCTTAGCTGGCAAGTAGAGGCCTCGCAGACAGACGACAGAGAGACCGGTGAGTAAAAGGTAATGGGCTCCTAGGGACAATAAATGAGCTTCCTTCGGAGGATATTTTTTGATAAAAGGTTCCTAGAGGATGTCATCGAATTGTGTTTCGGTCTCACTTTAAGTGAGGCAGTTTTTGTGAAGACGATGGAATGTGCAGTGTAAGGAGGGTTTTGTGTTTGGCCGAATGGGGGGTCAGTGACTGCTATTTCTTAGCAAGTTTGAGCTATAATGAAGTTACTAAGCTTTAATATGTATACAGGTTCGAGTTGTTCTCTATAGATGTATAAATGAGATATTTCTATTTTTATTTAAGGGAAGAAATAAGATTTGAAGAAATTATATATGGAAGGATTCTGGTGTGAATTTGACTGAAGGAGGAAATTGGGAATAATTAACCATATATATTTTGGGTAAGAGTGTGCTGTTAGTGTTTTTCGTGTAAATAATTTATTTGGTATGTGAGGTGACTAACTGGGTTAGTCTTTTACTTTCTAGATTAGTGGAAAGTTTAAGTGATATTGGAGAAGATGGTTGCTTTATGAGATACAGAGAAATGTAGGTGAGTATTGATGTGCATAATATTGCAGCGTAGTGGCAAGGAGGATGAGAGGCCAATATGAGGGTTGATATATTCTTTTGGATTATTTTAGGTGTCCCCTATCGACTAGTCCTGAGGAGGATGCGTTGTGGAGCCTTGAATTGGCCCAAGAGCTAGAGGGGGTCGAAACATCGACGATGATGCTTTAGCCTGGATTTGTTTTGTGAATATTTAATGAAGGACTAAATTGGGAATTGAATTTGGACAAAAATGAATATTGATTCAATGTGGAAAAAGGGTTAACCAACAGTCTGATATAATTGTTTAAGTTTATTTTCTTGATTGGTTTAGTGGGAGATCAATTATCTCTTTTATTTTCTAAATCACTAGCACTTGATCTGTTTGCACTTTGTTCTGTCCTTTTGTGATGATAAGAAGGGGGACTCTTTTTATCAATTTTTGTGTATGAGTACAGAATATATTTTGCATATATTGAGGAAATTCGATTTTTAATACGATCGTATCGACCCGCCATTTTGTGGCCCGCCGCCATTTTATGTTGCCTTCACTCAGGCAGCACAGCGAACGAAGTCCATTCTGCCTTTTCTGCTTATTCTGCAACATGGTGTTCAAAACAGCCTTCTGCCTCTATCTTTACAAGGTTGGTATTAAGGTCTGACCGAGTACACTAATCCCTGTCTGGTTTTCTAATCCTTGTTTCAACTATCTGTAGGCTCACACTATTCTCCGCCGATCTTATCTTATCGTCTGGCCTTCGCTGTCCTTTGCTAGTATTCTCTCATTTCACAACTGTCCTCCAAACGCACACAAACTTATCACACCACATGCAACTTCGTTGTGGATCGGTTAATGAATTAGTTCAAGGGAGGGGTGACAAACACAGCTGGAGGGGAGGCAACCTTAAGTCACTTGATACTTTGTTTTCCAATTCCTTCTATTGGTGCTATCTTGTTTTCCGACATTTCTATTGGCTCTGTTCTATCTTTACATTATTCTTACTGGCTCCTTTCTATGTGTTCTGGGAGTGTATGTAGTTAATAAATGGTTTTTATACGGTATATAAGATTGTGCGCCACAAAGTAAAGTGGCAGTCTCCTGAGAACATACCTTGTGTACTTCTTGGACAACTGTACTAGCTGCAGCTAATAAAATCTGATCTTTTACGCCTGACAGAGTGTCCCGTGTCTCTGTTAGTTGAGGCAGGTGAATCCAAGGAGATTTCAGGCGTACCCTGCGCCGCCAGGCCCATAAGGTTCTGGTTCTTCAACTGGCGCCCAACGTGGGGCGGCTTCAGCGGTACCGGTTCTGCCTGAAGGTCGTGAGGAACCCCGCAAGAAAATTCTGGAGGAATCGCGAGCCACGTCAAGCGACCCCTGTATGTCGAAGTGGTCCGAAGGTCTTTTTCAGCGCGGTTACTCCTTCCTGACGGCTACTGACGACTGCTGCCCTGACTGCCGCCCTGCCTTGGCCCTTTCTTTGATGATGTATGGTAAAGCGAGACGATAGACGGGCCTCTGTTGGTGTAAGAAGACATCCTTAGTTAAGTATTTGGTGGGTCGCGCCCACACATTTTGGTCTTTGTTTTGTCCTTAGGTCCTTAGATTTGGCCATTGCAGTGGCCAAAGCCGAGGGGTAAGTGCATTTGTGCTGTGTAAACTGAAAGTTTTACCCCCTTGATGTTTGTGAACAGCCAGTAAAAATCGTGAGATGTCTGGTCTGACTAAGTTTGGAAAACTTTGTTGCTTTGGTTGTAATAGGGACTCCCAGCTTGAGGACTCCTGTCCGATTCCTTCGGTTGGAACTCCCACATATGAGCTCTATTCTAAACATGGTGTTGGTCCTATTGCCTTTAATAAGACATGGACCCGATATACAAAGAAAGATGGTGTTTTAAAATGGCCAGAAAATGGTAGTTTCGAAACTGATGTGCTAGATAATTTAGAAGCAACGTTATTTAAAAGAAAAGCCCGGCCGGCAATGTTTGACTCTTTTCGCCTTTGGCGTAAGGAAGCCAAACAGAGAGAAATTAAACAAGCGAAACGAGATAGGAAAACACAGGGAATGACGATTATACAGGCTGCTCAGCAATTCAAAGATGATGAAATAGATAATGCAATGGAAATTTCAGACAGACAGCATCGAATGGCAATAGATAAGTGCTATCCGACGTTGCCTATCTCTTCCCTTGATAAAAGAAAAGATTTTGAGGAAGATTCCTTAATGTCCCACTTATTGAAATTGCCTCCGCCCTATGTACAAGGTGCTAATGCACCCCCGATGTTACAGCCTGTTCAGCCGCCAGTTGTGCTTCCGCATGCTCCAGCTTTTCCACATTTGCCTCCTCAAGTATTGCCTATGCCAGCTTTGCCTTTAACTCCTTTGCCTTCTGCTCCTTTGGCAATTCCTAATGCTCCTTTAGTTAATTCACCTAATACCTTGTCCCCTATCCTTATGTCAAATTCTCCATCTATGCGTAAGCGATTTACCGATACTGTCTCTGGTCTCTTATCACCTTTCTTTGAAGCTTTAAACGTGTCTCCAGCTTTTTCTCGAAGACAGTCTCGTAGTCAATTCCCAGACTCCGAAGAGCGAGAAAAATTGGACTCACTTGCTTGTAGATGGATCAAGAAGGGTCCCCAATATAGTACGTCTGATATTATGTCCACCTTTCTGCAATGGAATGCACCTACGCAGAGATATGTTTTTAAAGTTATGTGCGATACTCTCGCTAAAGAATGGGAGGATATGAATTTGGGTTCGGTCCCACAGGATCTGTTAGATGTTCAGGCTGACTTTGACAAAGGACTTATTGTGGGTCCTAAGGTTGAAAACGCTGTCAGAACACTTATTTCTTTCAGATCCCTATTGTTCTCACAGACTTTTCCTGATTCTGATCCTTCAGTTAGGACAGCACTGAAAAACTATCCCATGAGAGAGGTTTCTCCAATATGGAAGGAAGAAGTTGCAGCAGCAGGTGCTAATCCAGCTATTCCTGCGCATTTTCAGCGCATATGGATACATGTCCCCTGGAAAAGGTCTGAAGTTTTAGCACTTAAACAGTCACTACCAGATCCACGCAAAAATCCTGCTGGTTACTATAAAGAGTTGTCGCAAACAGTTGATGCATGTACTATGAATCTAGCAGATATTGACATGTTGATGGGAAATGTAGTTCCACAGACAATATGGGCTAAAATTCGTAGAGAGGATCACGCTCAAGAATTAGGCGGCGATTGGAACGCTATTATTGCTGCAGATAGAGGTCAAGTAGGTGGTGCAAAGCCCGACGCTTTGATCTCAGAACTCCCTGGTAGGATTATTACATTAATGAAAACAATGATGCCTGCTTTGAGAGTTAATTGGGATAAGCTAGCAGCATGTAAACAAAAGAAAGATGAAAGTGTTTCCGATTTCTTTACCCGATTCGAGGAGACATTCATTGATCACAGTGGTCAAGATATGGCTACAGAAGGGGGACAGCGATTATTTGTGGATAAGTTCGTATATAACTTGCTTCCTGAACTATCACACAAGCTAAAAGACTCCGAGAGTTCATGGGCAGTTTCTTCTTCCGCCCAGATATTGGCTACTGCACAATATTATGAAAATAGAGACAAAGAAGAAAGGGAAAAACAAGAGAAAAAGACGAAAGAATTAAAAACTAAAGTTCTCTTGCAACAGGCTTATCCTCCTCGTTATGTTCAGCCTCAGTTTCAACAGCCTCCGCAGTTTCAGAGGTTGTATCAAAAGCCTGAACCATTCATTCCAAGACCTTTGCTAGGTCCCAATCAATGTGCTTATTGTAGGGAGGAAGGTCATTTTAAGAACAATTGTCCGGCATTGTTGCAGCGTAATGGAGCAACATCTGCTTCACGAGGTCGTGGTGGTCCTCAGTCAGCAAATAGAGGTAGAGGTCGAGGTGTGTTAACCCAAGGGCAGCGTTCTTTTGTTCCTCCAAATTCCGGAAATTACTTTGATCAGCAAAATGTTAGGTCTACACAGTATTACAGTGAGGATCAGTATATTGAAGGAGGGAATGAAAGTCTTCATTTTGAATAGGACAGCCATGGACAAAGTAAGGGGGTTACGTCAATTCCAGTGGATCAGAATGGACCTTATGTTAATGTCACTACAATGGGTGTTTCAGAGCCATTTCTTTTAGATACTGGTGCCATGAGAAGCTCTATCATTCATTCTAAACTCCCTGGCGCACCTTTGTCTGGCTTAACGAATGTATCTGTAGGATTTTCTGGCGCCCCTGTTCGCAATCCAGTTTCTTGCCCTTTGCCTGTTTCAATAGGCCCTTATGATTTAGAAGCTCCGCTTCTTCTGACGAATGGTTGTGGTGAAAATCTGTTGGGTTTAGATCTATTAAAAAGAATGCATGCTACGATATATTGTTCACCTTCTGGTGTATACCTCACTCTAGGACAGAAAATGACTAGTCCAATGTACTTATCAAAAGATCAATTCCCACCTGAATTGCTTTCTCTTCCCGAAACGCTTTGGGCTACGGGTCCGAATGACGTTGGTTGTCTTGAGATCCCACCTTATGTTGTTACTCTTAAGCCCAATGCTGAAATGCCACGTATTCCGCAATACAGAATCTCTACTGAAGGTGAGAAAGCACTTCTGGAAATTATCCATGATTTGATTCAGAAGGGTGTGGTTGAGGAAACGAGAGGAAATACATGTAACAGTCCTGTTCTTCCGGTTCTTAAACGCACTGATCCTTCTCAGCCTCCTGTTTATCGTTTTGTAATTGATCTTCGGGAGGTAAACAAGATTGTCGTACCGCAGTTTCCTGTAGTCCCAGATATCACTGCTCTGTTGACGATGATACCTTCTACAGCGACTTGGTTTTCAGTTATTGATCTAAAGAATGCTTTCTTTAGTATTCCCATCGCCGAAGAGAGTAGAGATATTTTTGGTTTTTCCCTCGGAGGCCGAAGCTTCCGGTTTAAACGCGCACCTCAAGGTTATTGTGAAAGTCCCTCTATTTACAGTCAAGCTCTAAAATGTCATCTTGATGCCTTTTCCTTACCGTCCGGTGCCGCTCTCATTCAGTACATGGATGACTTATTAGTTGCCGCTGATTCAGAGGAGATTTGCAAAAACGTGACCGTTGCACTGTTGCGTCATTTGTTTGATCTGAATCACAAGGTTTCTCCTTCTAAATTACAATATGTCTGTCGCGAGGTGACTTATTTGGGTCATCTCTTGTCAAAGGAGGGACGACGATTGACCCCCGAACGAATTCAGGCAATTGCACAAATGTCAGTGCCATCCACACAAAAAGAGGTACGTGCCTTTTTGGGCATTACTTCTTATTGTAGACAGTGGATTCCGAGTTTCTCTTTATTGGCTAAACCGCTGTTGGCGCTAACTTTAAAAGATACGCCTCAGCCTCTTCCATGGACTGACGAATGTCAGAAGAGTTTTACTGATTTGCGTATTGCTTTGTGTTCTGCTCCTGTATTGGGTACTCCTGATTACAGTAAGCCCTTTACGCTCTATGTCCACGAAAGAGAGGGTTGTGCATTGTCAGTCTTAACGCAGCGTTTTGGAGATCAACAGCGACCATGCGCATATTTCTCAGCTACGTTAGATCCAGTAGCTAAAGCATTGCCTAGTTGTCTTAAGGCGACAGCGGCAGCAGCAATTTCTATTCGACAGTCTGCTGGAGTAGTGCTAGATAATACTCTCATTGTTATGGTGCCACATGCAGTGGATACTTTACTAAATAGGACAAAAACGCAGCATCTTACGAGTGCTCGGTTGTCCGGATATGAGCTGACGCTTTTGGCTAGTCACATACACATCAAACGATGTAATACCCTGAATCCAGCTACTTTGTTGCCCCTTCCAGAAGAGAGAGATGTCTCTGAACAGCATGATTGTTTTCTCCGTACTGAAGAAGAGACTAAGGGTAGAATTGACCTAAAAGACACGCCATTAGTGAATCCAGATGGAACACTATGGGTAGATGGTTCTTGTTTCAAGCTCCCGAATGGAGATACAGTTTCAGCCTACGCTATTACTACTTTGCATACGATTGTGGAGACAGCACGCATTAGACATAATTCAGCTCAGGCAGCTGAATTGATAGCCTTAACTAGAGCGTGTGTGTTATCCAAAGGAAAAAGAGTAAACGTGTACACTGATAGCCAATACGCTTTTGGTGTAGCGTTTAACTTTGGGCGTTTATGGAAGGAAAGAGGATTCTTTACTTCCCATGGTACTAAGATACAACATGGTCAATTAGTGACTGAACTTCTTGAGTCACTTACAATGCCTACTCAGATAGCGATCGTGAAGTGTAGTGCACACAAAAAGATTGTGGACGATGTTGGTCGAGGAAATGCATTTGCAGATGAGGTAGCGAAAAAGACAGCCAGAGACAACACAAGTCGAATGTATGTTGCAGGTCCCGCAAACTGCGTAAGAGAAAAGGGAATGTGTGAAGATACAGTAGAGAGTGTGAAATCAATTCAAGGAGAGGCTACGGAGAATGAGTTGAGAAAGTGGAAGGAAAGTACAGGAATGTTAGATGAGATGGGATGTTGGGTTGAATTATCAGAACATCAACGTTGGCTGTTACCAGATGCTTATGTACTACCTGTAGTTACTATGGCACATGGTCCAGCTCACCTAAGTGCAAAAGGAATATGTAAACTTCTGGCTCCAGTGTGGCAAAATGAGGGGATCCCAAAGTGTGCAAATAATGTAGTAAAACATTGTATTGTTTGCTTGATGTACAATCCGGGAAAGGTAACCCCAACTCCAGCAGGTCATTTTGCTCCTCCAACATATCCATTTGAGGTGTTGCAGATCGATTATATTCACATGGAACGATGCAACAACCTCAAATATGTTCTGGTGGTAGTATGTGCTTTTTCTAGATGGGTAGAAGCCTACCCTCTGAAGGACAATACTGCTTTATCAACTGCCAAAATACTTTTGAAAGAATTCTTCCCTAGGTTTGGTTTACCGCGCATTGTCTGGAGTGACAATGGGAGCGAATTTGTGGGTCAAGTCATGCAAAAGTTTGTGCAGGTCTTGGCATAAAACAGAAGTTCCACGCGGCGAATCACCCACAGTCGGCTGGTTTAGTAGAATGCTACAATGGAACCTTGAAGCTTAAAATTGCTAAGGTGCAAGCTAGCACAGGACTTAATTGGCCTGATGCTTTACCATTGGCTCTTCTGTCCACCAGAACAGCAGTACACTCTCGTTTGGGGCTTAGCCCTTACGAAGTGATATTTGGTCGCCCAGCTAATGTATGGGGAGTTCCTCGCCCTAAGAAATACTCAGACTTGCCATACCCGATGTTGATTGACTACTTGCATGACCTTACAACTAAATTGCGTGTTCTTCATCAACAGGTTCAGAGTGCTCTACCAGAGGCTTCCACAGACCCAGGTCATTCCATCCGACCAGGTGACTGGGTCTGCACGAAAAATTTCCAACGACAGAGAAATTTGGAGCCCAGATGGAGAGAGCCACGCCTGGTTCTTTTGACCACAAGAACAGCAGTTAAAGTCGAAGGAAAGAAAAACTGGGTGCATGCCGTGCACTGCAAGAAAGTGCCTTTGCCCTTGCCTTTCGATCAGTGGGTCCGTAGAGGCATCAGTGACTCTGAAAGTGAGAAAGTTCCACAATTTGTACCATTCAGTGATGCGCGTCTAATTGGAACACTTTCTGAGAAAGAGGACGACGACATCCTTCAAGAAGCAATACCATCGCATCGTCGCTTGAACACGACAAATCCAGGAACATTGTTTCAAAACCAGACTGCCTCTGGACAGGAACGCTATAATTTGAGACCAAGACCAAAGAACTTGTAAATTTCTCTCTTATGTAGTACTCTATCCCGGTTGCAGGGTCACGGTAGGAGTCTTAGTTACGACCTGAGTAAGTGGCAATAGGCCTGCAGGACCTCACAGTGTCATAGGACGGTAGATAATCGTGACTACAGTGATTGAGGAAGATTGCCGTGAGCATCCACTTAGAAAGATGGAGGCTACATTAGATAAAAGAGAAAGTAAAAATGTAAAGAATAATTGTAAAGAAATATATAGTCGTTGTAGTATTGCTCTATGCGTCATTATATTGTCGTGTATTCTTTTGGCATCTGTAAACTGGATCATTATTACTCTGCAGCAAAAAGTTGTCTCTTCTCCTACCTCTACATCTTCTTCTACTATCTCTCCGCACCTATTTCACACTCTTCCCCAGCATGAACTCATCAGAAGAACTGAATACTTTAACAATTCCTTCGTCCAGTTGTTACATCAACATCAGTTAGTGATCAATACAACTGACTGTTGGGTGTGTGGACTCATACCACATACGGTAGAAAAAGGAATGCCATATTTAGTTCTTCCATTCTCCTATGAAGGTTCCGCTTGGGCTTATTTTGTCATTTTCAATAATGCATATCAAAGTAAAATTAAACAACCTGTCAGTTCACATAGTGTTGGTTCAGATTTCAGTCATAGTTTATTGATAAAGGGAATGGTAGCTATGGCTAAAATCATGGAAAAAAGTGAAGCTTCCATAGATGAAAGAAAAGCATATACCAATTGGAACATAACTAATTACATTTCCAGCCTCAATGATAAGGTTAAGCAAGGAAAATCTCCTCCGATACGGGTCATACCCCAACAAGGAAATTTCTGTCTGCAAATAAATGGTAGAACTCCAAACACCGGACAAAGAGAAAGTTTATGTTCCCATACATATGTTTATTCAGCCCTGAATTCACTGCCGTTAGTACCATCTCAAGGTACATACTTCGTTTGCCACGATAAGGCTTATACATGGTTGCCAGCTGATTTCTCTGGTACTTGTTATATAGCCTTTCTTCTTCCCCCTACATACACCGCTCCTGCGAACCATCATAAAAATAGATATGGCAGAGGGATTGTGGATTCGAAAGACACAGCAGGACAAGAGGGAGGAGATTTCCTCAAAGGATTTCTTCCCTTCTGGGGTCCAATGGCCAACAGCAGAAATATAAGGCAATTGGTTCGTGTCGTAGAAACTACCATAGACATCACTGTAGGAGCTTTAAGTAACATTACAGCTGAACTACAGGCTGATCGTCTTATGACCTTGCAGAACCGTGTTGCCTTAGACTTTGTTCTTGCGGACCGTGGTGGAGTATGCAAATTGATCGGATCAAGTTGCTGTATTTTCATACCTAATGACGCTCCGACAGTATACCAAGCTATCTCTAAGTTACACATAATCTCCGAGTCGATTCATCAGGACGAAGGAGATTGGTCCTTTTCAGAGTGGTTTTGGGGATTACTGTCCAAATGGGGTTGGAAGGTATTGACATTCTTTGGAGTAATTTTAGCTTTTATATTCTCTTGTTGTCTTTGTATGCACTGCGGTCCTGCCATCTGCAACCTATGTGCTACTGCATGTATTCCCAAACCCAAGTCACAAAGAGCAGAGAATATCAAAATGATGGTACAGCAACAGCTTGATGACCTCATGGCCATAGACATCGACTCAGATTAACATGAGTTTGTGTATCTTGCCTGAGTTCTGGCAAAAGGAGGGTCTGAGGAAATTCGATTTTTAATACGATCGTATCGACCCGCCATTTTGTGGCCCGCCGCCATTTTATGTTGCCTTCACTCAGGCAGCACAGCGAACGAAGTCCATTCTGCCTTTTCTGCTTATTCTGCAACATGGTGTTCAAAACAGCCTTCTGCCTCTATCTTTACAAGGTTGGTATTAAGGTCTGACCGAGTACACTAATCCCTGTCTGGTTTTCTAATCCTTGTTTCAACTATCTGTAGGCTCACACTATTCTCCGCCGATCTTATCTTATCGTCTGGCCTTCGCTGTCCTTTGCTAGTATTCTCTCATTTCACAACTGTCCTCCAAACGCACACAAACTTATCACACCACATGCAACTTCGTTGTGGATCGGTTAATGAATTAGTTCAAGGGAGGGGTGACAAACACAGCTGGAGGGGAGGCAACCTTAAGTCACTTGATACTTTGTTTTCCAATTCCTTCTATTGGTGCTATCTTGTTTTCCGACATTTCTATTGGCTCTGTTCTATCTTTACATTATTCTTACTGGCTCCTTTCTATGTGTTCTGGGAGTGTATGTAGTTAATAAATGGTTTTTATACGGTATATAAGATTGTGCGCCACAAAGTAAAGTGGCAGTCTCCTGAGAACATACCTTGTGTACTTCTTGGACAACTGTACTAGCTGCAGCTAATAAAATCTGATCTTTTACGTCTGACAGAGTGTCCCGTGTCTCTGTTAGTTGAGGCAGGTGAATCCAAGGAGATTTCAGGCGTACCCTGCGCCGCCAGGCCCATAAGGTTCTGGTTCTTCAATATAATAAAGGATGTTTTCCTGAAGGATTATGTATCTATGCTGCATGTAAGAAATAAGGGGTGTTGTGGTTGTTATGTTTGTATTTGTCTCCTAAGGGGTCAATGTTGTTTTGAAAAAGCTTCTACCCAGACCCTTTGGATTCTTCATGGATTACCCTCTGTGGTTTGTAATATCCTTGCCTTAGCAGTCATGTGACTCCCTGTACTACACACACTATACAAATATCATCCTGCTAGGTGAGTACACTACAATTGAGAGTTAAGACACAGGGGTCTTTTTAGGAGAGAGCACTGGTCTGGTGTTTGGAGTATGAGAAACAATGCTTCCTAGAAGTAATGTGACTCCCTGTATTACACACAGTATACAAATATCATCCTCCAAGGTGAGTACACTACAATTGAGAGTTAAGACACAGGGGTCTTTTTAGGAGACAGCACTGGTCTGGTGTTTGGAGTTTGAGAAACAGTGCTTCCTAGAAGATGCAGTCCTGTCACTCCCACCACTCCCCATTATTTGACAAATGTTACCCCCTCCACGTGAGTAAACTTAATTTGATACATGACAAAAAGGGATCTTTGGATAAGGGAACACTGTGCTGGTGTTTGGAGTTACTGAAACAGTGCCTCCTGTGCTTTGCAGTCCTGTCACTCTCTCTTCTACACACACTATAAAAATGTTATGCTCCCAGGGGAGTAAACATAATTGTGAGTTACCAAACCAGGGTATATTGAGAGGAGGACACTGTGCTGGTGGTTGGGGTAACAGTATCAGAGCCTCCTGGGATTTGCATTCATGTAAGTCCATTTACTACACACACCATCCATATGTTGTCCCCCAATGTGGGTACACTTAATTTGTGAGTTGCCAAACAAGGGTATTTGGAGAAGGAAACACTGGCCTGGTGGTTTGAGTAACAGTGCCTCCTGGGAGTTTCAGTCATGTCAGTCCGTGTACTACACACAATTGACAAATGTTATCCTCCCAGGTGAGTATATTTCAATTGGGACTTAACAAACAAGGGTCTTTGGAGAAGGAAACACTGGGGTGGTGGTTTGAGTAACAATAACAGTGTCTGCTGGGAGTTGTAGTCATGTCAGTCCCTGTACTACACACACATGACAAATGTTATTCCCCCAGGTAAGTACACTTCAATTGTGAGTTGCGAAACAGGGGTCTTTGGACGAGTGAACACTGGGCTGGTGACTGGAATGACAGACAAGATGGAAAAAGGTGACCATGCATGACATAGAATTTGGTTGACATTTTCATTGTTGTAACTTAACCAGACTCCACTCCCCCAGGTATTCCTCTCAAGTTCTCAGGATGCAGGATGGCCAAGACCTCCTCCCAGGGAAGGAGATGTAATGGGGCACTAGGAGGGCAACCAGTCTTCTGGACCTGCAGCTGGTGCCTGGAGGTTAGGGAATGGACCTTGCCATTGAGGACGTTCCACCTCTTGCTGTTGTCCTCCTTTGTGCACAGGGTGGTACCTACAGGATTTACTGTGTCAACTACCCTGTCCACATTTCCATTTTTCTACTGAGAGGAGTGCTCCAAACAATTGTGGCTCTACTCTTATGATTTCATCCACCATGACTCTCAATTAGTTCTCAGTAAAATGTGGATTTTCTAGAACATGACATGGTGGAATTGAAAAAAAGAAACATATGTGACAATGACTTACTAAAGAGGTGAAGTGCAAAAGGGTCTGCCTGGACAACAGTGTTTGCTGGGTGTGAAAAGAGATGGTGAGAAAAAGTGGTGCCTAGCATCTGTGCCGAATAAATAGCTCTGGCTTCTGTGTGTTGCTTTGCTAATGCAGAGGATTGTGGTGTGTGAAGGATTGTGTTTTATAGTATCCTTTGCAGGTATGTCTACTGTGGCAATGTGTGTCAGCTATGTTGTTTTCAATTCCATCCAATCTGTAGTTGAGTATTACTATGGAGATCGCGGACCGCCCTGGTTCAGACCGCCATTGGCCATGGGTGCCTGCCACTGTGACTTTGGGCTTGTAATATGGTCAGTGGCCACCGCGGTGCTGTCAGCGCTGGAGATCGGATCACCTATTTCCATGCCTTCGTGCCACTGCTGGTTTGCCTATTTTGGTTGGCGGTTGGAGGTCCTTCCTGTTTCACTCATATCAAGATGGTCTGTGAGACCACCAAAATGGTGGTCTTTTTAGGACCACCAAAATGGCGGTCTGGCGCCAGATTTGTAATGAGGCCCCATGAGTTAAGAGGTCTTCCCAGATATGCCCCTCCTAGCATTCCAACAACCAAACCCTCTCAAAAGAGCTAAGAAACAGTTACACCCCTTTTTCACCACATCTGACAGATGAACAGTTTGTAACGACCTGCCCTGCCTCTGCCTCTGCCCAGTCTCCTTTCTGAGCCATTAGCTCTCTTGTCTTCTGGCCACAGAAGCACTGAGCTGACAAGCTAAAGGCTCCACCCAAGCCCCTCCCGTCATCCAACGACACCATTGTAAAATGCAACTGGCTGCACTCCAGCTCTACTAATACCACCATGGCTGCCAAGCAACAGACTCAAACACAAGTATACCTTCCAGAGCAGCATGTAGCTGACAGTAGGCAGGGCAGCAAGAGGGTTGGGTGTTTAAAACCTTTAAGAGTGCAACATATTGGAATGTGGCATTTCAACAAAAAATCACTAAAAACACAGGTAGAGAAAAGTTAAGATAAATACGGCTGAAATGTAATTAAAAACCTCAGTGAAAATACCATTATCAATATGAAATCGGATGAAAAACACCTTGCACATTCACCATGCAACTAATAGCTAGTACCACAAATGAAATGTTCATGAACACACATTATTATTGATATCAATAAGCGACAGAACTGTGTTGGGCAGGAAAACAAGCCTTGGGACTGCAGAGTGTGACACTGGACAATAGAGGTCAAACTTATTGTCCTTCTTCATCTACCTTCCTACTTCAGTATCTGTATTGTCCTATCCAAGTATTTGCCTTTTTAGCACCTCTCTGCCTATGTCTAAGTATGTTATGCATTAAGTCTGAATGTTTCCTTCTCAAGGTATCTCTCTGATCAAGCCTCTCTATGTCACATGACCAATGTCCACATAATCTAATTCCAAGAGTCTAGGGGCCAGATGTACAACCATTACTGATTATGACTCGTAATTTACAATTTTCACGATTTGCAAATTGAGAGTCACAATCTGTAATGTACAACAGTGTCTTCAACATTGTTTGAGATTAGCAAATGGGTCCCAAGTGACCTTCCTCATTAATAATCATGAGGCAAGTCGCATTTTGCAACCCATTGGGAATGGCCAGCACACACGTTTGTGACTGCTTTTTAAATAAAACAGTTGTTTTCTATTTAAATGCAGCTCGTTTTCCTTAAAGGAAACAGGATGAATTACAAAAGAAAAATGAAAAGTTTCCTTCTTTGCTCTGAAAAATGTGGGCGCACCCATTCACAAAGGTGAAAGGGTCCCTTGGGGACCCCTTCCCATTTGCAAATGAGTTAACACCTACTTGAAGTAGGTGGTAACTGTGATTGTTTTGCGATCGCATTCCCGGTTGCAAAATCGTAGACCTGGCATCCTTGGTGTGGTCTCTCCTGTCTTTTTTGCCTCTGCTTCCCATGTTTTGAGTGTGTGCTGGACTCTGCTTTTGCTGTTTATGGTACTATGGGCACTTTGCCACTGCTGAACAATGCTAAAGATCAAGTGCTCCTGTGTAAAATGCATGTGTAATTGACGTTCCATGATTGTCATATTTGATGTACTAGTAATTCCCTAGTAAAGTTCATTAGAGGTGCCCAGGGCCTGTAAATCAAATGCAACTAGTGGGCCTGCAGCACTGGTTGTGTCACCCACATGAGTAGCCGTGTAAACATGTCTCAGACCTGTCACTGCAGTGGCTGTGCATGTGTACCCACTTACCAGGCCTAAACCTTCCCCTTTTATACATGTAAGGCACTCCTAAGGTAGGCCCTAGGTAGCCCCATGGGCAGAGTGCAGTGTATGTTAAAGGTGGGACCTGTACTGATGTGTTTTCCATGTCCTAATAGTGAAATACTGATAAATTCATTTTCACTGTTGCAAAACCAATCTCTCTTATAGGTTAACATGGAGGCTGCCTTCAAATAACTTTAAGGTGCAGATTCCATTTGGGAGCAGATAGAAATTTGGAGTTTGGTGTCACTGAACTCACAATACAAAAATACATCTTTTAGCAAAGTAGATTTTTAGATTGTTAGTGTCAGGGAGTCCGGATCCTCGGGGTTTGCGCCTGTTCCCAATTTGTCCACCTCTTGGCAACTCCAAACTCTACTAGCTGTTATAGTACAGAGATAAAGAATGGCCAAGTGGGGGAAGGGGTTTTAGGTTGGGAACAGCGTGGAAAGAGACCTGTGGAAGGAAAAATTAAGAACACAATAATCAGATTATGCACTTTGATTTTCATAAGCTTTGTTCAGGACAGCTATGGACTGATAACATGAATGATCAAGCGCCTTCATTCATCATAACCTTATTAGCTCTAAGTACCTGGAAAATAAATAAGGATTATGCAAACATCCATATGAGAGTTTCCTTTGAATACAATCTGAAGCTCAGAACCTTGAACTAAATCAACAGTGATCAATAAACATATTCGTTTTCAGGAATAATCTGCATTAGGTTCATGAATGACTCTGCAAAGACACAATATAACAGTAATCATTGAACACATTGGTTGCAATGATTCACTTTGTCTAGAGCTTCAAGATGCAATTGCTTAAGAATTATTATACACTTTAAATATCAAAAATGTGCATCAAGATTTCAATGTCTAGAAATGATCGCGTTTTCCACCGATCTGAAACACAAGGGTTAGTTCCAAGAATGACTTTCACACTGTCATTGATTCAACCATCATGATTCAAATGTCAAAATACGATCGCACACTCTGCCGATATGAACTGTGGAAGTTAAATGCCAAGAATGAATCGCGCACACTGCTGCCGATTAAACCACCAAGGTTTAAATGCCAGGATAGGATCGCGCACTCTGCCGATCCGAACTGTGAAAGTTAAAGGCCAAGAATGACTTGCACACACTGCTGCCGATTCAACCATCAAGGTTTAAATGCCAGGATACAATCGCACACTCTGCCGATCCGAACTGTGAAAGTTAAAGGCCAAGAATGAATCGTGCACACTGTTGCCGATTCAACCATCAAGGTTTAAAAGCCAAACTACGATTGCGCACTCTGCCGATCCAAACTGTGAAAGTTAAATGCCAAGAATGAATCGTGCACACTGTTGCCGATTCAAACATCAAGAGTTAAATGACAAGATACGATTGTGCACACTGCCGATCCAAACTGCAGGAGTCAAATGCCAAGAAAACCATTGCAGACGCGATGTAACCAAAAGGCCCAAAACTTTAGTATTTCTAAAAACTGAGTCGGGGGCCTAACCCGACCTCCGCCTTACCGCGCTGCTTGAAGATCACCAAGGAAATGAAGCCAGGGCCTGGAAATCCTAGGTAGGTCTTCGGAACAGGAGCTCAGGAAAATGCTGCTGCTCTGCACCAGGACCTCTGAATAGTGAGCACGTGGAGCCGGGCTGGGTCCCTCAAATAGACCCAGGTCCGCCCATGTGCCACACCCAGCCAGGCTGCAGGAAGGGATTCTAGAAAGGCTTAGAATAGGGACCACACCCTAACCACACCTTGTAATACTGCAGCAAAGCCTTGACAATGAGCAATACATAGTAAACAGCATTAATGATGTTTTAACATTAAACTCTGCAATGAAAAAGGTTAACATACTGCATTAATACATAATGCATGAATTATTACATTTCACAAGAGTCAGTTTATTGCATGACGTCGCCCGTAGAGCGCGCACTGTCCTGATGTTGACAGTTAGTTTGAAAATGCCACTTTTAGAAAGGGGGCATGTTCTTGTTTTAACCATTCCATGACTCTGCCTGCTTGTGGATTCCCTGTCTGGGTCAGTTTCACATTTGGGCTGTTTGAGAATCCCCTCTAGACGTTGAGACAAAGGGTGTTGGGGTGTAGCCTGCATATCCTGATGAGCCATCTGTGCTAGAGTAGAGGGAGGAGCGGTCACTTGCAGCTCAATGGGCTGTGCCTGCCCTCTCACAATGCAGTCTCTAACCCCCTGGTGTGTGTCTGGGGTCTGGCCTGGGTAAAGGCAGGATCTTGTGAACAACAGAGACTTTCCTTTGAAGTTTGCCTACTTCAAAGGCAGAAAGGGGTATGAGTGGTGGACCCAAAACCCCAGACTTTAGATTTTCTTCAAAATCACTTTTGGATTCAAGAGGAACTTCTGCCAAGGAGAAGAGCTGAAGAGCTGAGGAGAAGTGCTGCCCCAGCCTGTGACTGTGCTGTGCTGGACTAACCTGCAGTTGCTGCTTCTGCCTGTGAAAGGAGACAAAGACTGGACTTTGTTGTGCATTCCTGCTTGAGAAGAATCTCCAAGGGCTTGAACTGAGATTGCCTCCTGTGTTTGAAGTCTCAGGGCCATCAAAGACTTCCTCTGCCACCCCTTGGACTCTGCTGAGACTCCTGCCCTGCCAAGTAGTGTCCTATCTAGTTCCTGGGCCCCTGCAAGGTGAAGTTGGCAGAACAAGAGCTGAAATCCATGTACAGAACGCTGTGCGGGGAAATATTTGGTGCACCATCGGCAACACAGCTGAAAAGGACTTACAGCTGGCCTCGCGGCTGAAATGAATGCTCCTCCTGCATCGCAGCTGGGAGATCAACGCATCTCGGCTGGAGAAACGACATGCAACCCCTGCTTGCGGCTGCTGAATATGATGCAAACCCCACGCAGCGCGGTTTTCTAACACTGTGCAACCGGATTTCTCAGCATTGTCCCTGGCCATTAAAATCATCCCGACCCAGAGCGGATCCGAGGTGTCCCATCCGGAAATCAATGCATTGCTCTCTTGTGAGGGAGGAAAATGATGCATCGCCGAACTCAGATGAAACAACGCATGGCCTCGCCTGCAGATAAGGAATCGATGCATCGCTGGCTTTTCCAACGCAAGCTCGCCCGTGCAGGCTTATTTTTTATGCAAACCAGGTACTTTGTGAAAATCAACAATTACATTGTTTTCTATGGATTAAGACTCTTATTCTTTTGAAAATTCATATCTTGACTTGTGTATGTTAGATTTTTGTTGTTTTGGTCTTGTTTGGTTTAGATAAATATTACCTATTTCTCTAAACTTGTGTGGTGTTGCAGTTTATAGTGTTTTCACTGTATTACTGTGTGTGCTGGTACAAATACTTTACACATGACTTCTGAGTTAAGCCTGTCTGCTTGTGCCAAGCTACCAAGGGGGTGAGTGAGGGTTAATCAGGTGTGTTTCTCCTTTGCCCTGACTAGAGTGAGGGTCCTTGCTTGGACAGGGAATAATCTGACTGACAACCAAAGACCCAATTTCTAACATTGGTGATTAGCGGTGAGGATTGCACTTGTATTTGTACTTGACATACAGTGATTAATTGTACACTACTGTTTTCAGTGCAGGTGATTACGTGACCACATACTACTTGTTTTTGCTTTTTCTCTTTCTGGACTTTTTTCCTGCTTTCATATTTTTGGTGATCTTTTTTGTTGATTCTTGAACTTTTCATTGGGGATAGCTGGAGCTGTCTTTGAGTTAGGGAAAATGGAAAGTTACACAGTTGCTCAACAAAACAGTTCTGTAAGGATCTTGCCTTTCCCATTAAGAGTTCCACCAGGAAGGAGGAGCTGCAAAAAGCACTGAGAGCCTGGGTGACAGCCAAGGAGGCTGGGGGGTACACAGAGGAGAAGGATGAGGATGGGCAGGTGCAGAGTATTTACAATGGTGCAGTGGATGTACCTGTTATGCCTGGGGGGAGGGTCGCCAGGGCAGGAGCAGTGTGTCATCTAAGGGTCTGACTCCTGAAGAGTTGCAAGACAGACAGGCAGAGAGGGTTCACCAGTTGGAGTTGGAGAAGCTTAGGATGAAAATGGAGAGGGAAATGGAGTAGAGGAGGATGGCCATAGAAGAGAAGAAGATGCTCTTCGCTCATGAGCTTAATTTGAGGGAACTAGGTCAGTAGCCAGTCTAGTAGAGATGGTGGCAGCAGTACATCAGTGCAGCCTGACAGGAGGGTACATATCCCAAAGGACCTAGTGAAGGTTTACAAGAGGGAAGGTGACATATATTTGTGGTTTAAAGAGTATGCTTCTGCTCTCCATATGCATTTGGTCCCTGAAGCACATTGGGGGACAGGCCTGTGCAAGCACTTTGAGGTAGAGGGGCGGGATACTCTGACATCAGTAGGGATACTCAGGGGCTTACTTACTCTATCATGAAGAATGCCCTACTGACAAGGTATGGTCTCACTCCTGAGCAGTATAAGGACAAGTTTAGGTCCTACAAAAAGAAGGAATCCCAAACATGGTTAGAATGTGTCTCTTTTTGCAGGTCACTGGATGGCTGGGTGAAGTGCAGTAAGGTTACAACATTTGAGGGGCTGGGCAATTTGATTGCTTGGAAGCATTTGTATAGTCTGTGTTTTCCAGAGCTGCCCCAGCACCTGATTGACAGCAAGCTGACTGACCCCAGGAAGCTTGCACAGGAAGCGGACCATTGGGAGAGCACCTGATTGACAGCAAGCTGACTGACCCCAGGAATCTTGCACAGGAAGCGGACCATTGGGAGAGCACCAGGGTCCAGTAGAGTTATGGGAGAGACCACGTCAAGGGTGGGCAGGGTCCCTCTCAGAAGCATAAGGGGGAATAAAAGTAAACAGGGGGAGCTCTCAAAAGGGCCCCAAGCTAGTTCCAGGGTGTGGATTCCCAGCCCCGAGTTGAAAAGAAGCCTTGGTTTTCCTAAGGGAAACCTGCAGAGGGGGGTTCCCACAAATGTTATGCATGTGACCAGGTGGGTCATGTGAGGGGGGGACAAATGTCCCAAGTGGACCCAGGCAACCGCTGGTGCTCAGCCACAGGGTTTGGCCAGTATAGTGCTTGGGGAGGAGTTGGTTCCACGCGGGTGGGAGCCAGCTGAGATGACCCTTGTCTCACTAGGAGACAGTGAGATGGTCCAGAGAACCCTTGTGCCTGAGAACACTAGGAAGTACAGGCAGTGGGTGACCATCAATGGGCAGAGGTTAATGGCTCTGAGAGACACATGAGCCAGTGTGACTATTGTGAGAAGCCAACTGGTGTCTGAAGAGCAGATAGATCCCCATGTTCTTCACCAGGTAGGTACAGTAGATGACTCAGAGCATCTGAGCAGAGTGGTGCAGGTTCTCTTCAAATGGGGGGTCTCAGGTGCTTTTAGAGTAGCTGTGAGTCCAACCATGCCTGTAGATTGTCTGCTTGGTAATAACCTGGAGGACGTCCCTTGGAAGGAGGTGTAACGTAGGTCTCAGGTGGAGATGTTGGGTCTGCCTGGTTGGGTGTGAGTGTCCACCTGGTTGATGGCAGCCCGTCAGGGTGATCAGGAGACCCTGGAGCCTGAAAGAGAGGCCCAGGTGTCTGCCAGAAGGAGGAAGGGTAAGGGGCACAGGAAACCCACCCCAGAAGTTCCCACAGTCCAGGAGGAGGCTGCACCTGAAGGGGAAGCCCTGGAGCCTACAGGGGAACAAGTAGCTGAACTGGAGGAGGTCCCTGAGCTGACGCAGTGGCAGCAGGAGGGTGGACCCACCAGGGAGGCATTCTGTGAGATACAGAACACATGCCCTAATCTGAAGGGTTTGCGGCAGCAGGCTGCAGACCAGGAGTCTGGAAAGGACTCTGATTCACACCTGACCTGATTCACACCTGACCTACTGGGAGTATGGCCTCCTATATGGTGAAGTTAAGGTTGCTGAGTCTGGGTCAGCCCGTGTGCTGGTAGTACCCCAGTGTTTTAGAGCCCTCCTACTGGGTCTGGCTCATGATGTGCCTTTAGTTGGTAATTTGAGGCAGGACAAGACCTTTGAATGCCTTGTCGCCCACTTCTACTGGCCCCAAATGCGCAGGCACTCAGATGCACACTGTAGGTCTTGCCAAACTTGTCAGGCAAGTGGCAAGCGTGGGGGAAATGTAAGGCTCCCCTCCAACCTTTTCCCATGGACAGCATCCCCTTTGAAAGGGCTGGGATTGACATTGTGGGGTCTCTGGATCCCAAGACAGCCACGGGCAACAGGTTCTTCCTGGTCTTGGTGGACCATGCCACCTGGTACCCAGAAGCCATTCCTCTGAGGTCACTCTCCTCCCCTGTGGTGGGACATGCTTTGAGGGGGGATTTTACCTTCATGGGGTTCCCCAAGGAGGTGGTATCTGATAGGGATACCAACTTCATATCAACCTATATGAAGTCTCTTTAGAAGGAGTGTAGGGTGACATATAAGTTCACCACTCCTTGCCACCCCCAAAGTAACGGTCTGGTTGAGTGTAGGAGGCTGGCCTAGTTTGTAGTGGGTACCAAAGGTACTTACACCTTATACCAGGTCCAGTTATCCCTTATTAGTGAAATGTAGTCAGTGTCTATAAGCCAGGCTGTCTAGAGGTAGCTGTAGGCAGAGCAGCCAAGGCTGAACTAGGAGACATGTAAAGCTCTTATAATACCACTGTAGTCACAAAGTACTTACACACATGAAAGACAATAATCAGTGTTACAAAAATAAAGATACTTTATTTTAGTCACACAATGCCAAAAGTGCTTTGGAGACTATACTCCCTTAGGAGGTAAGTAAATTATACAATATAAATGCTAGTAACCAATAAACAGGTCAGTATACAGTAGGAAAAAAGTGAAAATAGTGAAAGTCACAATAGGTTGCAATAGGCCTAGGGCGAACACAAACCATATACTAAAATAGTGGAATGCAAAAGTTGGTTTACCACCTAGGCAAGCGTATTACATAGAGGGGTGTTGGGAGTGTAAGAAAACACCAAAGGTAAGTAAAATAGCCCAACCTAGAACCCGAAAAAGCAGGAGTAAAACACAGCATGTTTCCTAGAACACACTAGTAGTCTTTTCTTTGAAGTTGGGCAACATCAAAGGCAGAAAGGGTGTAAGTATTGGACCCAAAACCCCCGAGCTTAGATTTTTTCAAGGTTCGCTTCTGGAACCAAGAGGAAACTCTGCCAAGGAGAAGAGCTGAAGCGGTGAGGAGACATGCTGCCCCTGCTTGTGACTTTACTTTGTTGGGTTATCCTGCAGTTGCTGCTTCTCTCTGTGAAAGGGGACAAAGACTAGACTTTGTGGTATATTTCTGCTTGAGAAGAATCTCCAAGGGCTTAGACTGAGCTTGCACCCTGTTCTGAAGTCTCAGGGCCAACAAAGACTTCCTCTGTCAGCACATGGACTCTATGCTGAGACTCATGCACTGCCAAGTGATGCCTAATTCAGTCCCTGGGCCCTTGAAAGGAGAAGATGGTGAAAAAAACAAGAAAAAACAAGTAAACCACCTTCTGGCTACTCCATGATGCATTACTGATCACACATGAAAAAAACTTTTCACACACTAACATATCACATACATAACACCCATGACACATGTCAGCACACCATCTTCAAGAATTTAATGCATGGGGAACTGTACATTACATGTGTTGTATTACATCATGAACTCTTGTCCTTAGGACACACCACAGTGTATCACACACTTGCACTTAAATTGTTATGGGTTACCGGATCATAAACCAGTCTAAGTCACCAACATCCTTAGGTAAACTGCTGTCAAGGGTATCATGTGAATGAATATGTTTCGCACATGGACCAGCTATCATATGCTGTGTGGTGAAACAAACAGTGGAGGTTATGACATGACATTGTGTGAGACCAACAATATGAGTTCCATCATATATGTACACTTACAGTCCACACATTGTACACATGCAAAAACATGTATGTGGAAAAAGGTGTCATACATATACATATTTGCAAACAATATCAGTCCACCCATGAGTCCCAGACTCCTACATACATATGGAAACACATTCCTGTGATTGTGGTACAAAGTGTAATACAGATGCATACATATTTTGACCTAGCTTTTAAAAATAAAGATGCATTGCATCTGCTTGTAAAATGTAATTCTGAGTGCCCTGTCAGCCTTCCCTCTAAAAATCACACATGCCTGGCATGAGTAAATAAATATGACGCATATGATCATTTTTAACTAGCGCAAAAACTATACTTGACGCATTGCACCTGCACGTCTAAACTAAAACCTTATGCCTTGTCAGCCATCTTTAAAAAATTCACACATGGCCATCATGCATTAAAAAAAGTACGTACATTAGAAAACGTGATCCATACGCCCAGGAAGTAATGTAATAGGGCTTCCTTGCTGCACACATGGAAAAGTGAGCTTACTTTCACTTTTACTTTATAGTCTTGTTGTCTGTGATTGGGAGAGGTTGTGTGGTGTTTGTGCTGGTGTGAGGAGTGGTGACTTTGGAGTATTTTGTGCTGTGCACAGTCTGTGTTTTGTTCCTAAAGTCCATTTTGTCATTGTATTTGTCGTTTTGTGCTGTTATAGGCTTAGTATTGTCGGGTGTTTGTCTTTGGGGTAGTCAGGTTAGTTGGGGTTAGTTGGGGATTGGTACTCTGTTTTTGTGGGTTTTAAGGTCGCAGTGGGGTTTTCTGCAACATGCCAGGGAAAGGAAGGGCCATGAGGATGACTGGTGATGAACTGGTAGGCTTCATATGGTTGGTCTGCCACTACCTCCCAAACATGGTGGCCATGGATGGCCATGTCATCATGGACTACCGGACGAAGGCATGGAAGCTGCGCTGGGGCAAGGTGCTGTTCCAGCTTACCTAGATTTTCTCTGTCCAGCGTAATGACCACCAGCTGAAGCACCGTTGGGCAGACCTGATCTCTTGGGAACCGGATCACCTGTGAATTGAGGTCGGTGGAACTGTTGGTAAGTACACCTAAAATGTAGCTATATCTTAATTTCCAATTGCATGACTGTAGGCCACAGGGATTACTTCACCATGTCATGACAAAGGTGAGCACAGCAAGTAATGTGTCTCTGCCAACCTGAATTCATGAGAAGGTCAGCAATGCACCAGGAAGCTAACAATTAGCACATTCCTGTATTTGTACCTTGTGTATCGCATGTATATTTTGAGGTGCACAAACGTAAAAACACACATGTGTCATGGTGCAAGGGTACATGTTTTCCAGGTACAACTGTCTATCTCCATTAGGGGCTTGACCACTGTGCTATTTTGTATAGTCATGTTTATGTGATGCCAAACATGACGCAGGAGTATAGGGAGTCATGAATATGTGTGTCCCTTGAGTCAAGTATGTGCGAAGTGACAAGGGCCCAAATGTAAGACGTGCCTAGCGGCTCCAAGCACAACATTAGTTTTATGTTTTCTGATGCTAATGTGGCAGATGGAGGCAAGTGTTGCTGCCCCATATGTACAAAGTAGCGCAATGGAAGCATTGTGCCACTTATTAAATCCTAGCGCTGCATTATGCCTGCGCCAGGCATCATTAACGCAAGAGGTGCATTCCGGAGGTAGGAAGCCCACAAAAATGGACCCATTAAATCTGCTAGATTACACTGCACCATTGTTAGCATCATATTGAACGCCTGCCTAAGACAGTGGGTAAAATGACACTCCTGTTGTTTCCAATGTGCCTCATTCACTTAGCAGGTTTTGCACCTTCATGTATGGTGCAAGTCATGCAAAGTACCACAATAACTTCTAATTTTACAAAGTTATTGTCCTAACATGTGTCATAGTGCGCCGTATGTCAAATATGGCACACTTATGATGGCGTTAGGTGCTGGTAAGTGGCACCAGAAAAAGCGGAACATCAGAGATGAAGCACCATTTTTACATAGATTTTCACCAAAGTGCTATGCTTCTGACAATTGTCAGTGTACTGTCCCCAGCAAATTGTTATGTATGTAGTTGAGACATGTACGTGTGGGTCAAGCCCATACCTGAACGTATTTGTGAGGGCTCACAATGTCTGTCAAATTGACATGACTTACAGGGACAAGTTGGTCATTCCCTAACCTGAGTCATCTAGGTCAATCAGCTAAACGTGGAATATGTAACAGTTGTCCATGTTTTTCTTTGCTCAACAATCACAAAGATATGTTTTCATTTCATGTCTTGTAGGTGGACTTGCCCCCTACACCGTTGGTGAGGTTGCAAGGTTTGCGGACCCCTATGCTGCCAGTAAGTGTTACCTTGTATCTCTACTGTGTAGAGCAAGGGTTGTATGTGAGGTAGTATGAGGTGTGCAAGGCCCTGTTACAATTGCACGTATGTCAATTAAGACACCATTATCTGTTTTTGGGTATTGGCAGTATGTCTGATCTCATGTTGAGGATGTGGAATACAACAAAATGATGCACTGGTGGCAACGTGTGCTGCAAAGACCTTGTGAGTTTTTGGAAAAGATAAATTTGCGCACAAACACAGTGATGTCAGTCAAGATATGTGGCAGAGGTGCTGGGTTTAAGAAATGTATGGATGTTGGCAACATTTTGGTCACACCACATGTAACTGCACTGTGTGCCACATGTAGCACAAAGTAACTCTGGGCATGTTACAATTAATGACTATGTGAAGAGGTCTCCAAGAATCTTATCAATGAGCCACTTGCGCCCCCGGCGCTTCACTTCTCTTTAGCAAAAAAGTGATGCACCAGCCACGCAAAGAGCTTTTTGAAAAGCATCATAGTTAATTGAGTCCACATTGAGATTTCAGCTCTTGTTCTGTTGAGTGTGGCACATGTCTACGGATTAAAGCAAAAAGATGTGTGCAGAGGAACCCGCATGATCTACCCATCATGAAGAGTGTGACCATGCATGGTCACATCACTGGAATATGGGATGTGCATGGTGAGTGTTTATCTGGTACTTAGGAGATGTTACAAGCTTGTGTACTGATAGTGTGCAACACTGGTTAGCCTTTATCCCTGTGACATGAACAATACATTATAGATGTTCGGGATGCAGAGTTGTATTGACTTTGGCCTTGATGTTGTTTTGTGAGTTGTGGTGGACAACATGTATTATCTGAAGATGCTGTATCTATTACATGCTTGTTCTACCTCTGCCCAACGCAGATTTTGATGACATGTTCCCTTCATGATTTAGCAGCCACAATGACTCCAGCACAGAAGCCTGCATTTGAAAAAAGGGCAGAGTGATACAGGTACATCTGTGCTGTTGCGAAATGGTACCGCAGGATGGCCCGGAGATATAGGCCCTCATTATGACATTGGTGGTAAATCCCACTTACAGCCACGCTGACGGCAGCTGTAGGAGGCTGGCCTGGTTTTGTCAGTGTCCTTTCCTCGGGATCTGCAAGTTGCTGAACAAAAGGCCCACCTTCTGGTGTCACCATCTCAGAAAGCTATTATAGCACAGAGTTATGATGAAGCCAGTCGGGGGGAAGGGAATTAGGGTAGGGAACAGCAGGGAGAGAGATCTGAAAAGAAAAGGTTAGAACAAATATGCACTTACTCATTCATAGAAATATAACTCATCAATAGACTCTTAACTAAATGTGTCTCCGTGATATCAGATTGAGACCCCTTTTGAAATGAGGGCAAAGCCCCTTCTTTGAATCATGGAACAAGAATAAACTACGACCTCAGAACCAAGAGATGGCAAGAGCTTTGGACTATGATCATCATGGAACAAGAATAAACTTTGACCTCAGAACCAAGAGATGGCAAGAGCTTTGGACTATGATCATACTCAGAATATCAATCCTGTAACATCTATGCATTCATAACATAAACCTTTGATCATGACCTAGAAAATCTCAAAGAATTAAATATGCTTTTCACATATTATGCTTTCCAAAAAACAATGAAAACTATGATTTGCTTATCTCCAAAAATTATTTCACATTCACAACTATAAAGGCTGAAAAGATTTTACTCATTGAACTTGAAGCGCTTTACTTATAATACTAGGAAGCACTTTTACTTGTCTTGCCTGAAGCGCTATGCTCGTTATGCTAAAGGGGGCGCTTTACTCATGTGGCCTGAATCACTTTGATTGTTGTGCCAAGAGCCCTTTATTCCCATGAATTGAAGTGCTTTGATTGTTGTGCCAAGAGCCTTTTACTCCTGTGGATTGAAGCGCTTTGATTGCCGTGCCAAGAGCGCTTTACATCTGTGGACTGAAGCGCTTGAATTGCCGTGTCAAGAGCGCTTTACACCTGTGGACTGAAGCTCTTGAATTGCCGTGCCAAGAGTGCTTTACTTCTGTGGACTGAAGCGCTTGAATTGCCGTGCCAAGAGCGCTTTACACCTGTGGACTGAAGCACTTGAATTGCCGTGCCAAGAGTGCTTTACACCTGTGGACTGAAGCACTTGATTTGCCGTGCCAAGAGTGCTTTACATCTGTGGACTGAAGCGCTTGAATTGCCGTGCCAAGAGCGCTTTACACCTGTGGATTGAAGCGCTTGAATTATCGTACCAAGAGCGCTTTACCCCTGTGGACTAAAGCGCTTGAATTGCCGTGCCAAGAGCGCTTTACACCTGTGGACTGAAGCGCTTGAATTGTTATGCCTAGAGTGCTTTACATCTGTGAACTGAAGTAATTGAATTGCCATGCAAAGAGCGCTTTACACCTGTGCTCTGAAACGCCTTTGATCGTCATGCCAATGCCTCTGTACTCTGGAAACTGAAAACGCTTTGCTCATTGTGCTAAGGGGCGCTTTACTTCTGGAAGTAACGACTTCCTCCAAAATTGGATTCATCAAGGCCTTACGATCTACTCATTTTTTAATTCACCATGGAAACAAGGATACTTCAATTGGATGTCACTCTGCCATGCAGGAACTCTGCTCTTCTTCAGAGAACCCCCCACGAGGTCTGACTGCATCGAAGTCTTCAAAATAGTGAGCAACGTGCTTGGGTGTTGCTGGGATTTATAGGCCTGCCACACCCCAAGATGGCTGCTGCCTCTAAAAACATGGGAATTGTAGTCTCTTCAAGTGAATAGCACTGATAAGTGCATCTTGTCCACCAATATCCTGAACCTGCAGCTCTATGAGCTTTGCCACAGGGCAGATGACGCTGATGGCCACCTTTGGAACAAGAGGTGATGACAAGTGGTGCGCATAAAGTGCCGCATAGGCGTACAGCGGAGTTTCGGACGGGACCTGGACCGCGCATGGCCTTATTCCTGACAGGTTTGTAGTGGGTACCTTGGGTACCTACAACTTATACCAGGTCCAGTTATCCCTTATTAGTGAAGTAGTAGTGTTCATACAACAACTTAGGCTGATAGAGGTAAATATAGTAAAGGAGCTTAGGCTGAACTAGGAGACATGCAAACTCATGCAACACCACTTATAGTTACACAGTACTTATACACAAGTAAAGACAATACTCAGTGTTACCAAAAATAAAGGTATTTATTTGGGTGACACAGAACCAAAAATATCTTAGAGACAATACTCCTTCTGGAGGTAAGTATTATACACAATATATACACTAGACACCAAAATTAGACAAGTAAATAGTTATAGAACAATGCAAACAATAGGAAATGCCATAGAATGCAATGGGAGAATATAGGTCCAGGGGCAACACAAACCATATACTAAGAAAGTGGAATGCGAATCGCGACTTCCCCCCTAGACAAGTGTAGTGTGTGCATAATCGCTGGGAGATTAAGAATACAGTAAAGGTAAGTAAATCACCCCACCCCAGAGCCCAGAAAAGCAGGAGTAAAGTACTGCAAGTTTCCTTAGGACATACTACACCTTGTGATTGGGATTTTGCAGTAACCAACCAAGTCTGCAAACAACAACTGCTGGATTCCTGGACCTGAAGACCTGCAAAAGAAGGGGACCAAGTCCAGAAGTAGAAAGAAGTTCCAGGAAGGAGAGAAGCCCCTGCCAACCCAGAAGAGGGTGCAAAAGAAGAGTCCCTGGTTAGTCAAAGACTGCAGGAATGCACCCTAGGAAGATGCCAGTGGGTTCCTGCTTGATGCAAAGCATGTCCCACGATGTGAAGCCTTGATTATGACAAAAGTGCATTTTGCGTCAAAATGACGCTGGCTGGACCCAGGGGGGACATGGGGGCCTCAACTCTGTGTGAGGAGGAAGAGGGGGCTCTCAGCACTTTAGAGAGCCCTCAGGATGCCAGAGAGCACCCACAGGAGTCCCAGGACATGGGGACAAAGGAGGTGCAAAACGCGGTTGGTGCAGCACAACAAAGGAAGGTCCCACGCCGCCAGAGAACAACTCAGCATAACTAGCAGGAAGGAGCGCTGGGGACCTGGGCCAAGCTGCGCACAAAGAAAGTTTGCAAATTGTGCACAAAGGTCTCAGGAGGTCAAAAAGACGCAGTCCACAGGGGTACCATCGCTCTCAGGAAAGGCAAGGTCTTACCTCCTCCAAATTGCATGAACAGGACCTCAGGACAGTCTATGTCGATGGGGTCCAACCTCTGTGTCTTTAGGAGCACGCTTGTTGCTGTGAGAGGAGTCCAAGGGTACCGGTCGTCATCTTAGGAGGTGCCTGCTGGAGCAGGGGAGTGACTCTGTCACCACAAGGGAGATTTCTTCGGTCCTTCTGGTGCAGGATAAAGACAGGGAGTCCTCAGAGCATGCACACCGTGGAAACTGTTCCACTTGCTGGCTGGAGCTGAAGTTGCAGAGGAAAAGTAGCCCTACTGTATAGTTTGTTGCTGTTACAGCGGTTCCTGGAGCAGGCTGCAGTTGATCCGAGGTCAGAGGATGAAGTAGTAGTTGCAGAGGATTCCTGCTGGAAACTTGCAAGCAGAATCTGAAGAGAACCCACAGGAGAGACCCTAAATAGCAAAAACAACCTGGCCTGGCAGTTCGGGCTGGACTGTTCCCATGGGGAACAGGGTCAAGACTGATTTGCATATGGCTGGGTCCAAACTGGAATGGCATGGGCAGCAAAAAAACAATGGATTAAACCCAGATCTGTGACTGGGGGTGAGTGTTTGCATTGTCAGCACTCCATCCATCATCCTTTTGTGTTGCTAATGTCGCCCTAAGTGGGAAGGGTATGCCCAGACGTGGGTCCCGTGCTTCCCATGCCACTGGATTCAAGCTAGCCTGGCTGATGAGGGGTGAAACCCCGAAACCGGTCCCAGGATGCTTGTTTCCAGTCCAGGGAAGACCTGGCCTGGCAGTTCGGGCTGGACTGTTCCCATGGGGAACAGGGTCAAGACTGATTTGCATATGGCTGGGTCCAAATTGGAATGGCATGGGCAGCAAAAAAACGATGGATTAAACCTAGATCTGTGTCTGGGGGTGAGTGTTTGCATTGTCAGCACTCCATCCATCTTCCTTTTGTGTTGCTAATGTCGCCCTAAGTGGGAAGGGTATGCCCAGACATGGGTCCTGTGCTTCCCATGCCACTGGATTCAAGCTAGCCTGGCTGATGAGAGGTAAGAGCCTATCAGAAGGAGCCTCTGACGTCACCTGCTGGCACTGGCCACTCAGAGCAGTCCAGTGTGCAACAAACACCTCTGTTTCCAAGATGGCAGAGGTCTGGGACACACTGGAGGAGCTCTGGGCACCTCCCTTGGGAGGTGCAGGTCAGGGGAGTGGTCACTCCCCTTCCCTTTGTCCAGTTTCGCATCAGAGCAGGGCTGGGGGATCCCTGAACCGGTGTAGACTGGCTTATGCAGAGATGGGCACCATCTGTGCCCATCAAAGCATATCCAGAGGCTGGGGGAGGCTACTCCTCCCCAGCGCTCACACCTATTTCCAAAGGGAGAGGGTGTTACACCCTCTCTCAGAGGAAGTCCTTTGTTCTGCCTTCCTGGGCCAGGGCTGCCTGGACCCCAGGGGGGCAGGAACCTGTCTGAGGGGTTGGCAGCAGCAGCAGCTGCAGTGGAGACCCCGGTAAGGCAGCTTGACAGTACCCGGGGTCTGTGCTAGAGACCCGGGGGATCATGGAATTGTCCCCCCAATGCCAGAATGGCATTGAGGTGACAATTCCATGATCTTAGACATGTTACATGGCCATGTTCGGAGTTACCATTGTGACTCTGTACATAGGTAGTGACCTATGTACAGTGCACACGTGTAATGGTGTCCCCGCACTCACAAAGTCCGGGGAATTTGCCCTGAACGATGTGGGGGCACCTTGGCTAGTGCCAGGGGGCCCACACACTAAGTAACTTTGCACCCAACCTTCACCAGGTGAAGGTTAGACATATGGGTGACTTATAGGTTACTTAAGTGCAGTGGTAAATGGCTATGAAATAACGTGGACGTTATTTCACTCAGGCTGCACTGGCAGGCCTATGTAAGAATTGTCAGAGCTCACTATGGGCGGCAAAAGAAATGCTGCAGCCCATAGGGATCTCCTGGAACCCCAATACCCTGGGTACCTCAGTACCATATACTAGGGAATTATATGGGTGTACCAGTATGCCAATGTGAATTGGTAAATTTACTAGCCTGTTGGTGACAAATGTGATAATCAGAGAGAGCATAACCACTGAGGTTCTGGTTAGCAGAGCCTCAGTGAGACAGTTAGGCATCACACAGGGAACACATACAGGGCACATACTTATGAGCACTGGGGCCCTGCCTGGCAGAGTCCCAGTGACACATAGACTAAAACAGCATATATACAGTGAAATATGGGGGTAAAATGACAGGCAAGATGGTACTTTCCTACGGGGGGGCAAACGCAATATGTGTCCCGTCAATTGCCATAATAACATTGAGGATATGTCCCATTGCATAAAATCCAGCCTTCACAGTGGCCAAATCTTCCACCTGGGGGAAAGCAATGTAGCTGCACATGTGTTTTACCAGGGCGAACAAGACTCTTGCCAAGACTCTTGAGAACATTGGCTGTGACATTCCTGCTGCCAAGCCCACTGTCAGTTGGAAAGAACCAGTTGCCAGGAAATGGAGCATTGATAGAACCTGAACAAGGGGGTGGATCCAAGTGGGATGACAGATATCTGATATCAGCTCAGGCTTCAACTGGGGACACAGCTTTGCGATTGTGGCCCTGTCCAGTCTATAGGTGAGTATTATGTGCCTGTCCTCCAGTATAGTTAAGTCCACCAGGGGTCTGTACACGGGGGTATGTCTCCATCTCCTATTCATCCGCAGAGGTAGGTATCTAAGGGACACAAGAGTGAGTAGGCTGTCACAATTTGAACAACTACCACAACAGCAGTCCACATCTTTCAATCATGTTTTGGGACAGTGGAATTTAAAACTGTGTGCCTATTTATCCTGTGACGCAGCAATTATCGATAGGCCTGTTCAAACCCCCCCCCCGATAAAATGGCGACCACTTGTCCTGTGTGGAGGGACAGGTGGAAGTGAGTTAATTCTGCTGAAGTTGTGCGCTGTGGCGGTAGGTGGTCATGAACCACCATGCAATTCCTCATTGGTTAATATTGGGCCCTATGGGGTACAGTGGCCAATGGGGATGTATGCCAAGGGTGACGGTATACACCGCCTTGGACGTGACCGCCATTTCATTTCTCAATCCTCACTTTTTTCCTGACCTTCCACAGGAGATGCTGCTGCGACCTGTGTTTGGAACCTACCATGGCCTGTGTGACCAGGTAAAAGGCCCCAGCCTTCACTTCTGAGGAGTTGGAGCGACTTGTGGATGGGGCCCTGCCCCAGTACTGACTGCTGTATGGGCCTCCAGACCAACAGGTGAGTATACTGTGGGCACGATACATGTGCCATGAATGCGTGGAGATGTGTGTGAAGGCATCATGTAAGGGTGGGTGGGGGTCTTTTCTCTTGGTGATGTACATGTTGTGAGCTGGCCTATGTGTGTTGCAATGGCGATAGGATTGGGCATGGTGGGCCATGTGTGTGACAGGCTGGACTGTTTGTGTAATGGATTTCCCCTGTATGTATTACCTCTGCAGGTCAGCGCCCATCAAAAGAATGGATTATGGCATTCCATCGTCATGGAGGTGCGGACTCTGGGGGTCTATGGCCGGTGGAGCACCCACTGTTGGAAACGGTGGGATAACCAGAGACGCTGGGCACGGAAGACCGCAGAGGCCCAGCTGGGGATGACCTCCCATCGAGAAAGAAGTGCCCGTTGGACCCTGACCCCCCGATGGCCCGCATACCGGCGGTGGCATACCCTGAGCTGGATGGGCGCTTGAGGGCATCACAGCAGCTACAAGGGAGTGAGTAGAGTGGGTATAATTACAAATTATGACTGGTGTGGTGGTATCCGGGTAGTAGTTGTGTGTTAGTGGGTGCCCCTAAGGCCAGGCCAGACATAGCAGCGTAGGTCCTCTGAAGGTTAATATTTGCATAGCAAATACTGTTAACCTAGCTTGTTAGTATTCAATTCTAGGCAGGGCTGCGTGAGTTACAGGTGTATTGCAGTTGGCGGTGTGCTCCTCATCATGCCATGGTGATTAGCCATTTCATTGGTAGTGCAATGCTTAGTGCGTAGACCTGTTCCCTGTGTGTGAGGGTGCTGTGTACGCCAACGGTGGTGTTGGTGCAGTCATTGACCCAGTGTATCCTTTGTCGCTTTCTCTCCCCCCCCTTTCTTGTATTGTCAACCTGTCCTTATGTGTATTAGCATCATCTGGTGGTGGAGCAGTGCACCGGCAACAGAGGGAGCTGCATCCCACAGGACACTGGAGGCAGAGTCCACCGACGCCGAAGGAACAAGTGGGATGGAGGGCGAGGGGAGCACCACGGCGGAGACTGGAGGGGACAACACAGACTCTGATACCTCTTCTGATGGGAGCTCCCTGGTGGTGGCTGACACATCTGTGACCACCCTAGCTGCAGGTACAGCCACCACCCCCGTGCCCATGCCCATTCACCCAGGAGGGTGGGTATCTCCTTCGCCTGAGGCACCTCAGGCCCTGCCCCAGTGAGCCCTGCTGCCTGAGTGAGGAGGCTTTTGACCTCCTGAGGTCCATCTCTGTAGGGCAGTCAACCATTGTGAATGCCATCCAGGGGCTGGCATCTCAGATGCAGCAATGCAATGCATTCCTGGAAGGCATTCATGGTGGACTGGCGGCCCAACAGAGATCGATTCAGGCTCTGGCCTCCTCTTTGATGGTAGCCATTGTCCCTGTTTCAACTGTTCCTCCTCAAACTCTCTCTTCCCACTCCCATTCTCCTCAACCTAAACCCATACCAAGCACACAAACAGACAAGCATGCACACAAGGCAACACCCAAGAGTGGCACAGGCAAACACAAGCATCCCACAGGTACTCACACAAACACCATACCGTTGTAGACACAACAACATCCACAGCCTCCAATGACTCCCTCTCCTCCTCCTCCTCTACCTCCCTCCCAGTTACGTCCACACTCACACCTGCATGCACTACATCAACATCCACTACCAGCGTCACCACACCAAGCAGCACACACACCTCACTGGCAGACACCTCCACAACATCCATGCACGTGTCCCCTGTGTCCTTTCACACGTGTCTGTCCCCCACTCCTCAAGGACACAAACCCAAGCACTCAGACACCCAACAGCCATCCACCTCACATCAGCATACAGCCCATGCACCTTCACCCAAATCCAGCAGACGTACACCTCCAACAACCACTCCCTCATCCTCCACTCCCATTACTCCTCTCTCCTCCCACCCCAATGTCCCTAAAAAGCTTTTCCTTGCCCAACTTGACCTCTTCCCTTGCCCTCCCCCCTGTCTTGCACGTATGGGCAGGGCTCCAAGGGCACAGCCCAGCACCTCAGCCAAACAGTCCACGGGGACAGTGGTAGCACCACCTACTTATGGTGGTAAGGATATAAGATCTACGACACTGAAGGGGAAGGAGCCAGCACCACCAGGGATAAAATGGAAGAGTCCTACACCAGCTGTGAGGAAGGGGAAGGAGCCTACAACAGCTGTGAGGAAGGGAAAGGAGCCTACACCAGCTGTGAGGAAGGGGAAGGGGCCTACACCAGCTGTGAGGAAGTGGAAGGAGCCTGCACCACCAGGCGGAAAGGGGAAGAGCCCATCCACCCCCCACCCCCCCAGGAAGGGTAAGGGATTCCCGACCCATGAACAGGAGGAGCAGGGGCACTCTATGCCAGCGGAAGCTGTCAGGCTAGCACCGCCATCACCACCAGCTTTCACAGGGCCCCCACAGCCAGCTATGGATGTGCAGCCATCAGTGAGTGCAGGGGCTGCCCAGGAGCCTCCACCAACCACCATGCAGCCATCAGTGAGTGCAGGGGCTGCCCAGGAGCCTCCCCCAACCACCACCACCATGCAGCCATCACTGCCGGCAGATGCCATGTAGTCTATCCTCCAGGGGCTACTGTGCGGGCTGCCGCCTCCAGAACCAGGGGGTAAGACACCCACCTGAGAGACTGTGCCTTGCACTCCCCAAGACAAAGCAATGGGCATGTTGCCCCCTCCAGAAGCAGTGGGCAAGTCTCCCACTTGAGAGACTGTGGCCTTGCACTCACCAGGACAAAGCGATGTGCATGTGGCTCCCTCCAGAACCAGTGGGCATGACACCCACATGAGAGACTGTGCCCTTGCACTCCCCAGGACAAAGCAATGGGCATGTTGCCCCCTCCAGAACCAGTGGGCAAGACACCCACCTGAGAGACTGTGGCTTTGCACTCCCTAGGACAAGGCAATGGGCATATTGCCCCCTCCAGCACCAGTGGACTTGTTCCCGCATCCGGCTGAGGTGCTCCCCCTTCTCCTGAGGTGCCTGCCTATTTGCAAACTGATGCCCCTGCAGTGTTCTATCTCGATGTGCTCAGGATTCGAGTTGGGCCTTAGACTGTGCCCTGTGGCTATGTTTTCCCTTTGAACTTTGTACTGGGCAGTGTCCCTTTTTTGTACATGTGTACATATCTGTTTCATTACCAAATCAAATTATTAATTTAGATGTTGATCTGATTACAATCACTTTAGTCAATTCCTGTTGTCCTTGCATTATTCTGATGATGTCCAGGGAATTTTTTTTTTGGTGTGCAGCTAGTTGTGTGTATGGTGTGTGTGTTGGGTGTGTATTGTGCGTGTGTGTGTCACTCTCATTTTCCTCCCACCCTCCCTTGCGTGCTAGGCGGCTGTACTCACCGTCATCATCTTCGTCAGTGTTGGTATTCCAGGTGGAGCATAAAGTAGAAGATCATCGGGAAAACTTGCAGTTCGGGTTCCATGGCGGCGTGGTTCTTCCCTGTGTCTTTAATGTTGAGTCCTTTCACTTCTGAGCTCTGTTTCTGCCAGGCTTTTGTTGGTGTTGGTATTCCCCCAAAAAGGTAGCAGTTTCCTGTGTCAAAATATGGTGGGCAGTACTTTGTCTTCTGCCGGCTGTTGGCGGCTACCACAGTGGTGGCTGTTGTTTCCACCCTGGCGGTTGATGTGGTACATTGGCTGTCTTTGGGCGATATCACTGCCATGGTCATAATTTGGCAGTAGTTACCACCAGCCTATTGGCGGTATTACCGCCTTTTTATCACCCAGCCAGGGTCATAATGAGTGCCATAATGTGGAAAAAGCATCGTGGTTGTGGCAGGCATTTCCTCATGGAGGACTGGCAACACAGGCTGCAACCAGCACCCACACAAGTGCAAAGTCAACGCAGAAGGTCAGGGGAGGATCTGCAGGCTCCACCCCCTCAATATCTACAGGCCCCACTCTAACATCATCACATCCCCATCAAAGACCAGCTATCAGGGCTCAAACATTTGAAGAGGAAATGCGGAAGGACATGGCGGACATAAAGTTGAGGTTGGCCGAATTGGAGGAACAGACATATAAGAATTACAAAATTCTTAAGTACCTCAAGAAAAAGCTAAAGAGGCATTGACTTTGGACCCTTTTTTCTTCCAAGTACCTTTTCTTCCCCTAATTGTAATAGTTTATAATTATAGTGGGTCTTAGGTAGGTAGATATGAGTTAGTTAGCATAGTGTAGTTTAGATTTACAACATAGTTGGCATAGTTAGAGTGCTGGGTTTTTGTTTTTTACTGTTTTTTTTTAATACAAAAAATATATATGTTTAGGCAATAGGTTTAGTTAGTCAGTGTTTAGCTTTTGTTAATGTTGCCCTTGTTGTCTGATGTATCATGAAGGAGGTGGGGGGGAGTCAATGTTTATTGTGCAGCGTTACATTTATAAGATAATTTTAGATTAGAATAGTTAGCTGTAGGGATAAGTTATGATTAGTCAGTGTAGGTTAGGTTAGTGCAGGTTAGTGTTTAGCTTAGGTATTTGATAGGTAGAAAATGTATAGTCTCAATAAATCTTGCTAGTTTCCTACAATATGGTCTCCATGATGATTAACTCTCTGGGTGTTATCTTGTCTGCATAGGTCACGTTAGACAAATGCCTTTGGGTGTGCATTCAGTAGTGATTTACATGTGTGACTATGTAAATCCCCTATGACCAAGTACCTGTGTGATTGGCAGTGGTATTACATTAGCTACTCAATACACTATTCAGCACTGTGCCTGCCACTATGGTTGTGCATGGATACAAAGTCCCAAACACGTAATCAGACACAATCTATTTCTGTTGGTAAGTAATGTAACATTCATTGGTCAAAAGTGCGGAAAATTGCACTCCACCTCAATTGGGAAATACATACTGGCACACTCATGGCTGTCCCTCACAGTCTTACATATGTCTAATTTGATTGTCACATCAATGTTGTACTGGTGCAACCATCCAAGATATTTCCAGACACTTGTGTACAAGCAATGAGTACACTTGTATGGTACCTGTTTATTACATGCTTGGAAGACTCAGACAGTTTGTGGCAGTCCACAATGCTATCAGTAACGTTAATCATGTTTGAGTCAATGTGTGTGGCTTTGTGTCTGACAAAAATTCACATATGTCCTTTTGTTCAGTACTTAGTGTAACAGTGGCTGCCCGTCCTTTAGGGCAGAGGGACCACGGCCCCCCACCCTTTGCCCCTCATGAAGAGTGTCTGTCAGGCTGAACAGAGGACAGCCTGACAGACACTCTTCATGTTCAGCTCAGGGAGCCAGGAGCAGACATGTGCAATTTTCGCAGACTCCTGGCTGCCTGAGCTGAACTTTGTTGGGCTGAGGAGGTCACAGCTCCTATAGGCGTGACCTCCTCAGCTCAGCAAAGGTGCCTCGAGGCCCTCCCCTGGGTGACGAGGAAAGCGTCACCCATTGACACTCGCCCTGGGCGCTTCAGGTTTAATCCCTGAAGCGCCCAGGGCGAGTGTCAATCAGTGACACTTCATCACAGAGTGGGGTGGGGTCAGCAGTCTCATTGACCCCATCCCACTCTGTGACGAGGCTGGGACTGCTGCCTTCCCTCAGGCAGCAGTCCCAAACCTCCTGGAACCTGCAGGCTGAAGGTAAGTGTGTGTGTTTGTGATGTTTTAAATTGAATGTTTGGTGCGCGCGTGCACGTTTGAGTGTTATGAGTGTTGTTAATGGATGTGCGTGTGTGTGTGCGTGTGTGTGTGAAAGAATGTGTGTGTGTGATCTTTTAAAATGAATGTTTGGTGCATGCGTGCATGTTTGAATGTTATGAGTGTTATTGGCTGTGCGTGCATGCGTGTGTGAAAGAATGAGTGTGTGTGATGTTTTAAAATGAATGCTTGGTGCGTGCATGCATGTTTGAATGGTATGAGTGTTGTTGATGGATGTGCGTGCGTGCATGTCTGTGTGTGAAAGAATGAGTGTGCGTGTGTGTGTGTGTGCTTCCTGCCCACCCCCTCCCTCCTAAAGCTGCCGGCCCCCACTGCAGTGTAATACCTTTATACAATGCATACAGTTCCAACCGTTGATGGATCACTGAAAAAAGCAGCTCATATGATAATATAGTAATGTATTTACATGTGCAAGTTTTGTTTCAGATGATGTACAATGTACAATATATTGACCCCATGAGAGATCCCAAGCCATTGAAGGTCAAGTCTGAGTCCAAGAGAAAGGGATATGTCAAGAGGCATGTGTAGGAGAGGAATGAATCAGTGAGGAGGGGTTCAAATTGACAATAGTTAGGAATATAGACTATGACAGTCCATGCATGATAAGTCAACATGGGCAGAGTGAAGAGGGCAGGTTGCCAGCTGTTTCTACACTGGCATGATCTTAAACACAGAACTAAACAGATTCTGTCCATGTGCCACAGACTGTAGCTACCAGGTGCATTTTCTGGTGAATGATGTGCCTTCCACATGTTCATCCTCTGGTGTGTGTGGGGCCTCCTGTGTCATGGGTGTTGATGGTGTTGAAGTTGAGCGGGGCATACACACAGATCAGGGAATAAGAAGTGGAACCAAAAGTCACAATAGCTGTCATATTTGGGAAAATGTAAGTCATCACTGCAGCAAGGAGGAACTGCTGGTTTCACCTCACAGCAGCTACATAACGGTGGTAGGAAGCCAGGTGTTCAATGAGGGTGGCCAGATTCCACTCAATGGACTTCAGGACATTTTGGATCATCCCTAGGCTGTTGACAATCATGCTGTTGCCACTTTGGGAGGACAATTGATCCAGCTTCTGCCTTAGGACACCAGCTACTATTGCAAGTTGACTGCTGGAGTCCACGTAGCAGAGTGGGTACCTCTGATGGGAGAAGAGTTGTCCCTATTCATACTGAGGCACCTCTGCTCTCCCTCTAAGCTGTCCGCCATGGTCTCCATCCCTTCCCTCACCTTCTGTGCCAGCTCCTGCTGGACTCCTACCGCTGTATTCTGAAAGATGATGTCTGGGTCCTCAGAGTCCATGGCTGTAGCTGTACTGGTCGGTGCTGTGTGTTGGTTGTTGGGTGCTTCATGTGGAGATCCCGCAACACTGTGTCCTCCCTGCGACTAGGGATGGTGTCTATTAGGAACCCAGTGCATCCTGGAGAGTGTTAGCATTGATGGTCGGCAGTTGGTCATCCAAATCATCAGAAAAATCCAGGACAGGCAGGTCCGCAGGAGGTAAAGCATCATCCTTTGCAATGGGATAGTGAAATGTCAATTTTGAACTGTAGTAGCTGTTGACATGAGTCATCATGCACTTGAGACTGGTGGCTTAGCGACATGGTACAGAACCACACATGAAGGCACACATTTATGGGCCCCTAGTGGCACATTGTGCCACCTGAGCATCATTTCTATGGAGTCATCAATGGCACAATCTGCCAGTCCCCATTTCCCAGTGTGTTACACCCACCTTGAATGATTTATCATTGCCTTGTGCATAGGTACCCTTTTAATTGCTTTGACTGTGTTACATATGTATACCATAGGTGTTGTTAGGGATTAGTGCACGCACCACAACTGGAGATATACGTAATATGTTGCTTCAGAAGTTACTGATTTTAGAGTAAGTGACTGATTCCTTTGCCACCCCACTTACTTTGTAAGAGTGATGAAAGGGTGTGAGCTGTCCACATGCATCCTCCTTGCCACTTTGAATCATGTGTCCAATATCCTGCACTACTCATTGCTAGATTCAACCACCTCATGGGTATGTGTGCAAACAGGAAGTTCTCCCTTCCTGCAAAGCAGCACTCATCCGTGCATTGCAGGGTTCTTTGTAGCATGGGTGCAAGGATGTCTGCATTTCTGGACTCAGTGTTGTTGTGCAGGAAGGGAGCCCTTCCTGTTTGCACACATACACATGAGGTGGTTGATCGTTACAATGTGTGGTTCAGGATGCTGATCACATGACTGTAAGGGGTAAAAAGGATACATGTGGAAAGTCCACCCCCTTCCATCACTCTTACAACACACATTGGGGTGGCATGAGGACCTGGCACATTTTGAAGCTTTTTGATCTGTGGATGCATCATTTTGGGACACCACTTCAGGGTTGGCATCGTAGTAGTGGCACTAAGGATTGACATTGTTGTAGTCCTAATATTGACATCTTCAAATGTGTGTTGCAGTCATCATCAGTCATTATAAGTGGCCGACCGCATTCCTGTTAGTTGATGTTGCAGGATGTATCTCTTCCTGCACATGTGCATTTGTACAGGCAACAGGGGCACCACTACACTATTCTGATTGTGTGGGAATGCTGGTATTGGCCGCCATTTATCTGGCCATCTCCAAGGTTAACAGGGGGATGCGTTGACTATCTGTGACATCTACACATCCCTGCACATTTGAAATGATGCAGCACAGCAAGCTGGGCTGTTGTACTGCATTTTTCATCCAAAATGGGTAAATATGTGCCACAATACCCAGACACTGACATCATAGTGCTCTACCAGTGCATATATAATTACCTTACACTCCAGTGGTGGTGAGTATTAGCTCATAATTACCATACCAAGGTAAGGTACTGTGCATACCTTATCATGGTCTAGTGCTTATGTGCACCTCTCACACCTGACATGGCATGCAGTTGTCATTCCACGTGTATTGTTTGGATCTTCCCATGCAACACATGTGTGACCCACCCAGCTTCTGATGCCTTCCTAATTGTTCACATCTGAGTTTGCTTCAGTGTAGTCCACAAACTCAAGGGCGGTGTGGGAGTGACAAGTGGGTGTGTGAAAACTTTATTTGTCCCTTGAATTAAGTTGTTCAATGTATGTTGCACTGTGCATCACACATAGAGCACACTTTATATATATATATATATATATATATATATATATATATATATATATATATATATATATATATATATGTGGTGCATTGATTCTGAGGCACCACTTTCCAGCAGCCTCATGAGTTATGGCAGTATTGTGGTGCTGTACTGCATTGTCCCCATAAAGGATGGTACTAGTTCAGCAAAGTGTAGGGCTGTCCATTAATTACAATGGTTGCATCACTTTCACATCAGCCTTTGGCAGGCGTCACAAATAAGAATAAAAGATAGCACAGTGCAATCTATATGAATTGTCTGCCCCATTTGTTTTCCCCTCCCTGCATAGGTATGTCCCCCTTGCATAAATCATATCTGGCACAGGCATTTTGTGGTGCAAGGATTTACAAAGGGGATCTATGCATGCATTGTGTGACTTTTTTACTGTAGCAAAAAGGGGATGGGCAGCTTGAGTCTACATTGCCATCAATCAATATGATGATAATGTTGCAGTAAGTACTTGTAAATATGGCCCCTAGTGAGATGGTGAGACCACTTGTAGCTGATGTTATGCATGAAGGTGTCCCTTTATGCACAACACCAACCATCCCTACTACACAGGCAACCTTGAAGCATGGTGACATGGAAGCTACTTGTACAGCAGCACAGACGATAAACACAGAAATGCCCCATATGTTGTCTATGGTCACTTTTGTGCCCATTCTCAATGGTGCATGGAGGTGTATCCCAGTTCTTGCTGACCCACCCTGTGCAATAGGCATAGTACATGTTGCCCAATGAGTGTTACATATGGGCAGGTGGTTAAGTTGCAACAGTGAAGGGAGTGATGTGAGGGTTGAGAAATGGTCTGAGCATTTAGGGTGGAAGGTGAGAATGCATTATAAGTGTCTGGCCATTATTGTGCACCCAAGCAACCATTTTGCATGCATTCAGTGTGTCCTATGTGCCTTCCCCTTCTGCCATGTGTTAGTTACAAGATTGCCCCCCCATTGCAACTTACCCTGCATTGGTGGTACTTCTTGAAAGTCTGCACTGTTCTATCCTGAGACTC